>NC_071398.1:76379485-76686294 GCF_022682495.2 Desmodus rotundus
TTGGCTCATCTCCTGCTAAACCCCACCCCACCCCAACAGGCCAAGGGATCAAGCAATGCAGCTCAGCCTGCCCCAGCGCTGGGGGATCGGGTGAGGCCTTCTGGAGGAAGCACTGCTGGCCTCCTTGTCCCCTTGCAGAGCCTCCTTGGGCCTCCTGGGCAGACTAGGGGTTCTGCTCACCACTTCATGTGCCCTCCTTGTTGCTGCTCAGATGTCCCTTTCTTCTTCTCCATTGGTCTCACCTACCCACTGCCCACTGCCCCCACCTTCCTTCAACATTTCTCTTCCCACTCTGCCCTCCACTCCCACCCCACTTCCTTCCAACCCCCTACCCCTACCAATGTGGAACAGGAGGTTATGAAAATAAGCTTTCTACCCAGGAGACTATAATTATCTGCTAAGTGTGAAAGCCAGAGTGATTAATTAAGAGATAATAAAAAGAAAAGGATATGGGCTTGGCTTTGATGATAGAACCTGAGGTAAGCTAAACAATTAGTATTGAGAGTTAGCTATAATCCACAAATTATCAAGCACCAAATACTTCAAGAACAGAGTGCATTTCACTCCTGCAAGTGACAGACAGACAACAGGAGAAAGAGGGCCCAGGGAGCATCCAGCTAGAGGGCAGAGAGCAGCCAGAGCCCTGGAACATGTGACTCTTCTAGTAGATGACAGCCTGACTGTGATGCAGATTGTCCTGTGCCAGGTTACCCCACAGTTCTTCCAGGATCCTGGGCCATAGCTACCCTTGAAAAAGAGTTACCACCCCTCATCATATACAAGAGTCCCCACAGGCAGGGCCCATGCTGGAGTCAAATTGTCCTCTCTCCCCCTAGACACATTAGCTCCTCCTCCTTGGAGGACTTGTCTGCTCTATCCTCAAGGGAACAGAAACTGCTTTAACACCATTCCTTTCTTGAGGTGCATGGCTGCCTGTACATGCTGGGGAGGATGTCACAAGGCTGGTTGGATATAAGTGCTGCTGGGGCCACAACTTGACAGGGCAACAGTGAAGTTCTCAATAACCAGAGCCTCCAGACCACATGGCCCTAGCTGGCCAGACCTCTTCCTGACCCCTACTCTCTTTCCACCAAGCCCTCCTGCAAGGTGGCCTCTTCTACTTTTTATTTCAATGGATTCTGCCCTATCAATCTTTCCCACCTCGTTCCATTGTTCACTCTGGCCTTCCCCAAGAACCTTCCTTAACTGATCCACCAGCTCCGGTATCTCTTTCCATCTTCTCCTGTATAAATGCACAACAGGGTTCGACGCCCTCCCCCTCACCTTATTTAAATGATCTTGGTATGTGTTTAGACCCCGAGGAAGATGGACAAACCTATCTCCCCTATTATAACTAGCTATCCAGTAAAAGAAACCAAATCTCTTCTCTCAAGTTCAAGTTTAGAGCCAAGAGTTTGCACTTACCTCACATCGCTCAGTATCCCAGGGATATGCCTCACTCCTTCATCAGATCAGGAGGTCTCCAAAGACAGACATCCCATTTCAGATATCCCCTCCCCTCCTTTCTCTGCCCACACAGATGTCATTAGGGATCCACCCAGTCCACCTAGGTAAGGCTGGGCTGAGGGCATTCTTGTGTGATTTCCAAAGGAAAATATTCCTGTTCTGAAACTAGAACAGGTCCTAACTGTAGGTAAGCCTACTTCTACCATCTTCCCTCTATGTCCTACTTTTCTATAGGTACCTGGTTCAGCAGCAGATGCCAAAACTCCTCTCAGCTTGTTGCCAGTGGAAGGAGGGTGAGGGGCCCTCAGGTCATTAGCTAGAGAAGATGTGAAGTACTCCAGAGCCCTCCAGGTCCCAGCTGCTCTGAGCAGCTGAGAAGAGGAAACTAGACAAGCAAGGGCATGGTGACTCAGCCACCAGGCTCCTATGAACATTAACCTTCTGGTCCTGACTAGGGACCACGGGAGGATATCCTTGGTGGTTTGTTGGAAAAGAAATCTGACTCCTAACAAGACAACCTGCTCTGGCTCATTTGGGGCCTCAGAGGTAATCTCACCTATGACCTCTCTGGGTTTGCTTCTCTATTATAAGGAACTTTGCCTTGAAGTGAGAGAAAATGAACCCTTTGGGGAAAATGTTACTTATCCAGACATAGAGAATACTAGAGACTTATTCAGTTACAGTCCTTAATAAGAAGGTTTTTTATTTCCAAGGAGGAAAAAGAGGGGTCAGGTTAGACCCAAAGAGCTTCCTGCTCACCAGGGATTATTAAATATAAAAGTAAGCAGAGAGAGCTAATAAAATTCCTTTCTCTTCAGAAAAAGGACAAACACTGATGTGTCAAGGTTGATTAAAATTAGTCTTTATCTAAAGGAGTGTCCAAAGATGTTAGGATTCTTAAAGAATCATCTCCCCATTTTCATTCCTGACCCCATGTTCTAGGTTTTAGGAAGCTTAAACTGATTGATCGCACCTACTTCTTGATTTACTCTGAAATCCCTCAGGACTTATGTGTGTAGTTTGCAAAGTGCCCCTTTGAACTTGCAGATGGCTGAATATGTGTCTGTTTTCCAGGGGACAGGAGAGGATGAAGGATAATTAATGGGAGGTTCCTGTTCCCCTTGTGGACAGAATTCCCTAGATATAAGGGCCAAGTGAATCAGGAGGACTCTGAAGGTTGAGGTTCCCTCTTTTCTGGCTTGTGGATCTTCTCTACATCCTGGAGCTCTGAACACAGATAGAGAAAGGAGGGAAAGAGTGAGTTAGCTCATCATGTTGGCCGAACAACCATTAGCTCCATGTGATTGTGAGAAACTGACCTGTCCAGAGATGGTACTCCATTGTTCCCACCAAATCATGCTTCCAGTTAAGCCTATGAACCATCATCCTTCTCAAATCACACAATTTGTTCATGACCCAATTTTCAAGCCAAAGCCCTGTCTAGCAACTCTGTGAAAAAATGTCTTCTCCCAAATCTACACCAAATTGAGAGCTGGATTATACGGGAATTTTTCATAGAAGAAAAAAAAAGAGTGCAAATGCCCAACTGGCTCAGTCATGGAGGGGTTGCCACCAACATACTAGGTGGTTGCTGTTGAACTCTGCAGTTGCCAGCTATTGGCATGAGCGCACATCTAATGGGGTGGGTTGGGGGAGGCTGAGAGCTTGTGAGGTAGCAGGGACAAGGCACACAGGGCACGTCAATCTTGGGGTCAGAGAAGGGCACACCGGCAAGCACCATACCCACTCCTGTCTCACAAACATACAGGTACTCCTGAAGCAATGACCCACCTGAGCTCTGTTATACAACTAAGCTGCTGAAAAGTGAATTGAGTTAAATGAATCATACCCTCTCTTGACTCAAATGAATCCTATCTTCTCTTGACTCCCATTAAAATGTTGAAGATCTATTTCCCTAGAGGAAAGCATCCTGTAACATTTCAAAGTGTGGTCCCAGGACCAGCAACATCGGCATCATCTGGGAGCTTGGTGCCAATGCAGAAAATGCTCCTGACTTTCTTATTCAAAATATTCACTTTAACAAGATCCCCAGCTATCTCAGAAGCAGGTTAAAATTTGAGTATCACTGTTCTAACACACTGGATTGAAACCTTCTAGAGAGACAGGGCTAAGATTATGGTTACCCTTACTGTGCACTTCCAAGGGCTACTTTTTCAGGACTTAAAGTAGAGCTGCTGTCACTGCATTTCACAAATGATGAAACTAAGGCTCATGAAGGTGAAAAGGCCACTCAATCTTCAGAACCACAACACAGACCTAATTCTATACAAAGTTGCTTTCTATTACTCTGTGCTGCTGTCTCCAAGCTCCCACTGCAGTGCATGGCAGAGACCATAAATTCAGGGGTACTACATCAATGGTCACCTCCCTTGGCATACTTAACCAATACTTATCTGTATTTGGACTGTTATTTGTTCTTCGTTCATGCTATTGTCTACCTACCTCAGATCTGCCTTGAACTATGAACTGTAAAAAACAGGCACTGTGCAATATTAATAACTTCGATTTACTGAATATCTATTGTGTTCCAGATTCTGTTTCTTTATTGTAGATTTCTTCATTCAGTCAACTCCCCGGGGTAGGTATTATTGCTTCCATTTTATAGATGAGAAAACTGATGATCCAGTTAAGTGACTTGGTCATGACCGCAGAGGTGGTACCCTTACTGGGAAAAAGACTAGTTTACCTACAGGCCCTCTGTCAAGGAGGTCCCACTGCACTTGAGGGATTACCCAATTCCGGGGTTGTGCTGAAAGAGGCCAGTCTTATGACATAACCCTGGTAAAAAAACAAAGGGTTATGTACAGGCTTTACAGGTTCCCATCTCAATTTTCTGTATAAATACAGAGCAGCAAAGCTGAAAATAATCCAGAAGTCACTTCACCTAGGTTTTGTAATGCATTCAAAAATCCTTTTTTTCTTTTCTTTCCTTTCTTTTTTCTTTCATTCTCCCTCTCTCCCTCCCTCCCTTCCTTTTTTTTCCTTCTTTCTTTCCTTCCTTTCTTCCTTCCTTCCTTCTCTTTCTTTCCAAAGCCAGATTTTCCTTTCTAATTATATTTGGTTTAAAATGACATTGAAATGAATTTGGATTCTCACTTCACCCACTGCCTAGTGAGGGGGACTTCCCAGGTGTGTGCATCAGTAACAGGTACATCAGTCTAGGATCAAACATCATCCACACGGTAGCTAACTTGAGGGTGGATGCTGAAGAGCTGACAGCACTGGCAGTGGCAGCCACCATCAGTGTGTGTGTAGAAGAGGTGGGCAAAGAAGGGTGTCCCCCGACCCAGTCCCACAGTGATGTCAAGCTGGTAGATTTCCAGGGAGGTTAAGAGTGAGGCTAGAGCAGCAAATTTGGGGTTTGGTATTAAAACCCAAGAGTCCTGCTGTCCACAGGAAAGTCCTTCTGGATGACTAGGGAATCAAGATGAAGAAAACCTCACCTCTCTCAAAGCTTCATCCTGCCAGGCTGCCTATCCCTGGCTTTCCGTTCCTTTATATATGCCTTCTCTCCTCCCATTGTCTGTCTGTCTATCTGTCTCTCTCTTTCTCTCTGCCCCCATCTATGAATCTCAATCCCTTGCTTTTTAATAATCTCCCAGTTGGGAAATAATGGCAAAAAGCAGTTAAAAGCATCTCATGGCTTGACAATGTCAGGTAATGGGGCAAGCAGCTGTCCAAGGCTGATCCTGGGAAACTTCAGGAAGGAGGAGAAAACTAAACTAATTACAAAGACAAAGTTAATTTAGAAATTAGCTCAGTTAAGTTGAGTGGGGGTAGGGTGGGAGTGGAGAGAATGGAACAGTTGGACATAACAGGTTGGGAGATTTGGGAAAGTGCACTTTATATAAACTGTCTTTGTTTATCGAAATCATAATCCTTGGGATGAGCCACTTCTTCAGATTCCTCGGTTCCTTCCATCTGGAGCAGGGGGCACAATCAGGGATTGTCTAGAGCTCCAGCCTCAGCCCCTAAGCCTCACATCTGTGGAGGTCCCCTCACGCTGCCAGGCTCCCTCCTCCACTCCTCTCAGTCTATCACTCTCTGTCTCTCTCTCTGTCTGAGACAGTTAGACTTCAGCATTTTTCACATACCTCTCTCACAACCTTTCTTTATCTTACAGCATTGCCAATATATGTTTGTTTATACATCCGTTTCCCACACTCAACTCAGAGTGTCTCAGGAAATGGACTAAATTCCATTTACCTTTTTATCCTGGTGCCTAGGTGAGAGCCAGGCTCAACCAGTAAAAAACCACCAAACAAACAAACAAAAAACCCCACTTTCTTAGTTGAACACAGGCTTTAACCCTCCTTGCAGGAATGCAGGAACTCTTCAAACGTTTCTATTTGAAAAACCAGAGCTCACTTCTTTTCCAGAGGTTTAAAAGTCTCTAGTGTCAGCCCCCCAAAATGAACATACACCTATTGCTACAGACCAGAGGAAACAGCCCAGGCCATGACCGTGTAGACATTGGCCCTCTGATGAAACCATGATTCCCTCCAGACTCTATGTAGGGCAGATCCAGCCTAGTCTCAAGGGAACAAATGACAAAGACCTTAGGTATGCACCAGGCTGCAGGGCTCTCCTCTTGGTATCTTTGAAGTCTGCTTCTGGGTGCATCTTTATCTATAGCAGAAGATTCTTAGAGAAAAACAGATTTTCTCATTATTCCAAAGCCTCCCCAACTCAAGTTACAGATGTGAGACTTCCCAAGGGGGAGCTAATACTTCTCTGAGGTTTTCTGCCCACACCCTGATGGTCTGTCTACTTCACTTTTCTTCTTTTTTCCTTCTCTCCTTTCCTCCTTTTCCTGCTCCTTCTTAATTAAGGGGTTGAAAATCTCAATAGCAGCTCCAGCAGATGAGGAGTTTAAGAAGAGGAGGAGGGTTGGTGAGGAATGAGGTAGGAATATTACTGGTTCTTAACATATTCTTTAAAAAAACATTAATCCTTGGCTCTCTTCTTACAGGATAATCTCTGGACTGGTTTTTCAGGGCCTACACGAGTCTGGTCCCAGAATCTAGTTTTTTGGATCACCTAATTTATTTCTCCCCACCCCAAATTCTCAGCTGCATCAGCCTCTGTGTACTCTGAACATTCAGGCAGCCACATGTTGGCCAAGGAAGTTCGGTCGGTCTGATAATGCTCTCCATCTTCCTGCCACATCCACATCCTGTCCATCCTTGGATCCTCTCCCTCCATGGAGCATTTCCTGGTCTCTTCAACCCACAACAAACTCCTTTCCTGAACGCTCCAGCTCTGAACTTGTACACCACTATCCAGGCACCAATCATCTTGGTGTATGTGCAGTTTAGTTTCTTGGAGAGAAGGGACCATTTGATGTCATTTTTAAAATTCCCCATAAAGTCTACCAATATGTTTTATACATCATAACATACATTTGCTGATTTGAAAAAAATTCTTCCCATCTTATGGAAGAGGAAATTAAGGTCTACTTAAGTTTGGTAATTTGCACCTAAATCAGGAAATGGGGCCCTTAAGGGCAGGGACAGTATTTTACTCATTTAGCAATACCAGTGCCCAGCACATAATAAGCACACAACCCATTTCTGCTGAAGGGAGTAACTGAGGCTTTACTCTCGCCACACATCTTCATGTTGCTTTACAAGGAAATAAATGGCAGAGAAGAAAAGCACCAAATGACCCAGTCCAGGAGAATCTATGATTCCTAACCTGGCCTGTGGGTGAAAAAGCACCAGAGACTCTGGCTCCTGCTGTCCCTTCCCTGCCTGAAAACCCAGGCCCACTGCCTTCTTGAAGATTCTCCCATCACCTTCCCAGAGCCAGGCTACCAGAGGAAGGAAGCAACAGCCTTATCTCCTGGGAAACTAATGAAATTTGCTAGGGAGTGCTAGAGATTTCCACTCTTGGATTTAAGATCCTTAATCCTGAGGAGATTGGTTGGTTGCAAGGCCCATTTATTTCAATACAATTCCAATTTTGTTAAATGAGCTCCAGGAGGGCAGAGAGAAATGAGGCTTCAGCCTCTGCAGACAACAGAGGTTAATAAAAGCTGCTAGAGAGAGTGAGACTGTGGAAGGAGAGAAAAACTGGGAACTTGGCGAGAGCTGACAAAGGGATAGAGAATGGAATGGAAAAAGAAAGAAAAGTGTGATTATGAACAATGTCTGGAAGCTAGAGCAGCTTGTATCCTAAGTGGTCAAAGAACTTAATCAGGTTCATATTGTCTGTGAATTAGAAGCAGGAAGGTGTAAAAACTGGGCTGCAGGATGGAGAGGGACCAGAGTTAGTGCAGAACACAAGGGTTCTGACTTTCACTTTCTCATTTATCAGAGGAATACAGAACATGCAAGACAAGACAAAAAGTAGTGCCCTCAAAAAGCAATGATGGCTGCCATAGCTAGAAGTAAACTGGTACACAGAAATGTGGCAGGGTTATGCACCAGTGCTCTGTTGAATGGAAGGACTGAGGTATTTGTCCATACACGTATGGGGTAAGAAATGGTCACATGTGCAAATGCATGTGAGGGCATGTGTGAATTATGCACCTGCATGTGGGCACACATGCTGGATACAAAGACTACATCTGCAGGCTTGCATGCAGCAGTGATATAGAAGACATGGACATGGCATTGTTCAGGGTTTCCTACTGGGAAGCAATCCCTTTGCTTCACTCCAACTTCCCTACTTGGGATCTAGTCCTGGCTGTCACTTATTAGCTATGTCATCTTGGACTTAACTTCTTTGGGTCTCTCTTTGTCCACCTATAAAATGCAGATAATTCTTACCTTTAACAGATTATTGTCAGTATTAAATTAGCTACTAACATGTGCAAAACACAAAGTGGGCCCTCCACGAATGTGAATGGCTTTCTCCCTCACTTGGAATGATCCCATTCTCTTTCTGGAGTCCTGAGACTGCCTCTCCTTGGCTTCACATTTCAGGATCAAGAACATAGCTGCCTCTTTTTCCTTCACTTCTGACCACCTACCCACACACCTAAGCCTTTTCCCAGTCAAAGGGTCTAGCATATTCTAGTAAAATTGTCTGTGGGCCCCGGGAAAGGACCAGACAGGAGCTGGTAGGTTTGAAAGGGTACAGCTTTCTCTGCTCTTGAATCATGGAGAGGAATTTCCCCATCCTCAGTTGGAAAGAGCCCCCAGGTATTGATAATGGAGCAATTAAAAAATTTTCCCCCTAGCCCCTCCCTTCAATTCAACTTCCACCTCTTAGCAACTCATTTAACCTCTTGAAGGCTGTTTTCTCATCTATTAAATGGAGAAATAACTACCCTGCCTACATCACAGGATGGCCTATCAAATGAGAAGGTACATGTCAAAATGTTGCTAAAATTGGAAAGCACTTTATAAAGTTAAAAGACTCAAATGGGGGATGAGTTATTTACAAACCTCCCTCTCCTGACAGAAAAGGGGCAGCATGCACAGTTCTCCACCCCCACTGAATAAAACACATAACTATCAAAGCAAGGCACAGAGATGGATGCAGGCTAGGTGTCCTGGGCTGAGTCTTGTGGAAGAAGACTGAGAGGCACTAGGAAGAGCCTTTTTGCTATTGAGAGGAAGATGAAAAGAAAGAAGGCCTCTCCCCTGCAGAGCTGCCTCAGCTCGGAGGCCGTGCACTGTGACGTGGCTCTGCAGTAGACGGTGCCTGTCCCAGCGCAGGCTTTGTAGTGACACAAAGAGTTTCAATCTGGGGTCTAACATGCCAGGTATGGCCTTGAGCAGGTTAATTAAACTCAGCTTTGGTTTCCTCATCTATAAAATGGGAGTAACATTAACTCCACTAGGTCCTTAAAAAGAATAAGTAATAATGAATTTAAAAAGCACACAATAGGAATTCAATAAAACGTCACTTTGATGCTTTGGTATGGAGTCCACCTCCTTACCACTTTTCACCACCCTAGGCCAAAGTAGAGCCTCCCATAGGAGACTGGAACAGGCCACTCAACACCCAGCCTGCAAGTCTGTCAAGGACAGGGTTGCTTTGGAAGCTGACTGTCCTGGGATTGTCCCCAGACTCCCATTCAGCACTTCCCTTTGTAGGATTCTGTACCTCTCCAGGAGTTTGCCTTGCGTTAAAGTTCCCACATTTGTAGTTCACGGAGCTAAGGCTGTGTTTATTAATAATAAACACAGGTTGAGAAGCATTTCATTTGCCTAGTAAAGTATTTTCTTTAAAAAGGCAGATATGAGCACCATCAATCATCAAAGAAAAACCACTCAACACCAAAGTATGTAGAAGGACAAAACTTTAGAATAAAAGATTGTTTTAAAAATTTTAATAAGTTTATCTTTATGAGACACTCACTCCCTTTTCCTCCTACTTTTCATTCTGCAATGAATGAAAAACCTTGCCCTAGCCCAGCATCCATTCCTGCTGGCCTGTGGGATCCCTGGCAAAAGAGAAGGGTACAGGCTTTGAGGCCAGCTGGTTCCCAGAACTGGTTAACAAGATACTTAACCTGCCTAAGCCTCAATTTCTCATCCATGAAATGGAGATAATTACAGAGCTGATCTCAGGGGACCATTGTGTAGATTAAATTAGATATACATATAAAGTAGCTAGCACGGGGCTCCATAAATGATCCATATTATTTCCAGACTCTGAAATGTTGCCACTTGGGATTAGTGTCCCTCCTCATTGCTCACAAAAGCCTTGGTTCCTTGTCACCAGAATACCATCATCTTCCACTTTGCTCTCTCCCCAATTCCCTTCCCCAGACTTCTTCAGAGTTCTCCAACCAAGGAAAGGCTGGTCAGTTTCCCCTTCTGGGTCTGCCTGCCACAACCCAGTTCTTTCTATTAAGACATACAAGAGGAGGTGCTGAAGCCCAGGATCAAGAATCTGTGCAGCTAGAGCAAGAAAAACAAAAAATAAGCATAAAAAAAGGGCTGGAAAGGAGATACAGACAACTCAGTTGCTTACCCCTCTATGTCTAGGTACAGAGTCATAGCCAGAAGCATTACTGAGCACTTCTCTCTGTGTCAGACACTGTTCCAGGCACTTTACATGGATCAACATACTTAAGTGCCATTGAAATTTTATGATATATTATTTCTATCCTCACTTTACAGATGAGTAGACTGAGGCACAGATAAGACATATACCTTGTTTAAGCTGACAGGGCTACCAAGTGGCCTAGGTAGGGTTTAACCAGGGAACTGGGATTTTTTTTTTTTTATTGTTATTCAATTACAGTTGTATGCCTTTTCTCCCCATCCCTCCACCCCACCCCAGGTGAACCCACCTCCCTCCCCCCTCTCCACCCTTCCCCTTGGTTTTGTCCATGTGTCCTTTATAGTAGTTCCTGTAATCCCCTCTACCCACATTTAATCACCATTTAATACTGCCTTCTAACACTGTAGCACTCTCATCAAATCAATTGTAAGTGTCAGAAACTGAAAGGATAATAAAAAAATTAAGACTGGGTCTCTGATGATATAAAGAGGGCCTAGAGAAGCTTTCATTAAGAGTGTACAGTTCTCAAGTCAAGGGGGTGAATTCTAAAACCCAGAGGACGGCCTTTGCCCCATACCACCAGAGAACCAAGGCAGGGCAAGACAACCAACCATGCAGAAGGAGAGAAGGTGAGAAGACCTAGAGGACTCCATGTCCTCCTGATCAAGGGCTGTGGCCAGAGATAATGACAGGCACTGTGTACTGTATGTATGCCGTCCCTTTAGGGCTAAGTGAGTGGAAGGTAGAGTCCAATCAGAATCAAGGAGGGAAGCCTGGTATCCTGATTTCTGCCTTGTCTACCCGCCTCTTCCTCACCCTCCAGGCCTGCTCTGAGCTAAGCAGACAGAAGAGGGACATCTGAAGTGTTTGTATCTGTGTGTAGTGTGAAGAGGAGAGACTCAATACCCAACTACTCTTTTTCCAGACTCATGTTATCTGCCAGGATGTAGCTGTGTTCAGAGAGTTGAAAAACTGAGAATTTAGGAAGACCTCAGGCTTCTTGCCTTTAGTTCTCACCCTGCCTCCCAGAAGGTGGCAGGGATGTCCAGAGGACCTCTGGGAGTTGAAGGGACAGAGTTTTCTCCCACCCCTACCTCCACTCCTCACTCTGGAGGCAGCTCCCACCTCAAGCCAGCCTGTCATCCCACATTGCTCTGATTAGCTATAATCTTTCTTTTTCAATTTCTCCCCTCCAAGACTGGGAGTAAAAAAATCCCCCAGAAAATGATTAAATATTTCAATTTTCAGCACAATCAGTCTGAGGAGCTGGTGCATGATGGAAATAGAGGTAAGGATAATGGTTTTCATTTAGATAAGATACAGAAAATTATTTAGTGAAAAATGAAGCTGATGAAGCCCACTGACATTCTTTTAAAATGTGATTTTTATTTCTCTGCCTAGGATGAATATCCCCTACCCCCTTTTCTCTGTTCCCCTCAGTTCAATTGCTTTCTCATGCCACCTTCTCCCCATTTCCCACCACCATCTCTCAGTGCCCTGGCAATCTCCATTTCCTCTCTCACCGCCCCAGTCCCTGACCTAGAATACCTTTCTATAGATGGAAGCTAAGTAAAGGAGGTACTACAGCTTCCCTGCCACCCCATCTCCTCAAATCTCCACTTTTTCTATCCCTGCCTCCACCCCAGTCCTTACTAAGCTTCCCAGAACACTCAGTAGTTATTTCCTGTCCCCTCTGGTCTATTTTCTCCCTTTCTTTACTTTGGCATTCACTCATTCTCTCCCCTCCCGCCCCGCCCCCAACCCCTCAATACTTTTGCACACTTTCATCGGGTCTTGTTTTCACTGCTGTTGGAGGCAGGGACATGGGAGCTCAGCTAACCCTCAACCCCTCCCCTCTTTCCAATGAGAGAAAGGCACAAAACACACTTCTCTCTTTCTAACAATTTTTCTCCCCGATTCAATCCACATGTTTCCTAACTGCAGCTTTTGTTTCTTGAAGCTCATTTGTATCCATGATGCTGACATGTAAGAGCTGCAGGGAAAGGAGCAGACATAAGCTTGCCTCCAATTCATACCAGTACTGACCCAGCTGCATGCCCCCACCCCTATCCTTCCTCTCTAGCAGCCTGGTTGAACAAAATCAGAACTTAAATCATGCTCCCAACTTTCTTCCAAGTGGCTGGCTTGGCCAGCCAACCTCAGGACCAGGCCTCCTTTCTACTCAGCCCCCAGCACAATTCCTACTCAGCTCAAACCAGAAATGTGTGCCCCTCTCATATCTCATGTGTGTGTATGTGTGGTGAGGGGGAGATGATGGATCAAGATTCATCCCCATCAACTCAGCCAGGCTTTGCTTTTGGAGCTTGGGAGGAGCCCTGCAAGGAGAGAAGGGATCCAGAATAACAAGCCACCCCTAACAACACACCCACAAACCCAGGAAGGCAGGACAATAAAAATGACGGAGGGTATTCTATCCAAGCTGACTTTCTTCTTTCCAGAATTTTCCCACCCCCAAAAGACACCACCTCCTCCATTTTGTGCATCTCCACAGGCGTCTGACTACATGAATGTCTGTTCAAGTTTCTTTGTTTGCTGGACGGTTGGTATCTATAGGTTTTCAGTGTGCGTGTGTGTTGTGTCCTTATAAATGCCTGCTTGCATACATGAACTGTGTCTAGGAGTTTTGATGTGTCTGGGTGCATGAATGTGTAAGCATGTGCAGATATAGAGAGGAATCTGTCTTCTTTAGATGTGCCAGTGTCTTTGTGTTTATGTCTGTCTCAGTGTGGGGGATGCTTGTGGGCCTGTCTGCCTCAGTAGGTGAGTAGTCTGTTTCAGTGTCTATGACTATTTTTTTGGTGTTTGTGTGTCAATTTCTGTCAGCTCCATTTTTGGGGGGTGGGGGGACTAGCTTACAGTATTAAATCTTCGTTAGACTCAGACCCACAAACAAGAATTCACTCCCGCAGACTGCCCAGTCCTGACTGATCTGGGCTCTTTATTTCTCTTTCCCTCCCCCACCCTCCTGATGAGGGTGCACTAACCTCATTTCTTTCAACCTCTCCCTCATCTCTTAGCCTCCCCCCCCCCCCCCCCCCCCCGCCGCCAGTTCCAAACAAGCTCTTATCAATACTTTCCTGACCCAAACTGGGGTGTTAATCGTCCCCACCCCTAAATGCCCTCCTCCATATCAAGCCGGCCTGAAACTGCCTTTGGAACTCCGGAGCCTCCAATGGGGCAGGGATTCCAAATCCCTACCAGGAACCCCGAGGCAACCCTCCCTTTCTCCAGAGGAGCAGCCCCAGGCAATCTGGAACCCCATCTCCGACTGGGTCCCCCGAAGGACTAGGCTGGAGTAGGAGGATTTCCTTAGCAACACCTTCCCAGGCCTGGGTCCCCAGCTTTCTGCGCACCTCCCACTCCCCCAAATCTGAAATCCCAACCTCTTTCCAACCATCCCCTCGGGCAGGACCCAGGCGTTCGGACTCCCGGCCTCAGAGGATGGAAAGGTAGGTAGGGCTGCCAGAAGCTTGGGGAAAGACTTTGAACGTTCGGGTCTCTTTTATTTTCTCCGTTCTCCCGCGCAGCGACAGACAGCAACTTGGTCAAATCAACCGAAAACTAATTCTTTCCCAGCCCCAGTTACTCCGCGCCCGCGCCCCAGGGCTCTGCTCCTGGACCTAGCCCCCGTTTCATGGCGTCGGGACCCCAGGGCCGCGGGCCGCCGGCCCCCCATTACTCCCACAGTGGGGGTGCTGTCCCCCAGCCCCCGGGTGGGAGTCGAGTCCTGGGCGGACTGGAGCCTTCCTTACCTTGGGAGAAAGTATCGGAGAGAGTGAGGATCCAGATGAGGAGGCTCAGCATGCTGTCTGCCCGCCCTGCGCCCGCCCGCGGCTGGGCCCGGAGTTGGCTACAGAGCCAGAGGAGATGGCTGGGGAGGAGGAGCCCGGACCGCCCCCGCCCGCGCCCGCCCCCTGCACACACGCGCACACACGTACACACTCGTGCGCACAAACTCACTTCCCTTCCCTCTGCTCTCTTTATCTCTCTTTCCTCCCAGTCCGGTTCTTCGCTCTCTCTCGTCCCCCCTCCCCCTTTTATTATTTCTAGCCTCAAGCTTTATCTTTCTGTGTTTCTTTCCTCCCTGCTCTCCCATTCTCTACCCTTCTCCTCTTTCCCTCTCTCCCTCCCTCCTCTTGACGTCTACTCTTCCTCCACAGCCCTCCTTCTCCTCCTCCAACCCACGCGCGCGAGCGCGCACACACACACACACCCCTCGCTGGAACGTAGATGGTAAGAGAGCAAAGAGAAAAAGGGATTGAGGGCAAAGGCAAAGGGGGTAACAAATGAGACAACCACGGGCAGTGGGACAGGGACGACTGGACACTACTTGCCCACCCGTTCCTCTCTCCCATTTATATTCACAGTCTTGGTACCGGGCTGCTGAACTAGGCAGTGGATTAGGGAGGCTGGACATGGGCTAAGGACAAACCTCTAGTGGAGGATAGTGATGGGGAAGGAAGAGCGTGGTAGTACATTTGTGTGGGGGGGTGGGTGTGTGTAAGTGTGTTTGGGAGAGGAGAGGGTGGGCAGGTGGTGTCTCATGGAATCAAGAATCATAAAGTCGGTAACCTGTCCAGATGGCTCAGTTGGTTGGAACCGCCTCCCCTGCACCAAAGGGTGGCTGTTGGATTCCTGGTCAGGGCACAAAACCTAGGTTGTGGGTTTGATCCCTGGTCAGGGCGAGCAGGGGAGGCAATAAAAATCTCTCTCCCTCTCTCTAATATCAATAAACATATCCTCAGATGAAGATTTAAAAAGAAAAAGCATAAACCCCCTTTCTTGTGTTTTGTTTTCTTTGTTAATCCCACACTCTAGGTTTCCCAAATTGAGAATTTTTAATTGACTAATGAATGATGGGGGAAGATTCCTTCCTCTCCCTAGAGAGCTGTAGAATCTGCTTCCTGGATCCTCCTGGAGCCCCTGCCAGGATGTCTTCCCCAGCACATAGCGAAGCCAGGCTAAGTGTTGGAGTCCTCCACTGGCTCTTGCTGAGAAAGGGGTGCAATTGACTCCTTCCTTCATCCTGGGCATTTACCCATCCAGGAGAAAGTAGCCAACTCCAAGCTTTGAAGGACCAAGGTGAGGGCAGCAACAGGAGGATCTGTAAGCAGGAAGGAATTTGAAATCCTTTGGGGTTGAGAGATCTAGGTACTGGGAAGGGAGAGCATTCAGTAGGGGTCTCCTTCTCGGGAACCCAGCTTGGCAACCAGCTCCTCTCACAACCTCTGACCAGATATTTCTGCTTACAGTGTGCTGGGGATGCCAGGATGTCCGGATCCTAGGACATGAGTTGAGGAGAAATAACATGAATTGCACAACTTTGCAGTACTGTGTTCATCTAGAGAAGTCTCCACTTGTTTGCTCGCAAATTCTAGGTCTCCTGGGTCACTAATACTACTGCCAAGATTGCTCCATTTTGGCCCCTGTGAGGCCGCACATTGGCTCTCTGGTGCCCTCTGCTGGTAAGAAGCAGCCACACTGTTCTAAGGATGAATGATTCAGGCACCTCCACACACAACTGGAGGATACAGAAACACAGGCAGAAAAACACACAAGCTCATATTCAGAAGCATATTATGCATAGATCCAGAAAGGCCTTCATATGCTTAAAAACATATATGCACAGGAAAACACAGAGCTTAAATATGAGCTAGGTATGAAGAGCTATACCTAGCCCAGAGAAATAAAAATGTAATCACAAATACACACAACCACACACCAATGTGCATATACATAAGAGATTTTCATTTACTTACTCATTAATCGTGAATTCCACAGATATTTATCATTAGCCTGCTTACGTTTTAGTAACAATTCTAGGTCTTGGAGATACAATAATGAAAAAAAATATTGACAAATTCCCTCCCTCATAGTGTTTAATTCTGTAGGGGATGAAGAGGCAGTAGAAAATATAAAATACACCAGGTTGCAGTAAATGTTATGAGACAAATAAAACATGACAAATGAATAAGGAGTGTGAGGGAGAGAGAAATTGCTTTCCTTATAAGTAGTTACAGAAAGTTGCTCTGCTCAAGTAACATTTGATCAGGCATCTGAAGGAATTGACAGTTAAAGGATTCAGGCTGCTGAGTGGAGAATGTAGCAGGTAAGTGATAATAGCAAGTGAAAAGGCCCTGAGATAGTGGTACTCTTGGAGTATCAGTGAGACAGCCTTTTCTTTTCACTCTGCATGAAGGTGCATGAAAGGTGCATGGTGATACTGATTGAGGAAAATGTTAAGGAAAAGTTCAGAAGCAAAGAAAATATTCTTAGCTTTGTGCTTCTTGCCCACCTTCTAGCTTCTGGTAGTAAGGTTTGATGATTACTCTCAGTATGAGGAGGAACTGGGTTATCAAAGCTTTTACTTCTCCTAAGGCCTCTTATCTCACCTCCAAACCCTGCAACAGAGAAATTAAATTTCTCCAGACTCTTAGAAGCCAAAGCAGTAATCTCACCTCTCTCTTCTGGTCCCTTAAATTTTCAGTTCCCCCTCACTTTAATCTCAAATCCTTAACAGCTCAGTTCATAGTGTGAACCCTGAGAAAGAAGTCATCTACTAAGAAGGACTCCTGGTGGCTAACTGGGCTCAAAAAACAAACAAAAAATCAACCTAGCAGGCATTTCTACAGAGAGACCTCTGTCACACACAAACTGCACTTGAGGGAGAAGCCTGCACTGAAACGTCTGCCTCTTCACTGAACTGCCTGTTTGCACTGTGTTCCTGTCATCTGAGCCAGTCCTTATAAATGAGTTCCTGGAATCTCGTTTCAACCAATAGGACTGAGGCTTTCCCCATCCAATAGAAACTGTGCAATTCCGACCAACTATAGCACCTCTATTCTGACCAATCAGGATAGTGTCTTTTGGTTCCATCAAATTTCAAGAATTTGAAGCCTTCATTTGCATGAAGAGAGACCAGGGCCCAGGAGAGGCAAGTTCTTCCTATGTAAGCCAACTCCCCTCTGGCTTTGGGAACCTACTTTCCCTTTCAACCAAAGACTGAAGACTGTGTTTCCCTGGCTGACCTGAGATGTCTCACTGGAGCAGAGTGCAGCAAACCAGTGAAGCACAAAGCAGACTAGCATAGGGCAGAACTGTTTAGCTGGAGAGGCGCCTGGCTCTGAGTCCCCCTGGCTGCCCAGTGGCTGCCTCACAGCCTTGCTGTTTTCACAGCTGTGCTGCATCACAATTGAGCTGCTTTGTAGAGAATAGAATTTCCTTTTTCATCACACCCAAATAGGGAATTCCTATTGGTGTTGAATTGAATTGCCAAAGACCATCAGTGAGAATAGCAAACAGTTCTCCAGAATCCCCTCTATATAAGGCACTCAAAATCCCAGTTTCCAGAGCTTAAGACCCCAACTGCAGCTAGTGGTCCTTAACACCAGGTGTGCATTGGAATCTCCTGAGGGGCTTTTTAAAATACCAGTGCCCTGGCCTCACTACTAAAGATGAGTTGTCCTGGGGTGAACCCCCAAGCATGAGTGTTTTTAAACACCTCTCAAGGTACTAATTCTAATGGGAATCCAGGGTTGAGAATCATTGGGCTAAGCAAACTTCTGCTTTCTAGGCATTGTCCTCAGCAAATCTGCACACCACAAAGGGCTATCACCTCTTCCTTCCATGAGCAGTTTTGCTTATTGCCAATCCTGCATCACCCTCCCCTCCTCCAGGGGAGAACTCCAATAAACCTCCTTCAAAATTTGCTCCATTCTCATCTCTCTCGCACTAATGTTCACAATTCTGTCTAATTAGATTAACTGAGTCTACCAAAGTCTAATCACATAACTCATCAAACTGGGAGCATCCTGAGGCTGAGTCTCTAATAAGAGACAGATGTTCCCAAAAGAAAAGCCTGTCATCAGACTTGACATACTTCCCCCAGCAGAGGATATCTGTTTCCCCTATCATACTTGAAGCTCCTTGAAGGAAAGGGCTATGCTCCTATAGTCTGGATCTCTCTGAGGGTAGGGAAAAATTCAGGTACTTCACCCCCGCCCCTAATCAGAGGGGCAGTAGAGTAGTTACAAACAAATACATGGGCCCTAAAACCAGCCCGAGAGAATTCTAGTCCAGCTTCTGCCCCCTCTTGTTTGAGATTTACATTTTATTTCATTTTTAAATATTTTATTTATTTGTTTTTAGAGAGAGGAGAAGTGAGGGAAAAAAGAGAAGGAGACAAGCATTAATGTGTGAGAGAAACATCTATCGGTTGCCTCTCATATACTCCCTGACTAGGGACCAAACCCGCAACTCAGGCATTCACCCTGACTGGAAATCACACTGGTGACCTTTTGCTTTGCAGGTCGACACCCAACCAACTGAGCCATACTGGTTGGGGCTTACATTTTATTTTTTATTGATTGTTTTTAGAGAGAGGAAAGGGAAGAGAGAGAGAGAAACAATGACTTGTTGTACCACTTATTTATGCATGCATTGGTTGATTCTTTTTAAAAAAAATATTTTATTTACTTATTTTTAGGCAGAGGGGAAGGGAGGAAGAAAGAGAGGGAAGCATCAATATATGGTTGCCTCTTGCACATCCCTCACTGGGGACCTGGCCTGCAACCCAGGCATGTGCCCTGACTGGGAATTGAACTGACAATCCTTTGGTTCACAGGCCAGCACTCAATCCACTGAGCCACACCAGCCAGAGTCATTGGTTGATTCTTGTATGTGCCATGTCAGGGACTGAACTCTAAACCTTGGCCTATGGGGATGATGCTCTGAGCAACTGAGCAACCAGGCCAGCGCTTGCTCCTTTCTTTCTATGTAACATTGGGCAGTTTATTTACCTAACCTCTCTGAATCCTTGGTTATTTCACCTGAAAACAGGGATGATAATAGTACTTTATGGAGTGGTCATGGAGATTAAGTGGGTTAATGTCCATATAGCTTCAGGAACCGTGTTGGGCACACAGTGGGTAGTAGATGCTAGCTGTGATTATTTTTGGTTTGGGAGCTCCCCAAAGTAGGGACCTTTCAAATCTTCCTCTTGTGGAATCAATTTTAATTCCCATGTATAGGGCCCTGCCCAGATAGAGGCAGAAAAAAAGGAGAAAAACAGCTAAAGGTTATATATGGAGTTAAGAGAAATATCAATAATATTTTTTTAACACAAAAGCAAAAAGGTCAAGATGTCAGAGAGTGAGCAGTTAGGTAATTTATGACCATCAGCAGGAGAAGCCACCCTGAGAGATGGAAATGAATTATTTGTCTCAATGAGGGCTAAGAACAACAGAATAATTCTATAAATTGTTCTCTTTTTCCCTAGAGGGGACAATAAATTGTGTTCCTGCTGCTTACCAGGGAAAGGCCAAGATACTGATTTTCAGCCTGGAAAATAATCCTGACCATAAAGGAAGCCCTGAGTCCCCAAGGGTGAGGGACTGCCAGAGGTCACTGTGCCCTCTCCCTGCTGCAGAGACTGCAATCAGAGCAGTGAGAGATGCATCCGTTCTTTGAAAGTCTTACCAACCAAAGGAGTTTTCCCTCATTTCTTTTCCACTCTCATGTCTTATAGTCCAGGCAGCAGCACAAATGCCTTCCAGAGATTAGGCCTTGGGCTTTCCTACTGTATACCAATGCATTTTTGCTTGTTCTGTTTCTTTAAGATGCTCAGTTTCCTTGAGATGTATAAAAATAAGACCAGAGACAGAAGACAGCTTTAATGGCAATAGGGAGGGACTCAGATCTGCACTGTGAGGGGAGGGGAGTGAGAGAAGGAAAAAAGTAGCAGCAGTTGAAACCCATCAACCACTCCCTATTGGTCCCTTAGGGGAAACTGGATGAAGGAGGTCAGACTCCCTGATAGGGTTTGGGTGTCAGAGGATATCTGAGGGAGCAGTGCTGTAACTGAAGCAGAATGACTTCAGGCTAGACTCTAGATGGGATTATCTACTGAGGAGGAGAGTGCAAATATTTGGGTAGAGATTTGGATAGGTTGAAGCTGCTCTGAAGCACAGGCTTAGAAAAGATGAACTTGGTCAAGACAGACTCCCAGGGTGGGTTACCATGTGCCAGCCTGGCCTGTAAGAAACTGTAATTTATTTCTTACATCCATTTTCAGCCCTTCCAGACAAAAGCAATTTCTGACTACTAGCTCCAACTTGGGTAGACAATTTGTGCTAAATGGACCAGTTATCTTTCATTAGGTTTAATGAGGATTTCATCGCCTGAGCTCACAGAAATTGGAAGGATCCTGCTTAAAATGAGCAGCCTAGTTCAAGAGACTAGCTCAGAGAAATACAGAAGAGGGTTAAGGTTCTGGGACCCTGGGCAGGACCACTGAGGTAGGAGCGGGTGTGGAGGAGGGGAGAGTGAAAAATAGACTTAAGAAAAAAACGGAGAAAGAAATGCAAACTGATGACTCAAACATCAAGGCACATAAGTATGTCCTGTCTGAGGTGGTGAAATGATCTGTCAAAGGTCACAAAGCAAGTTATACTTACAGTAGAACTGGGAGAAAAACCCAGGTTTCTTTCCTCTTAGGTCAAGATTTTCCAATATATCTCACTAACATCAACTTTCCCATCCCTGCACCTCAGGCTTGTTCCAAATGGTTTTATCAGCAACGGCCTCCTTATGTCCAAACATCTCTGACCATTATATAGCTCTAGTCTCCTGCAGGTATCAGAAAATCAGAAAATCAAGTGAGCTGAGGTGAGGTGCTAAGTAGAAGCAGGAAGTATCTTATTTTCCTTTAGCTCTTGGTTTTAGTTTCCCTAGCTTCTACTCCCAAGATTGTAGTCTTCTGATCTTTAGCATTCCCCAGTGCTTCCTCAAAGACCTAGAATGACCCAATCACTAGACTCTATCATTAGCATCAGGAGTAGGTTACAGGGTTATGGTTTATGTTTACATCAAAGCTAGAGATGACATTAAGTTTGGCAGCTAAGATTATGGCCTGAAGTTATATTAAAGTCACTACATATCATGGTAGGTTTAAGGGTGATGATGAGTAAGGTTCATATAAATGGGAATATAAAGATTAGGCTTACTTGACGATTGTTATAAAAGGGGCCATTAACTTAAAGTATAGCCCTTAACATGTCAATCCAACTCTTATAACCCCAACACAGGCTTGCTAAGGACATGGGTTATGATTAATTAATTAATTAGTAAATTCATCCATTCATCCATCTATTCATCTTACAAACTTGTATTAAAAGCTTATCTCTGTGCCAGGAACTAGACGAAGCACTTGAGACACAGAAGTCCATAGTCTAGTGGGAAAGACTAACAGATCATTACAACTGAGCTGGGAGGTGCAGAGATAGAAAAACGCCCATGCTTTTAAAGAGGCATAATAGGAGTTACTGAACTCAACTTGGAGGCATCAAGGAAAGTCACCTAGAACTGAGAATTGAAATTATGATCTTCAGTCAAAGTCTAAAGATTAGCCTTAAATAAGACAGTTCTCCTATCCAGGCCTCAGTTTCCTGCCAGCTATGGCATCCCTATATCCCTATGATATTTTTGCCTCTAGTAAGAAGCTGGAGCCATTCCCTCAAGGTGTCTGTTGACATCATGGCACATAAGTATGTCCTGTAAAATTTGCCTGTTTAAACACTGCTTCTTAAAACTCTTGAGGCTTGTTTCTAGCCAGGATTCCTTTCAAGGTCCAGAGTCAGGGGCCCATTTTCTAATTCTCTGCATATGATGTGGTAGGTAGGCCTTCCTGCATGTGATGGTCACACTCTAGGCCAGTGGTATTCCTTCCTGCTCGTACTGGCTTCCAGCTTCCATGTCAGGAAATAGGTTAGCCATGGCTTCTAGGTAGGGTCTGGCTACTTTCAGTAGCACTCCCTAAATGGAAAGATAGAGAAAGTTGACTTAATGTCCCTCTAGTGCCTCTATTCCAGCCTTCAACATTCAGCCAGCAATGAGGCCTGGAACCAAGTCCTCCTCCATCAGACCGTGGCAGTTTCCCCTCCTCTACCAGCCCTCAGCTGGGAGCCTTTATCTCCCCCATCCCACTCTAAGTCTTCATTTAAAGACCGAGTAGTTCCAGGGGAGAGCAAACCTTGAGGACAAAGTTGCCCATCAGGGGAAAAAATTATAGAAAACTAGCTACTTCTTCAGTGGTCCTCCTTCAAAAATGGTATCTCCATCCCTGGCTGATATGGCTCAGTGGACTGAGCACTGGCCTGTGCACCAAAAGGTTGCTGGTTGGATTACCAGTCAGGGCATATGTCTGGGTTGTGGCCTAGGTCCCTGGTAAGGTGCGTGTGAGAGGCAACCAATGGCCGTATGTCTCCTGCACTGATGTTTCTTTCACTTTATTTCTACCTTCCTTCCCTCCTCTCTAAAAGTCAATCAATAAATATATTTTTTTAATTTTTAAAAAAGAATGGTACCTCCAAGGAGTAGGATGGTGGTTGCCAGGGTATAGGGGAAGGAGAAAAGCGGTGGCATCAGTCAAAAGGTGCCAAGTTTCAGTTATACAAGTTGAGTAAGTCCTAAAGATCTATTATGTACTGTATACTTAAAAATCTGAAAAGAGGGTAGGTCTTATGTTAAGTGTTCCTTACGTTTAAATTTTTACTTATTGATTTTAAAGGGAGAAGGAGAGGGGGAGAGAGAGAGAGAGATCAATTTTTGTTTTTCCACTTATTTATACATTCATTGGTTGATTCTTGTATGCACCCTGACCAGGGATCAAACCCACATTGTTGGCATATCAGAACAATGCTCTCTAACCAAATGAGCTACCCAGCTAGGCATGTTAAGTGTTCTTATCACAAAATAAAATAATAATAAAGGGGCAGGAGAAAACTTGGAGGTGATGGATATGTTTATGGCATAGATTGTAGTGATAGTTTATTTCATGGATGTATTCTTATCTCCAGTTTCATCAATGTGTATACATTAAACATGTACAGCTTTTTTTTTGCCAATCATAAATAATGTGGTTTAAAAAAAATGTCACAAACCTCCATCCTGTTGTTCAAACTAGACACCCGCCAGTCTGTACTTGACTGCTCTTTCTTCCTCCTGATTTTCAACAGTTCCTCCAATTCCTGTTGGTTTTTTCCAAGGTCGTAGTCCACATCCTTCTATCTCCACTGTCACCACCCTACCTCTTCTCCTGCCTTGACCATTACCTATAGCCTCTGGGTGTCTGCTCATGCCCTACCTCTTCTCCTGCCTTGACCATTACCTATAGCCTCTGGGTGTCTGCCTATGCCCCTTCCTCAGTTCTGTTGTTTGCAGCATCAGTAGCCTTCCTCAAATTTGACCACCTCACTCTCTGGCTTAAAATTTACTGGAAGGAATGTGTCTTGCCTCCCAGGCTCACTGTTCTCCACTATCGCTCTTGCCCCTTATACTCCAGCTCTGTAGGTTTCTCTCAGTTTTTGGAACTGGCCCCCTATCTCTCATCATTGGGGCTTCCACATGGCTTATTCCCTTGACTGCAATATTCTTTTGCACTCAGGGCCCTACCCCTACTTCATCCTCTAGGCTAAGTCCTACTGATCCCTGAGACCTCACACTGAATGTCATGTCTTCTTGGAAGCCTCTCAAATTCTTCCAAACAGGTGAGATTACCTTGTTAACAACCTCAAGCACTCACTACTTTCACAGGCAACATTATTAACATTTGTAATTAGTTATTCAGTGTCTGCTTCCCTTGTTGGATGGTAAGCCCTATACAAGTGGAAATTATGTCAGTATTGTTCACTCTCTCACTATACTGCCTTGTATGTAGTAGCATCTTAGGACAAAAAAAAGAGAGAGATTTTCCCTATTCTGAGTTGTACAAAGAATTTTCTGTAGTAAAGAAAGGGTTAAGTTTCATTGTACAGAGCACAGGACAAAAAGGCTAGCAATAAAACTGCAGGAAGAACTTCCCCACTAATTAGGCATTTGATAAGTTCCAGAAAATCATCCTTCCAAGATGCTGGAAGAAGAACAAAAATGGCATGATTGTGTGTGGAGGAGAAATATATTACCTCGAATGTGAAAAAAGAATAATGCAAAAAAAAACCCATGAACAAAACTATAAATACAGCCAAATGTCAGGTGACATCACCTGAGCACAGTGTGATAATTCATGGCCAAGTGACATGGCTCTAAAGTACATTTATAATAGTATAACTCACTACTACTTATCCTTGCTCACCAGCTCCTCTCATTCCCCTGTTCCGATGGTGGCCAAATGTCTTGTTCTTCTGATGAAAAAGAATGGCAGGGTCAGGCCCTACTTGGATGCTCTGATGAATGGAGCTATTTCTGAAAAACTTTCATTACAAACTTGCCATGGGCCCTAGTCAAGTAGCTTGGTTGATTAGATGATAATCCTGATATGCCAAGATTGCACCAGGAACACACACAACCATCAACCAATGAATGCATGAATAAGTGAAACATAGAAATCCTCTCTCTCTCTCTCTTTTTCCCTCTCTAAAATCAGTAAATTAAAAAAAAATTTTTTTAACCTTCCATGGTTTTCCATCTCCTAGTGCATTATGAACACTCCGAAGGCATGTCCACTCTCTGGCCTTCACTTACCTTTGGGCTTCAGGAACATCTTTATTGCTTTCCAGCTTTATTCACATATAACACATGGTCCTTTATGTCCAGCCTATTAGTGTTTCCCCAAATATTTCCTAGGTTTTTACTCCCTTGTGCCTTTGCTCATGTTTTCCCTTCAATGTGGTGTTTTTGGTTTTGTTTTCACCATAAATCTCCAGTCAAAAGTCCTCCTTCAAGGACCAAGTAAGATGTAACATTTTCACTGAACTTCCCGGTGCACCTTTCCCACTGGCTCTCCACTCTCCACTCCTAAGATCACCTGTTTTACTATTATAGTCATGTGTGCAGATGTGTCTTGTCTGCTTCTTAAACTGTGCATAGTTTTTCCATACATTAATTTCCCCCTCTGGGTTTGCACAGGACCTGCTACACAGGAAATTAGGTAATTATTTTTTCAATCAAGTATCTGTCCCTTCTGTGAACTCACCCTCCTTGAGCATATGCACACGTCCAACACTGTGCTAGAAACTGTACCAGCATTAATTTCCACCCTCACAATGACAAAGTAGGTGTCACCATCCCCACTTCTGTGCAGGTTAATTGAAGCAGACAGAGGTTAAGTAGCATGGTTTCTCTCTAATATTCCAGGATTTGCATTCTCTTCTCAAGGGCACTGCATACAACCAGCCAATAGATAGCCTGCCTCTTCACAGTTGGTTCCAGTGTGGCTTACTCAGGTTCTGGGGCCATAAAAGTAGAGTTTTCTGAGGAGATATATCAGAGAATCACTGCTCTGAAAGAAGCAGCTCTGGGCTCTGTCTGTGTTCTGGAGGCCTTGTGCTTTCTTGCCTTCTTTACATGAGAAAAGAAAACTCAGAGCCAGCAAGGGAGACTGTGAGATATAGTCACCTGGCATCTGCCCACTCCTCACAATACTGGCTCTTCTTTCCATTCTCTCCTCCTCTGCTTCTGGATCTTCTTGGGTGATTTTACTGCCACCTCCATTTAGTCTAAATGGAAAGAGAAGCCAAGATGGATTGAGAGTCTTCCTCTCACAAACAAACCATCAAATGCTTACTTCAGAGAAAGTAGGAAGTAGAAATTACACAAGGTGAGTGGGGTTAATAATGTTGGTGTGGTTCAGCTAGACTGAGGCCTGAGTCAAGGTCTCCTGCAAGCAGAGGTTGGAAAGTGGGGGCAGAAGCAAGCCAGTGGAAATCAGAAAAATTATTTGTCTTTTCAGTTCAACCTCAGCTAAGTCACCAGGATGTGGTTTAAAACACTGATTAAAATCCAAAATATTTCCCAAGTAATTTTGTTGAAAAATTGTTTTTGATATTGTTAATATTTCTTTATATATATATTTATTTTATTGTTGTTCAATTACAGTTGTCTCAATTCTTTCCCCATTGCTCTCCCCTGCCCTGCCCACTCCCACCTTCAGTCAGTCCCCACCCTATTGTCCATTACCATGTGTCCTTTATACATGTTCCTTGACTAGACCCTTCCTCTTCTTTCCCCTGTTATCCCACTCCTGCCTCCCCTCTGGTCACTGTCAGTTTGTTCCTTGTTTCCATGTCTCTTTTTCTATTTTGTTCATTTTTTTTGTTTTGTTCATTAGGTTCCACTTATAGGTGAGATCAAATGGTATTTGTCTTTTGTTGCCTGGTTTCTTTCTTTTTGTTGTTGTTTAAGTACATTTGTCTCCATTTTCCCTTCCCCCACACCTCCATCCCTACCTCCCACCTGTGATCCTACCCCCTTTGGCTTTGTCCATGTGTCCTTTATACATGTTCCTTGACAACTCTTCCCCTATTTTCCCCCATCACTCCTCTCCCCTCTCCCCTCTCCCCTCTAGTTACTGTCAGTTTGTTCTTTATTTCAGTGGCTTATTTCACTTAGCACAGTACTCTCCAGTTTCATCCATGCTGTCACAAAGGGTAGGAATTCCTTCTTCTGCTGATGCTGCATGGTATTCCACTGTGCAAATGTACCACAGTTTTTTTATCCACTCACTAACTAATGGGCACTTAAGCTGTTTCCTGCACTTGGCTATTGTAAATAATACTGCTTTAAACATTGGGGTGCATAGGTTCTTTTGAATTGGTGTTTCAGGATTTTATAATCCTAGCAGTGGGATCACTGGATCAAAAGATAGTTCCATCTTTAGTTTTTTTGATATTATTAATAATTATTACCTATTATTTCTCAGAATTGAAAAATTATAAAAAATGATGCTGCAATGCTATAGGGATTATCTCCTACTCTGCCTTCCCACACAGGCCACTTGCAACCCCAAATTTGGCTACGGATTCCAGCATATCTATTCCCCTGGCAAAGTATAAAATGAAGAAAGTTTGTCTTTGGTAATAAGGCTCCCTTTTTTAAAAAATCTTTTATTACAACCCATCTGCTCTAAAGTTCCCCTAATGAATGAGTTTATACTAAAATGTGAATGACTCCTTATCTTCCCAAACTCTGCCCTGCATGTGTATTTTATGGTAAAAGAGAGCTAGCACTGGAGCAATCTTTTAACAAAAGGAACAAGTTTTTAACAATCTAATCGTGGACAGCTCTATCCTATAAGCTTTAGAGCTTCTGAAATTATACCTAGTCTAAGAGTTTATAACCAGAGACAGACTTACCATGAAGTTAAGGAAGCGCACTTGTTCAGGGCCCTTCTAAGGTCCTGGGTGGCACCTTGCAAGTGTGTTAACGTGGCTCTGCATAAAAGATGCAAAAGTAAGATATTGTAAGCACAATTTTTTAAGGCCATTGTTTCTTTTATTATGACTTCCCCTCTATCCCACCCACATTCTCCCATGTCAGATAGTAGAGAAGCCAGACATTTCAGGGGTCCGGATAAGTGGAAATTGAGTTCAGAGTATATTTAGCTTGGATTAAAAGGTTATGTAATGTTAGTCGAAGTCACTTGTATGTAGGGTTATGCCACTTTCCCTGGTGTAAAAATAGCTTCCAAGAATGTTTCTATAGATACCAAACTGAATCATGCAGCATCATGATATGTAAAAGCAGAACCAGAGAGTTATGGTGGTAAAAACACGTTCTTTAGTATGCATACCTGGAAGCAGTGTTTAAGATATATAGAGACAAAAATAAATAAAATATAAATAAATAAATAAATATTTTTAAAATAAATTAAAAAAAGATATATGGAGACAGAAATTAGCCATAAAAAATTATTCTAATCACCAGATGTATAACATTGTAAGTAGTTGGGTTCTTATTGATACTTTGCCAAAATGAAAATTCTTCACTGTCTGGAGTATGCCTAATAATATATATAATAAATCATAAATATAGCATACAAAATGTTTCTTTTTATTATTATATTTTATTGATTATGCTACTACAATTGTCCAAAATTTCTCCCCTTTCTCCTCCTCGACTCAGCACCCTCCTCTACATCAAGCAATCCAACACCATTGTTCATGTCCATGTGTCTTGCATATAAGTTCTTTGGCTACTCCATTTCTTATACTGTACTTTACATCCCCAGAGCTATTCTGTATCTATTTGTACTTCTTAATCCCCTCATGTCTTTACCCATTCCCCTATACCCTATTTCCCACCTGGCAACCATCAACACTCTCTCCATATCCCTGATTCTGTCTCTGCTCTTCTTGTTTGCCTACTTTGTTTTTTACATTCAATTGTTGACATGTATGTATTTATTGCCATTTTATTGTTAATAGTTTTGATCTTCCTTTCTTAAATACGTCCTTTTAACATTTCATATAATAGTGGTTTGATGATGATGAACTCCTTTAGTTTTTTCTTGTCTGGGGAACTCTTTATCTGCCATTTAATTCTAAATGAGAGCTTTGCTGAGTAGAACAGTCTTCAATGTAGGTTCCTGCTTTTCATGACTTTGAATATTTCTTGCCAGTCCCTTCTTGCTTGCAAAGTTTCTCTTGAGAAATCAGCTGACAGTCTTATGGGAACTCCCCTGTAGGCAACTCTCTGATTTTCTCTTGCTGCTTTTAAAGTTCTCTCTTTATCTTTAACCTTTGGCATTTTAATTATGATGTGTCTTGGTGTGGGCCTCTTTGCATCCATGTTGTTTGGGACTCTCTGTTCTTCCTGGGCTTGCTTATCTATTTCCTTCATCAAATCAAGGAAGTTTTCTTTCATTGCTTTTTTCAAGTAGATTTCCAGTTTCTTGCTCTTTCTCTTCCACTTCTTGCACCCCTATGACATGAATTTTGGAATGCTTGAAGTTGTCCCAGAGGCTGCTTATAGTATCTTCATTTTCTTAGATTCTTTTTCCTTATTGTTCTGATTGGTTGTTGTTGTTTTGGGTTTTTTTTGCTTCCTTACATTTCATATCAATGATTTCATTCTTAGCTTCATTCACTCTGCTGTTATACCCCTGTAAATTGTTCTGTATTTCAATTAGTGAATCCTTAATTTCTGACTGGGTGTTTTTTTATGATATTTAGGTTCTTGATCATTTCCTTGAGCATCCTTATAACGAGTGTTTGAACTCTGCATCTGATGGACTGTTTATTGCTGTTTTGTTTAGTTCTTTTTCTTGAGTTTTGATCTGTTCTTTCATTTGGGCCATGTTTCTTTGTCCCTTCATTTTGTCATACTCCCTGTGTTTGCTTTTATGTATTAGGTAGAGCTGCTAATGACTCCCTGTCTTGGTATCATGGCCTAATGTAATAGGCGTCCTGTAGGGTCCAGTGGCACAGCCTCCCTATCACCCAAGCTGGCTTCTCAAGGTGTACACTTTGTGTGTGCTGAGTACACCCTCCTCTTGTAGTTGAGCCTGGCTTGCTGTTGGCAGGTCAATGGAATGGATTTACCCAGACCAGTAATTTGCAAGGATTAGCCGTGACCTCCACCCTCCATGGGGGATCAGCTGTGCAGTGACAGGGTGGTGGTATTCCCAGGTGGTCTGTGAAAGGAAAAATTCAGTGCCATTGGCTATCATTTGCCTAGCAGGCCTATGACCGTGTTAAATATGACTGCCATTTTACTCTTCTGAACTTATGTCACCAGGACTGGAACTTACTGGAAAGCAAGAGCAGGATGTGAGTAACCACTCCCAACAGCCACAGACAGAAGATAACTTTGGAACCAATTGCAGCCTCCTGTTACAATGCCCTAACAGCCCAGGGGCCACATAACACCAATACCCCTGCCCTTTTTTAATCCAATTATAATCCAATAAAAGCTCAAAACCCCTACCCCTCAGTGCTGGTGTATCTGTCCACACCATGTCCCTCTCCTTTGCTGGAGAATAAAAACTTTACACTTTCTTCTCTTTTTGTGAATTATTTCACTGCCTGTGTCACTGAGCACCCTAACATTTTGGTGCTGCATATGGGGACATTCTCTATTTATCCCTCTTCTCCAGCCTCCTGAGACTTGTGACTAGGGGAACAGTGGACAGCAGGAGCTTGATTCAGGCTAACCCCCAACTCTGTCTCTGTCAGGTTTGGAGAAAGGATTCTAATCCTTCTCTGTCTCTCCAGACTTTGTGGATAGCCTCCTCCTCACCCACATTCACAGCTAGTGATCAGTAAGTCTCTCTGAATCCAGGACAAAAACATTCACTTTGTTGAAAGTGATAGCTTATCCCCTCATCTCATTGTTGTAAACCCCTGTACTGGGTCTCACTTCCCCAGGGTTTTGACTGGGAGGGACACCTCCAACCATCTCCCTGATGTGTTTCATCTGCTCTTGGGGCCAAGGGATGCCTGGGTCTGAGACAGATCTTCATGGTTTGGTCTGCCCTCAGGTTCAAGAATGCTCAGCTCTGACCACAGATCTCTACGTCATTTGAGTTGGGGATATCCTTCTCAAACCTTCCCCCCTCTTGTTTGTTCTTATCCCTGAGATATCTTTCTCTTTTGTAGTTCTCAGTACGGGCAATACTCAATCAACCCCACCCAAAGACTCCCCTTTGGATTGTCTATGTAAGATCTTGAAGGCTCTGGGACTTACTCACCTAAAGCCCAAGCCCTTGATTTTCTATTGCAACCTGGCCTGGCCTGAATACAAACTGGGTAAGCAGGAAGTCTGGCTCACAGATAGATCTCGTAACTATAATACCGTCCTCCAATTTAACCTTTACTGTTGCCATCTTGATCACCTTCTTAGGTTTAGTTCTCTAGAAGAGACAAGATTTTAACCTTCAGTGGGGATTCCAGGCCTCTTTCTCCTAACTATGACTTTTCATTCAAATTTGCCTCTCTCTACATTCCCAACCCCCATATTTGTTTTCCAGCTGAGTGGCACTCTATTCCCTTAAAGGCATGCTCTTCTTTTATTATTATTATTGTTCAACTACAGTCATCTCCATTTTCCCCTCATAACTCTCCCCCACCCTACCCACCCCCACCTCCCACCCTCAATCCTACCCCCCTTTGGTTTTGTCTATATGTCCTTTATACATATTTTATCAATATTATCCAGCAGGGGTTGTGCTATTCCTTACCTACCTAACCCAAGTCCTGCATTCAACTCCCATTCGGAATTAGGTTTGGCTCCACTGTGCCCATGTTAAGTAAAAACAAGGTTACAAAGACGGAGAAAATCTCACTCCCCTCCCAGATTGTAAAACACTCTATATTCTCCCCCTGGAGACCTGGGAGCTGCTAAATCCTGGGGGGGAAATGGGCCTGTCTCTCAATGTAGAGAAAAAAGTGGCACTTTAAACTCAAGCTGCTTTTCTATCCCATTCACCTGATGAAACCAAAGTGCTTCTAGGAGAAGCTTGTTTTTCTTTCCCTGCATTTTTGAAATGCAAACACCTGGGCTTCTTCAAGAACTCTTGTCCAGGCCATCTTTTAAAATTTCGGGAAGATAATTCTTATCAAGAGAGGGATAATCTTAGCTTTATCTGAGTAAATCAATTTAATTTATTTCAGCTCTACTTTCTAAATTAGTAAATTCTGATCAGTTATTGAATATCTAGGTATTTTGAAATAACATGAAATACTGAAACATAGTTTGCTAGGCCTACTTTTGGCTTTTTATTACAAAGAGACTATAGAGCAGATTTGGAGCTGTAGATAAATATCTTGTGCTTTATTGGAGGTGTGTTTCTGGAAAGTGAGAATGTGTTTCCCAATAGAGGAACTTATGTTTCTAATGGTGATGAAATGTGTTCATCAGTCAATCTAGGGAATGTCAGTTGCTTATTTCAGTCGTTATTGGAAATTGAGGTTTCTGAACATTAAGTTCAAATTTCATTGGGAAGAAATTGTATGGTTTTAATAATAGAAGTCATAAGGCATGGAGATGCAATTTTGAAGGACAGGGATCTAAAGTGAGTTTTTCTAAAAATGGTTATTTCTAAAATGTTAAGAAAGTTTGTGAAAGTTGTAAGAAATTTTGTGAAGGTTGTGAAATTTTAAATTTGTGAAGGAAGAAATCTCAGGCTCCAGTACCCCTTCCTCCACCTAATTTCTCTCTAGTGGCATACTTGGACGACACTGGTGGTACCTGGAGCTGTTTTCATTACACTTTCTCTTACCCTCATTGGTGTGGGGAAACCTACCTGTCAGCTATGCAATAAATCCTTCACCAAGATGTGTTTAATCAGTGCTGAGATAGAAAGTAAGCCTGCCCTCTGAACACGGACTCACCCTACATGACCATTACTAGATGACACCTGGGACCTTGGTCCAGTCAGTCAGAAACAAATCACCCCTGACATTCAAAAGGACCCATTTCTTTCCCTTTGTTTGGTGATTTGGTCATTGGCAAAGCTTGGCACACTCCTGGTCGCTGGGCACACTCCCGGTCACTGGGCACCCTCCCCAGGGTCGTGCCTGTAGTCTCAGCTCCCTCTGAAATGAGGTGCGGACACTCCCTGGTGGATGAGCACACTCCCTGATCGCTGGGCGCACTCCTGGTCGCTGGGCACCCTCGCTGGGTGGTGCCTGTAGTCTCAGCTCCCTCCAAGATGAGGTGCGGGCACTCCCCAGTGGATGGGCACACTCCTGGTCACTGGGCACCCTCCCCCGGGTGGTGCCTGTAGTCTCAGCTCTCTCCAAGATGAGGTGCAGGCACTATACCATAGTTTTTTGATCCACTCATTTACTGATAGGCACTTAGGTTGCTTCCAGCACTTGGATATTGTGAATTGTGCTGCTATGAACATTGGGGTGCACAGGTTCTTTTGGATTAGTGTTTCAGGGCTCTTAGGATATAATCTTAGCAGTGGAATTGCAGGGTCAAAAGGCAATTCCACTTTTAGTTTTTTGAGGAAATTCCATACTGTTTTCCATAGTGGTTACACCAGTCTGAAATCCCACCAACAGTGCACTAGGGTTCTCTTTTCTCCACAACCAGGCCAACACTTGTTGTTCGTTGCTTTGTTTATGATGGCCATTCTGACTGGTGTGAAGTGTTATCTCACTGTGGTTATAATTTTCATCTCTCTGATGGCTAGCCATACTGAGCATCTTTTCATATGTCTCTGGGCCCTCTGTATGTCCTCCTTGGACAAGTGTCTGTTCAAGTCCTTTGCCCATTTTTTAATTGGGTTGTTTGTCTTACAGTGGAGTCATGTGAGTTCTTTATATATTTTGGAGATCAGACCCTTGTCTGAGGTATCATTGGCAAATATGTTTTCCCATACTGTTGGTTCTCTTTTCATTTTAATGCTGTTTTCTTGAGCCATGCAGAAGCTTTTTATTTTGATGAGATCCCATTTGTTCATTCTTTCCTTTATGCCCTTTGCTTTAGGGGATGTGTCTGTGAGGATGTTGTTGCCTGGAATGTGTGAGATTTTCTTGCCTATGTTTTCCTCTAGGACTTTTATGGTGTCACAACTTATATTTAAGTCTTTTATGCACCTTGAATTTATTTTTGTGTATGGCGTAAGTTGGTGTTCAAGTTTCATTTTATTTGCATATAGGTGTCCAGATCTCTCAATACCATTGTTGAAGAGGATATTTTTACTCCATTTTATGCTCCTGTCCTTTTTGTCAAATAATAATTGACCTCAGAGACATGGGTTTATTTCTGGGGTCTCTATTCTGTTCCATTGACTGATATGTCTGTTCTTATGCCCATACCATAATGTTTTGATTACAGTGGCCTTGTAATATTGTTTGATATCAGGTATTGTGATCCCTCCTACTTTGTTCTTTTCTCTCAGAAATTGCTGTGTGTATTCACAGTCATTTATGGTTCCATATAAATTTTTGAAATGTTTGTTCTATATCTGTAAAATATGTCATTGTCTTTTAATAGGGGTTGCATTGAATTTATAAATTGCGTTGTATATATGGACATTTTGATGATGTGGATACTTCCAATCCATGAACACAGTATATGCTTCCATTTATTTGTGTCTTCCTTAATTTCTTTCTTCAATGTTCTTTAGTTTTGTGAGTACAGGTTTTTTACCTCCTTGGTAACATTTATACCTAGGTAATGTTTTTTTCTTTTTGCTACGTCAAATGGGATTTTTTGTTGTTGTTGTTGTTGATTTCTGATCTATTCTTTCCCTCTTGGTTTATAAAAATCCTTTGATTTCTGAATATCAACTTTGTACCCTCTTGTTTTGTCAAATTCACGTATTCACTACTATCAAGTAGTTTTTGTATGGAGTCTGCAGGGTTTTCTATGTACACTATCATATCATCTGCAAACAATGAAAGCTTTACTTCTTCCCTTCCAATTGGCAAGCCTTTTTGTTTCTCTTTCTTTTCTGATCACTGAGGCTAAGACTTCCAATAGTATATTGAGTAGTAGTGGTGAAAGAAGACATCCTTGTTTTGTTCCTGATCTTAGTGGGAAAGCTTTTAGTTTTGCCCATTGGTTATAATGTTGGCTAAAGGTCTCTCATATTTGGCGTTTATTATGTTGAGGAATGCTCCCTCTATTCGCGCTTTGCCATGTTTTCATCCTAAATGGGTGCTGTTCATTATCAAATGCTTTTTCTGCATCTATTCATATGATCATGTAATTTTTGTCCTTACTTTTGTTTATGTGCTTTATTACATTTATTGATTTGTGAATACTGTACCATCCTGCAACCCTGGAATGAATCTCACTTGATCATGGTGTATGATATTTTTAATGTATTGCTGGAAGCAGTTTGGCAATATTTTGTTGAGGCTTTTAGTGTCTATGGTGATCAGCAATATTGGCCAATAGTTTCCTTTCTTTGTTGTGTCTTTATCTGGTTTTGGAATTAGGGCGATGCTGGCTTCATAAAAAGAATTTGGGACTCTTTCCTCTTCTTGGGTTTTTTGGAATGATCTGAGAAGGATAGGGGTTAGCTCTTCCTTAAATGTTTTGTAAAATTATTTTGTGAAACCTTCCAATGCAGGGCATTTGTTTGCCTGGAGATTTTTGATTAATGCTTTGATTTCAATGGCTGTTTTTGGCCTGTTCAGGCTTTCTGCTTTTTCTTCATTCAGTTTTGGGAGATTATATTTTTCTAGAAATTTGTCCATTTCACCCTGATTTTCAAATTTCTTGGCATATAATTGTTCATAGTAATTTCTTACAATCCTTTGTGTCTGTGTGTTATCAGTGGTAGTCTTTCCTCTTTCGTTTTTGATATTGTTTATTTGGGTTCTCTCTATTTTTTCCTTGATGAGTCAGCTTAAATGCTTCTCGACTTTGTTTATCTTTTCAAAGAACCATCTCCTGGATTTATTGATCCTTTAGATTGTTGTTTTAGTCTCTATGTTGTTTAATTCTGCACTGATCTTGGTTATATCTTTCTTTCTACTTGCTCTGGGTGTTTTTTGTTGTTCCTCAGTTCTCATAGATGTAGGGTTAAGCTGTTTTTCAAATGTTTCCATCTTTTTTAGGTAGTCCTGTATCACTATGAACTTCTCTCTCAGGACTGCCTTTGCTGTGTCCCATAAGTTTTGAACTGTTGCGAGTTCTTTTATTTCCAGAAAGATTTTGATTTCTACCTTGATCTAATTATTGACCCATTTATTGTTTAATAGTAGGCTATTCAATCTCCATAAATTTGAGTGTTTTGAATTTTTTCCTTGAGGTTGGTTTCTAGTTTCAGTCCTTTTTTGTCGGAGAAAATGATTGATACGATTTCCATTTTCTTGATTTTGTTGAGGCTTGTTTTGTTTCCTATTATGTGGTCTATCTTTGAAAATGTTCCATGTGTATTTGAAAAGAATGTGTACTTTGTTTCTTGGGGGGGAGATGAAAGGCTATATATATATATATATATATATAATGTTAAGCCCATTTGATCTAGTGTATCATTCAGTGTCAGAGCATCTTTGATATTTTGTTTGGAAGATATATCCATTTTTGACAATGAGGTGTTGAAATCCCCTAGTATAAATGTGTTGCTGTCCATATCTTTCTTGGTCAAAAGTCCTCCAAGACTTTCCTTATGTTTTGGGGTGCATGTATATTTGCAATCTTTTTGTCTTTTTGATGGATTCTTCCCTTGAGTATTATGATGTGTCCTTTAGTGTCTTTATATATGGCTTTTGTTTTAAAGTCTATTTTGCCTGACATAAATATTGCTACTATTGCTTTTTTTCCTGTCCATTTTCTTGGAATATTTTAGTCAAATCCTTCACTTTCAGCCTGTGTAGGTCTTTTTCTGAAGTGGGTCTCTCATAGGCAGCATATGTGAGGGTATGATTTCTTATTCATTCAGCTACCCCATGTTTTTTTTTTTGGAAACTTTAATCCATTAACATTAAAAGTTATTATTGATAGGTACTTATTCTTTTTTCTCCCTTAGTACCTGTGTTCCTCTCTCACTTTTCCTTCCTCTTCAGTTAGTAATCCCTTTAGCATATCTTGTAGTCCTGGTTTGGTGGAGGTGTATTCTTTCAGCCTTCTTTTGTCTAGAAAGCTCCTTCTTTTGCCTTCCATTTTAATTGAGAGCCTCGCTGGATAGAGTATTCTTGATTGCAGGCCTTTGCTTTTCATTATTTGCAATATATCGTGCCATTCTCTCCTGGATTGGAGTGCTCCTGATTAGAAATCAACTGCTAGGCTTATCGGAGCCCTTTTTATGTTCCTTATTGTTTTTCCCTTGGTGCTTTTAAGATTCTCTCTTTGTCTTTAAAACTTGGCATTTTAATTTGATGTGTCTTGGAGTAGGCCTCTCTGGGTTCATCTTGATTATTATGGACCGTCTGCCCTTCCTGACCTTGCATGTATTTTTTTCTTCTCCAGGTTCAGGAAGTTTTCCATGATTGTTTTTTCAAACAGGGTTTCTATCCCTTGTTCCTTTTCTTCTCCTTCTAGTATTTATATGATTTGTATGTTGTTGCATTTCATGTTATCTTGGAGTTCCTTTAAGCTATCTTCATATTTTTTTAGTCTTTTTTTCATGCAGCTGTTCTATGTGGGTGTTTCTTTCCACCTTGTCTTACAGCTCACTAATTCTGTCCTTTGTTTCATTTAGCCTGCTTGTAATTCCTTCTGGTGTGTTTTTCATTTCAAAAAATTTATTTTTCACTTCTTCCTGGATTTTGTTTATAGTTTCTATTTCCGTTTTCACACTGTTGTATTTCTCACTCAGTTCCTTGTAGTTGTCTGTGAGTTCCTTGAGCATTCTTATAACCATTATTTTGAATTCTATATCTGATAGTTTGCTCACCTCCATTTCATTTAACTCCGTTAGTGGGGAGTCTTCCATTCCTTTGGATTGCAAGATCTTTTTTGTCTTCCCATTTTAGATGACTCTTTTTGTTTGTTTTTGCACTTCCTGATGTTCTGCTTTGCTAGCTGTCTTTGAGGGTGAACTTCTATGGTAGGAATTCTATGGGATTCAGTGGTGTGGTCTCTCATCTCCTTGTCTGGATGCTGTAGGTTTGCCCTTTCTTCTGTTTGTGTGGGATCTCTTGGAGTACTTGAGTTTTCACCTATGGTGGTTCCTTCATTGGTCGGTTCTCTCCTTCAACAGGTATATTTGTGTTCACAACTCCCACCTAATCAAGCGAGTTCGTTGGTCTTACTGGATGCCACAGGCAGAGGGGTGCTGGGCTTCATTTTTCTCACTTCCTTTGGTTTTGCGAATATGGTGGTCAGCCAGGTCTGGGTCATAATATTCACAGGAGTCCAGCTGCAGCCCAGGTCCTCTGTGTGCTGCTGGGCCTCTACCGTCTGTCGGTGCCATCCAGTGCCTTTAATCCACCAGTTGCTTTGCCCATGAATTGCACTGATCAGGGACAACTCACACACCACCTTCCTCCTCTTTGCTGGCCTGGGTCTTGTGCACTCTCAAAAGTCTCTTGAGGGCAGTTCATCTCCTCCACTAAATTAAGTCTCTCTGGGGACTGCTAACTCCCTGAGCCCTGCTGCCCTCCTCTGAATGGTCCTTGCAGCACACTGCCTCCTTCCTCTTAACTAGCCAGACACCATGAGAACCAGCCCCTTTTAGAGCCCATCACCAGGTGAGCCAGCAGCTGTCGAAGAGTTCCTTAAACAGCAGCTGAGAGACTTTTATTTTCTTTTTTTTCTTTTGACTAAAATCCTCTTGTTTAAACTCACCATTCTTAACAAGTGCCCGGCTTTTCACACAGCCCAGCTTCTAACCAGAACAGAGACTATCTGTGTCATATGGTCCAACTCTTCTCCCTTCTCCATGTCTCATCCAGCTCCCTAATTTCTCTGGTAATGACCTAGATGGCAACTTCAGTCCCAGTGGGTAAACACTGCCTCTGAGTCTCCCACTTCATCTTTATTCCCCCCAGCAATTTCAACCATCCAGGCCTTCCCTGCTTTGGTAGGGGAGGCATCTGCTGGTCTGGCTCTCCTCCAAAGATCCTGTGGCCACTGCTAACCACAGCTGCAGGCACTGGGGCTGGAGCTCCAGCAGCCTTGGTCCTCGCACAGGTCCCAGGGACTTTACTGTCCCAACATAATATCTTTACCATCTCTTTTTCAATGTCCTCTACCATTTTGTCCTTAAAACTTCAGATAAGCTGGGATTCTGTTGGCTGTTCATTCGGTTCCTCAGAAGATCTGCTAAGTGTTCCAGCTGGGCACATGGGGAAGTGGGCTCTGTCCCCACCTACCTCACCACTATCTTCCTCTCCTCTTAATTCATGTTTCTTCACTCTGTTCTGGATGAATGTTTATTTCTTCCTTCTGCTCCAAAACCATTGATTTGTGTACCGGTTTCCTTCCCTTCACTGTTGGTTCCCTGTACATTTTCCTTTATTTCACTTTGCATACCCTTCACTTTTTCCTCTATTTTTCTATCATACTCAACCATTTCTGTAAGCATCCTGATTACGAGTGTTTGGAAATCTTCATCTGATAGGTTGGCTATCTTTTCATTATTTATTGTATTTTTCTGGAGCTTTGATATGTTCTTTCATTTGGGACTTTTTATTTTTTTATTTTTTATTTTATTTTTATTTATTTATTTTTGTCACAGCACATCTCTTATGTATAGTAAGGGGCTGAGCTTTAGGAATTCGCTAGGGCAGGGCAACCAATGTTGCTGTTTTATTGCACTGTATGTTGGGGAGGGGTCATTGAGGGAACAGTGCCACTTAGTCAGCTCTCCACCAGCTTTCACTCACTTCCTCCACTATCCACAAGAAAATTGGCCCCTTCTGGTGCTAATTCCGGGGTGGGGGGGTTGTGTACATTCTACAACTCTGTGGATCTCTCCAAAGAACTCTCCTGTGGGGCTGGGAGTTTCTCCTGCCACCTGACCACACACAGGTTTTTTTAGTCAGAGGTTTTGAGGCTTAATTTCCCTGAGCTGGGTTGCATGGTCTGTCTCACTCCCCAGTTGTTCCTCCCAGTTTATCCATACACAAATGTAGGACTGCCCACTCCACAAGCTGCTGCATCCCCTGCCCTGGTCCTCCAGCTGCTGTCTTCCCATGAGTCCTCATCACCCCGGCTGCCCATCTCTGCCCCTCCTACTAGTCTGGATGAATGTTTCTTCTTTAACTCCATGATTGTCATACTTCCATACAGTTTGATGTTCTGGTAGTTCTGTTTATGTTTTGTTTTTAAATTATTTGTTGGCCTTCTTTTGGTTGTGCAAAGAGGCAAAGTGTTTCTACCTATGCCTCTCTATCTTGGCTGGAGGTTGTAATCTAACTTTTGAGAAAAGAGATTCAGGAGTTTTAGTGATGATAATATAATATACCTGAAAATATTTGGTAAAAGGCAAAGCCCTTTGTAAAATGAATAATATGTATATATAATTGAAAATTAAAATTTAAAGGAATTATTTTGAAAATGAATTGCAATTACTTGTTTACATCTGTTACCTTACTCAAAATCCAGGAACTACTATAAAGGACACATGGACAAAACCAAGGGGGAGGGTGGAAGCAAGGTAGGGAGGTGGGTTTGGCTGGAGTGGGGGGGAGGGGTGGGAAGAAAATGCAGACAACTCTAATTGAACAACAATCAAGTAATTTTTTTAAAAAGCAAAAAAAATTGCGTACTTATGTCTTTTTGTTTTAGGTAGAAGAGCTCCCTTCAATATTTCCTATAATGCAGGTTTTGAGGTTGTAAATTTTCTTTCTTTCTTTCTTTGTCTCTAAAAGACTTTAATTTTTTCTTTACATTTAAAGAATAATCTTGCTAGGTTTTATTTTTAATAATTTTTAATTTTTTAAATATATTTTACTGATTACGCTATTACAGTTGTCCCATTTCCCCCCTTTACTTCCCTCCACCCAGCACATCCCCTCCCCCCGCATTCCCCTCCTTTAGTTCATGTCCATGGGTCATACATATAAGTTCTTTGGCTTCTACATTTCCTATACAATTCTTAACCTCCCCCTGTATATTTTCTACCTACCATTTATGCTACTTATTCTCTTTACCTTTTCCCCCACCCATTCCCCCACTGATAACCCTTCATGTGATCTCCATTTCTGTGACTCTGTTCCTGTTCTAGCGGATTGCTTAGTTTGTTTGTTTTTAGGTTCAGTTCTTAATAGCTGTGAGTTTCTTGTCATTTTACTGTTCATGTTTTTGATCTTTTCTTAGATAAACCCCTTTAACATTTCATATAATAAGGGCTTGGTGATGATGAACTCCTTTAACTTGACCTTATCTGAGAAGCACTTTATCTGCCCTTCCATTCTAAATGATAGCTTTGCAGGATACAGTAATCTTGGATGTAGGTCCTTGCCTTTCATGACTTCAAATATTTCTTTCTAGCCTCTTCTTTCCTGCAAAGTTTCTTTTGAGAAATCAGCTGACAGTCTTATGGGAACCCCTTTGTAGGTAACTGTGTCCTTTTCTCTTGCTGCTTCTAAGATTCTCTCCTTCTGTTTCACCTTGGGTAATGTAATTATGATGTGCCTTGGTGTGTTCCTCCTTGGGTCCAGCTTCTTTGGGACTCTCTGAGCTTCCTGGACTTCCTGGAAATCTTTTTCCTTTGCCAGATGAGGGAAGTTCTCCTTCATTATTTGTTCAAATAAGTTTTCAACTTTTTGTTCTTCCTCTTCTCCTTCTGGTACCCCTATAATTCGGATGTCAGAACATTTAGAGATGTCCTGGAAGTTCCTAAGCCTCTCCTCATTTTTTTGAATTCTTGTTTCTTCATTCTTTTCTGGTTGGATGTTTCTTTCTTCCTTCTGGTCCACACCATTGATTTGAGTCCCAGTTTCCTTCGCATCACTATTGGTTCCCTGTACATTTTCCTTTACTTCATTTAGCATAGCTTTCATTTTTTCATCTAATTTGTGACCAAATTCAACCAATTCTGTGAGTTTCCTAATTACCAGTGTCTCAAACTGTGCATCTGATAGGTTGGCTATCTCTTCGTCACTTAGTTAAATTATTTCTGGAGCTTTGATCTGTTCTTTCCTTTGGGCCATTTTTCTTTTGTCTTGGTGTGCCTGTTATGTAAAGGGGCGGAGCCTTAGCTATTCACCAGGGCGGGGTAAGGCTGGTCACTTCACTGTGACGCTGTATGTGGAGGAGGGGGCCAATAGGAAGCAATGGCGCTTTCTCCACTCTCTGCCGATTATCAGTCACTGCCTCCACTACCCACAATCAAATTGGGCCTTTCTGGTGCTGCTTCCTGAGTGGGTGGTCTTGTGTATGTTTTAGGATCCTGTGGGTCTCTCCAATGAACTCTCCTGTGAGGCTGGGAGTTTCTCCCACTGCCACCTCGACTGCCACAGGTGTTTTCAGTCAGTGGTTTGAGGCTTTATTTCCCTGTGCTGGAACTCTGGGTTGTGCAGTCTGTTGCCTAGTCCACCAGCTGCTGCCTCACCGGCTAGCTGCAGCTTTGCCCGCCGCTCCTCAATCTGCAACCTCACTGGGTCCACCATCAGCCACCATGCCATGAGTGCTCTCCGCCAGGCTGCCCATCTCCGCCCCTCCTACCGGTCTGGATGAATGTTTCTTCTTTATCTCCTTGGTTGTCGGACTTCCATGCAGTTCGATTTTCTGTCAGTTCTGGTTGTTTTTGTTCCTAAATTTTTGTTGTCCTTCTTTTGGTTGTGTGAGGAGGTGCAGTGTATCTACCTATGCCTCCATCTTGGCTGGAAGTCTCATAAGATTTTTATTTATATATTTGGTATGCCCAATGGCTTCCTTCATGCACCCTCAGAGAAAAGAAAAGGAAATGCTGGTTTAGGTTCTGAAATACATCTTGTTTTCAGAGATATTTTAGAAATGCAAATCTCTCCCTGTACCTTTTTCAACCACCATAGTGCGGAGAGTATTAGCTGTACCCTCTGAGTCTGGGAGCAGAGGTCAGGTAGTCTTTGGTCAGGCAGCATTGGCAGCGCCTCTGGACTTCAGGCAGTTCTTAATGATGGTTATTCTGTAGTTCAGTTGTAACTCTAAAGTGGTCATGGGAGGAGTCAATAATGCAGCATTTACCTACTCTATCATCTTGACCGTATGTAAGCTTGGATAATATTTTTGACTTGTGGTTTTTCCCTTTCAATTTTGAATATAACATTTTACTCTCTCCTGGCTTGTAGGGTTTATGCTAAAAAATGTGACAATAATCTGATGAGGTTTTCTTTGTAGGTTACATTATTTTATTTTCCTAAGTGCCCTGAGAATTCTTTCTTGTCAATAACTTTTATAATGTGTTTTGGAGAAAGATTTTTTTTTTGCATTGAGATAATTAAATAATCTGTTACTATTTTGTGTTTGAATGTCCAGCTCCTTCTATAGGTTTGAAAAGTTCTCAATTACTTCTTTGAATAGGCTCTCTGTCCCCTTCCTCTCTTTGCCTTCTGGTATACCCATTTTCTTTATGTTGCTCCTTTTGACAGAGTCAGAAATTTCTCATAGAGTTCTTCAATTTTTTAACCTCTTAGTTCTCTATTCTTCCACCTGAATTATTTCTATCTTTTATCTTTGAGTTCACTAATTTCCTCTTCCATCTGGTCTGCTCTATTTCCAATGCTTTGTAATGCATTCTTCATCTCATTTATTATATTTTTTAGCTCAAGAATTTCTGTTTAACTCTTTATAGTTTCTATAGTTTTGGTCAAGAACTTTTTGTTCATTAATTTTATCCCTGAGTTCATTGAACTGCGTTTCTGAGTTTTCTCGTAGTTTGTTGAGATTTTCAAAACTGTAATCTTAAACACTCTGTCATTTAAATCAGTCTCTCATGTTGTTGAGTTTGGTTTCTGGGGACTTTTATTTCTATGCTACTATGTTACCTTGGTTACTCATGTCAGTTGATTTTTTTTTTCCTGCCTAGACACTTGAGGTAGTGAGCTTTTCTTATATTATTTTGTTCTTACCAGGTTAGCAGGTTCATAAGTTGAGGGCTTTTTCTTTTGTTTTGTTTGTTTTGTTTTGTTTTCCAGTAAGTGGCAACATAACACAAGTTTTTGTGTTCTCTTACCTGCACTGCTTGCACTACCAAGATCATCATGGGGCAGTGTCACTTCGGCCATGGAAAATGCCATGTACCCACTAGGGTAGTGATGCAGGCTCCTTCTGTGTTTGGATCACCTTGGTCTCAGGGAATCACCACTGTTATGGGGGAAATGTGAAGGTTGTGAGGAACTAGGTTTTCAGGTGTCATGCATTACCTTCTTGTTACTAATGTACACTGGTTTCAATTTGCTACTTTAGGCATTTCCACTGCCTCTACTGCAGAGGTGGCAAACACAAGGCCTGTGGGTGGAATCCAGCCCTCCACCTTGTTTTATCTGGCCTGGCACCTTGTTTCTACCTGGCAGCAGGGCCGAGCTCCTTGCCCCTAGTTAAGGAGTAGTTACATTTATACAGTCCTAAAATTACATTCAGCCCTTTGAAGGCACCCATAAGGCTGATGTGGCCCTTGGTGAAAATGACTTTGACACTTCTGCTCTACTGGATTCCACCCTGACAGGCTGGAGGAGAGAGGAATGTTCACAAGTTTGTGGTGCTTCCTTTTTGTTAGTAATGGCCACTGAACTGCCGTGCTGTTTAATACATCTCAGCTACTACTACAGGGTTTTGTTGCAATGAGAGGAGAAAAGGGAGCCAGCTTCTCAGGTAAGGATGCTGTTTCTTCCCTTACTAACCTCCAAGTCATAGTATGAGGGTCCCAGCCCTACTTCTCTACCACTAGTATGTAGCGGGGGCCACAATGGTGTCTGTGGCCATTGTCCCTGAGCTTCCCCGAGTCTGCTTCCCCTACTCCTTCTAATACATCCATATGTGTGGATCTCTCAAGCAATTTGTATGTTAAGCAGAGAAACCTTTGATAAATTAAAGTTTTTCTTGTAAATGTAAGGGGATATACAAAGGGGCATTCTCACTCTACCATACTGTTGATATTTCAAAGGTTCTTTTGAAAGTACATTTTAGAAGCTTGTAGGGTCAATTACTTGATGGAACAGGTGATTTCTTCCTTTCCTTAGGTTTTCACATCTAAACACAATTAAGGTACTCAGCATAGTAGAGGGGTTTTTTTTTTTTTAATTTTTATTGTTATTCAATTACACTTGTATGCCTTTTCTCCCCATCCTACCACCCCACCCCAGCTGAACTCACCTCCCTCCCCCACCTCCACCCTCCCCCTTGATTTTATCCACGTGTCCTTTATAGTAGTTCCTGTAATCCCCTCTCCTCACTGTCCCCTCCCCACTCCCCCCTGACCATTGTTAGATTGTTCTTAACTTCAATGTTTCTGGTCATATTTTGTTCCTTTTTTCTTCTATTGATTATGTTCCAGCTAAAGGAGAGCATTATGCTAAGTGAAATAAGCCACACAGTGAAGGACAAATACCATATGATCTCACCTTTAAGTAGAGGGTTTTTCTCCTTCTTTGAAGGCAGTTTTAGTTAAAAAATATACACATGCCTATGGAAAGATTTTCTATACCTATGAAAAAGTCTGTCAACATTCTATTGTTAAATTCAATAAACAGCATAAAATCACATGTAATTTACAGCACAATAAATTTGAAAATACACAATTTGAAAATATTTACAAATTCAGGAATTTTTAAAATTGTTCAGTTACAGTTGTCCCAATTTTTTGCCCATTGCACTCCCCTGCCCTGCTTATACCCTTTTACCTCAGTCAATCCTTACCCTCTTGTCCATTACCATGGGTCCTTTATACATGGTCCTTGACTAGACCCTTCCCCTTCTTTCTCCCATTATTCCTCTCCACTCTCCACTCCAGTCATTGTCAATTTGTTCCTTATTTCCATGTCTCTGGTTCTATTATACTCATTTGTTTTGTTGATTAGATACCACTTATAGGTGAGATCATATTGTATTTGTCTTTTGCCGCCTGGCTTATTTCACTTAGTATAATACTCTCCAGTTTCATCCATGCTGTCAGGAAGAGTAGAAGCTCCTTCTTTCTTTCTGCTGCATAGTATTATTCCATTGTGTAAATATACCACAGTTTTTTGATCCACTCATTTACTGATGGGCACTTAGGCTGTTTCCAGCACTTGGCTATTGTAAATAGTGCTGCTATGAACATTGGGTTGCACAGGTTCTTTTGAACTGGTGTTTCAGGACCTTTAGGGTACATTCCAGGCAGTGGAATTGATGGGTCAAAAGGCAGTTCCATGTTTAGTTTTCTGAGGAAATTCCATAATGTTTTCCACAGTGGCTGCACCAGTCTGCATTCCCACCAACAGTACACCAGGATTCCCTTTTCCTCACATTCTCACCACCACTTGTTTTTTTGTTGATTCTTAAATGATGACCATTCTGACTGGTGAGAAGTGGTCATAAATATTTTTTGAAGTATCAGATTATAAATTACAGTTACTTGTACTACAATTTTGGCTGACTTTTATTTTCTGTTTTGTATACCATTCTTCTTTTTTTTCAAATTCTAAGTATAATTTTCTAAACTTTTTAAAAAGAATTTATTTATTTATTTTTAGAGAGAGAGAATGGAGAAAGGGCAGTAAAGAAACATCAATGTGTGGTTGCCTTTCATGTACCCACTACTGGGGACCTGGCTCACAACCAAGACATGTGCTTTGACTGGGAATCAAATCAGTGACCCTTTGGTTCACAAGCTGGCATTCAATCCACTGAGCCACACCAGCCAGGGCCCAAGAATAATTTGTATTAATATTTAAATAAAGTATACAAAAATGCCAAAAAATGTGCAAAATCAAAATTTTGTATACACTATATTTAATGTGATGGGTATGCTTGCCTCTTTGTTAGTTCAGTCCAGACAGGGTGACATGAAGATAAAGCTACACTCATGTCAGAGGCACTATTGAGCCTATTTTCTTTTTATTTATTTATTTATATTGTTATTCAATTGCAGTTGTATGCTTTTTCTCCCCATCCCATCTTTTTATTTTTTTAATTAAAAAAGCTTGTATTGTTTAACAACAAAGTTGTCTCCTTTTTTGTAATATATTTTATATTGTAATTTAAGAAAATATTTCAAAGATAAATTTTTGTCTTCCCTTAAGGACACTTTTTTCATTATTTTTAGAGTGAAGGGAGGAGGGAGAGAAAGAGAGAGAAGTATCAATGCAAGGAAAAGTATTGCTTGGTTCCCTCCCATACACACCAGACCCAGGGGTTCCAGGTGCCCAGATTGTGGATCAAACCCACAACCTAGGCATGTGTCCTGACCTGTGATCGAACCTGCAACCTTTCAGATATGGGACAATGCTCCAACCGAGACACAATGGCCAGGGCTAAAATAATTTTTTAAAAGCTCATTTCTTCCCAAGTTACTTATACATTAATTAAATATCCACATTCTCTTTTATATGCTTACATTTCTCCCAGTTTGGGGGCCAATCTCATTTATTTCTTGCTTGTTCCATCTCAGGAACTGCTATATATGTTCAAGGAAACAGTTCTGGGACTATTGGGGGTTGGGCTTGGGCAGGGGCCAAGGTTTTAGGAAGAAAAATTTTACCAACTCAGAGTCTTTTGGAGTTGGGTTTTGCCCCAAATGCAGATACAGTCAAAGCTTTGGCTCAGAAAAGCAGTTTAGAGCTCTCCTGAAGGGATTAGGAATCCACAGGTAAAACACAAATGCTCATCTGCTGCTGTCACACCAGCCAGGCCTGTGAGGCCAGAAAAGGATAAAATCTAAGGTCTGCTAGTTTCCAATTTCCAAATCTTCAAAAAGAGCTAAGCAATAAAACTGTAGAGCAAGAGAAAAAGGTAATAAGGGAAAAGCAGACCTTGGAAGTGTCTGCCAGAAAAGTAAGACCCAGAATGTGGTAGAAGGGCAAGACCATGCTCCAGGGCCACTGGCCTCATAGAGACCATCTCAAATCTGCAATCTGGAGTAGGCTGTTAGTAGTTCTTTCCAGACTCTGTTGTTCACAAAAGATCTCTATGAATGATGAGTATATATCTTTTTTTCAACTCTGTGAGGAAATTTGATCAATTATTATCCCTGACAATACTTTTCTGACAAAGATAATGAGCTCCAGGGAAGTTTGCTGTTTATATGGCCGATAACTGGTGGAGGTAGTCCTCAAGCTCTGCACAGTTGACTCCACATGTTTGAACCTTTACAGTGCCCAATGATGATTTCATTACCATGATTAAACCACAGATCTTTACATGTTACTAAAAATGGGCTTTGACCTAGTAGTTAAAAAGACCCTTCTTATCACTGACCTTTTAAAGGCTGTTTTTATATTCCTGGAACATGGGATTGGGGTGCTCCAGCAGAGGGTGGGGCCAAAGCTGTGCAAGCTGACTTCCACCTTGTCACAGCTCTTTGGAGGATTTGGGATATGCAATGAGATGTTTTTATTTGACATGAATCCTCAGGGAGCTCTGTTTCTACAGTTTGTGGTCTAGAGTCTTTCCAACATGCCTCTCACACTCTAACCCCCTGTCCCATTAGCATTTAAAGAAGGAAAAGCATTTTAATTTTTAGCACTCCACAATGCTCCTATTGTTGGATTCTTATTGATGAGCAGATTTTTTTTAGAAAAAAGAATGCATAAGAGTTCATGAAATTATTGAACAATTAAGCACAGTCACCTGGATTTTTAAAATATTTTAATTTTTAAATTATAGTTGATATTTAACATTATATTAGTTTTAGGTGTACAGCATAGTAATTAGACATTTGTAAAACTTATGAAGTGATCCTCTCAATAAGTCTAGTGTCCAGATGGCAACATACATCATTATTACAATATTATTGACTGTATATTTCCTATACTATACTTTACATTCCCATGATTATTTTGCAACTGATAATTTATAGTTTTTAATTCTTTCACCTTTTCCACCCAGTGCCCCAACCCTCTCCCATTTGATCATAATTTTGTTTTCTTTATCTGAGTTTGTTTCTGTTTTGTTTGTTTATTTTGTTTTTTAGATTTCACATACAAGTGAAATGATGTATATAATTTCTCTCTCTTATATCACGTAGCATTACCCTCTAGACCCATCCATGTTGTTGCAAATGGTAAAATTTCATTCTTTCATATGGCTAAGTAATATTCCATTGTGTGTAGGTATGTAGATATGTTTGTGCATATTCCAAATATTTTTTTCTAGTTTACTATTGATGGATACAGGTTGCTTCTATATCTTTCTTGGATACTGTAGATAATACTGCAGTAAACATAAGGGTGAGTATAACTTTTCAAAATTAGTGTTTTGGATTTCTTTGGATAAATGCCCAAAATGGAATTGCTCACTCATAAAGTATTATAGCTCTATTTTAAGTTATTTGAGGAAAATTTCAGTGTATTTTTCATAGTGTCTGCACAAATTTGCAAACTTTCATCCAGCAACAGTGCGTGAAAGTCCCCCTTTTCTCACATTCTTGCCAACACTTGTTGTTCATTCATTTATTGATGATAGACATTCTAACAAGTATGAAGTGATATCTTATTGCAGTTTTAATGTGCATTTCTCTGATGATCAGTGATATTGAGCATCTTTTCATATGTCTATTGGCCATCTTTATGCACTGTTTGGAGAAACGTCTATTCAGATCATGTGCCAATTTTTAATTGGATATTTTTGTGTGTTAGATATTAAGTTCTTTATGTATTTTGAGTATTAACCCCTTAGTCAATGTATCATTGGTGAATATCTCCTGTTAGGTAGGTTGTCTTTTCATTTTGTTGATGGTTTTCTCTTTTACTATGAAAAACTCTTTAGTTTAATGTAGTCCTATTTATTTTCTTCTTCTGTTTACCTTGCCCAAGGAATTTATATAATAAAAACAAAGAGAAATACCAAGGAATTTACTGCTTATATTTTCTTCTAGGAGTTTTATGGTTTTGAGTCTTACATTTAAGCCTTTGGTCTATTTTGAGTTTATTCTTGTATGTGGTGTAAGAAGGTAGTCTAGTTTCATTTTCTTCGCATGCAAATGTGAAACTTTTCTAACACTATTTATTGAAAAGACTGTCTTTACCCCATTGTACATGTTTGCCTCTTTTGCCATAAGCATGGGTTTATTTTTGGACTTTCTGTTCTTTTCCATTGATCTATGTTTCTATTTTTATGCCAATAGTATGCTGTTTTGATTACTATATTTCTTGTAGTATTGTTTGATATAAAGAAGTATGATACATCCAACATTGTTCTTTTTTCTCAAAATTAGTGTGCAGTGTGACCTGGATTAAAACCACTAAAGTTATGTAACTCTATAGTTTCTTAATCATTTTTTTGCACCATGACCCAATTCACGGTCATAAAAAAATCAGTGTTTTGTCTTTTGAAATGGTAGGTATGGGTTAGTAGCATTTTATTATGACCATGGACTAACCTAATAAAAGGTGTTGTCCTGACTCCATTCTAATGTAGAATGGGTGTTTCTGAAGGAGAAAGAAGCAGTGGTGTATCATAAAGTGAATTGGACATGGCAGCAGAGAGAAGGGCCACACAGCTGGGTTGCCCATTCTTATTCCCAGCCCTTGCAATTACCCACCTTCACATACTGCACCTGCATCCTCATCATGCCCACAGTCAAAGGTTTCAACCTGCTCACATTCAGCCAGTGTGCCTTCAGTCCCATTGCACAGGGCTACCTGAATAAACACAGGTTGGTCCTCTTCTGCCACAGGGGGATATAAAATGCCTGCAGGTGTATGCTTGGCTGCCCCACAGCTCAGCTCCCGGCACACCACAGACACATCATTCATGTCCCAGCCATCATCACAAACAGTTCCCCAGTGACCATTCTTTTCCACCTCCACTCTCCCTTCACAGCGGTGAGGACCATTCATCAAGCGGATTTTGATTGGGGACTCTGCAAACAGAAAGAGTCAGACAACATTTAGAAATGTACTCTCATGGGAGCTCCTGGGGATAAGGGAGAATGTTTAACTGTGACCATGGTGTGTGGCATGAGGGTGATTATAAGGGGCTTGCTGAAGTAGGGAATTGTAGAGTTTTGGCTCTATCCCACTCCAGTAACATCTCTTAGAATCATCCCATCCTACCCAAGACTCCCTTTCAAAGACACCTGGGACTTTCTAATAATGAAGAAATGTGGGACATATAGATTTATGGTTTTATTCTCATGAGTTCAAAAGTATCTTGGAAAAAAAGAATTCTAGAACTAGATCTTTCCTAGAAATGGAGGCTGATACCTAGACTAGGAAAAGACTTTAGGTCAAATCAATCCCTCATTTTATTTTTGAAAACTGCAACATACCCTGTGGATCACTTCATGAATCACAAGTCCATTTTCTGTGTAGAAGGAGGGGTGTGAGACATTACACAGGCTAGTTAATATCTAATCTCTCCCTGTTTTTTGTAGTTTGTTTGTTTGTTTGTTTTAAGCTGGAATCATTTCTAAAGACTCTATTCTTTAGGACTTCTAGCAGAAAGAAGATATGTAATTCCAGAGCTGTCATCTGGGGCCAGCTTTGTTTGTCTGAGAATTAAGCCATTGAGGAAATTCAAAGTAAAGGAAGGCAAAGACAGAACATTTGGATACAGTTACACATTAAGCCATAGTTATTTCTGACCCTTCCTACCAATTTTACTTATTTTGGGGCCCGAGACAGTTTGCATTGAAATCTGTCATTTGCTACCAAATGATCTATCTTACATAATCAATTACCAAGTTCATGATGAAACCCCTGCAAAAATGTAAACTTTGAATAATCACAGGTGATAATGTGAATATGATTTTCAAAAAATAATAGATTGAAAAGATAAAACATATGTAAGACTCTATAGATACAGAATAAATCAAACAACTAGCTTAATTCAATAGAAAATTAAATAATAAACTTGGTATATCTTAAACAAAAGACATCAAATTCTAACATGGAATTTATAGAGATGGTAACTGTGTATTAGGCCACAAAGGAATTTTCAGTAAGTTTCCAACAGGAAAATTTATGCAGGCCACATTCATTGATAAAGTTTAACCAAAAGTACAATTTTAAAATGTATGAGAAATTACATGATCAAGGAAGATGGCGGCAAGATAGGTGGGAGCAGAGTCCACTTCACCGTGCACACAGGTTACTGTCAGAGACATTGAAATTAAGAGAAATCTAACAATAACCAGAGGGGAGTGGGGAGGGGACTGTGGGGAGAGAGGTTTTCAGGAACTACTATAAAGGACACATGGACAAAACCAAGGGGGAAGGTGGAGGCAGGGGAGGGAGGTGGGTTTGTCTGGGATGGGATGGGGTGAAGGGAGAAAATGCAGACAACTGTAATTGATCTGTGCTTAAGGAATTAAAGAAAGAACAAAATAAAATAAATTTAAAACAAAATGCAGACAATTGTAACTGAATAAAAAAAATAAAAATAAATAAATAAATTCAAATACCAAAAAAAGGAAGAAAGTCATACTTAAGATAAAAGAGAAATGAATTGTAAAATGAAAAACAAATAGATTTGAATGTTAAGACTAACCATTCTGATGTCTGCTTTCACCACTTCTACTCAATAAAGTATTGGAAGACCTAGCCACAGCAATCGGACAAGAAAAAGAAATATAGGCATCCAAATTGGAAAGGAGGGAGTAAAACTGTCATTGTTTGCAGATGACATGATAGTGTACATGGAAAATCGTATAGACTCCACCAAAAAAACTGCTCAACCTAATAAGTGAATTTGGAAAAACAGCAGGATACTAAGTCAATACTCAGAAGTCAAAGGCATTCTTGTCCACCAACAATGAAATAATCAGAAACAGAAATCAGGAAAAAAAATCCCATTTGCTATATAAATAACAAAAAATAATAATAAAGTGCCTAGCAATAAACCTAACCAAGGAGGTAAAAGACCTGTATTCAGAAAAATGCACAATACTGAAGAAAGAAATTAAGGAAGACAGAAGCAAATGGAAGCATGCACCATGTTCATGGATTGGAAGAAATAATATCATTAAAATGTCCATACTACCCAAAGCAATTTATAGATTCAGTGCAATCCCAATTAAAGTACCAATGGCATATGTCACAGATATAGAGCAAACATTTCACAAATTTATATGGCACCAAAAATGACCTCGAAGAGCTACAGCAATTTTTTTAAAGTAATTTTGAGAAAGAAGAATGAAGTAGGAGGGATCAGCATATAAAATATCAAACTGTATTACAAGGCCACAGTAATCAATACAGCCTGGTACTGCCTTAACAGTAGACACATAGACCAATGGAACAGAATAGAGAGCCCAGAAATAAACCTAAGTCTCTATGGTCAATTAATATTCAACAAAGGGGGCAGAAGAATAAAGTGGAGGAAAAATAGCCTCTTCAACAAATGGTATTGGGAGATGTGGACAGCTACATGCAAAAAAATGAAACTTCACCACCAACTTACACTATGCACAAAATATAAATTCAAGGTGGATTAAATTTAAATATAAGTTGTGAAACAAAAAATCAGTCCTAGAAGAGAACATAGGTAGGGAAATCTCAGATATTCTACTTACAAATATTTTCACCGGTATGTCCCCTAGAGCAAGTGACACAGGGAAAGAATAAACAAATGGGATCTTATCAAAATAAAATCTGCATGGCTAAAGAAAACATCATTAAAGTGAAAAGAGAACCAACCATGTGGGAAAAGATATTTGCCAATGATACCTCAGCGAAGGGTTTGATCTTCAAAATATATAAAGAAATTACATGACTCCACTCCAGGAAGACAAACGACACAAATAAAAAATGGACAAAGGTCTTGAACAGAAACTTCTCCAAGGAGGACATACAGAGGGCCCAGAGACATGAAAAGATGCTCAGCATCACTAGCCATCAGAGAGACAAAAATTGAAACCATAATGAGATTCTACTTCACACCAGTGAGAATGGCCATCATAAACAAATCAACAAACAAGTGTTGGAGGGGAGGTGGAGAAAAGGGAACCCTAGTGCACTGCTGATGGGAATGCAAATTGGTGCAGCCACCGTGGAAAACAGTATGGAATTTCCTCAGAACACTAAAAATGGAATTGCCTTTTGACCTGGCAGTTACACTGCTGGGATAATACCCTAAAAACCCTGAAACACCAATTCAAAACAACCTATGCCCCCAATGTTCATAGCAGCACAACTTACAATAGCCAAGTGCTGGAAGCAACCTAATTGTCCATCAGTAAGTGAGTAGATCAAAAAACTATGGTACAGTTACACAATGGAATACTATGCAGCATAGAGAAAGAAGGCGCTCTAACCCTTTGCAACAGCATGGATGGATCTGGAGAGCATTATGCTAAATAAAGTAAGCCAGGTGGTGAAAGAAAAATATCATATGACCTCACCTATAAGTGGAACCTAATCAACAAAAGAAACAAGCAAGCAAAACATAACCAGAGTCATTAAAATTAAGAACAAACTGACAGTAACTGGAGGGGAAGTGGGATGGGAGCAGAGGTGAAAATGGGGGAGGGTGTTTAGGAACATGTATAAAGGACATATGGACCATAGGGGATTAGAATCAAGGGTGGGAAGTGGGGATGGTAGGGGTCGGGATGAGTGGTGGTGGGGAAAATCAAGACAGCTGTACTTGAACAATAAAAAAGTATGGGAAATAAAGTACTCACACTTGCTTTTCAACAAGAACAATGAATAGACAATTCCCTGGGAAATCTTATTAAGAAATTCTAAGAGATCATACAACCAAATTAGAAAATATAAAGAGAGCATCATCACAGATATAAAAGCTATTTTATTTATTTATTCTGTTTGCTTCTCTAGCTTTATTTTTTTAACTGTTGTTCAATTACAGTTGTCTGCATTTTCTCCCCATCCCTCCACCCCAACCCAGCCAAACCCACCTCCTTCCCCCACCTCCACCCTCCCCCTTGATTTTGTCCAGGTGTCCTTTATAGTAGTTCCTGAAAAACCCTCTCCCCGCTATCCCCTCCCTACTCCCTTCTGGCTATTGTTAGATTGTTCTTAACTTCAATGTCTTTGGTTATATTTTGTTTCCTTTTTTCTTTTGTTGATTATGTTCCAGTTAAAGGGGAGATCATATGGTATTTGTCCCTCACTGGCTGGCTGATTTCACTTAGCAAAATGCTCTCCAGTTCCATCCATGCTGTTGCAAAGGGTAGAAGCTCCTTCTTTCTCTCTGCTGCTTAGAATTCCATTGTGTAAATGTACCACAGTTCTTTGATCCACTCATTTGCTGATGGGCACTTAGGTTGCTTCCAGTACTTGACTATTGTAAATTGTGCTGTTATGAACATTGGGGTGCATAGGTTCTTTCGGATTGGTGATTCAGGATTCTTAGGATATAATCCCAGCAGCGGAATTGCTGGGTTCAAAGGCAGTTCCATTTTTAGTTTTCTGTGGAAATTCCATAATGTTTTCCACAGTGGCCTCACCAGTCTGCATTCCCACCAACAATATACTAGGGTTCCCTTATCTCCGTATCCTCTGAACATTTGTTTGTTGATTTGTTTATGTTGGCCACTCCGACTGGTGTGAGATAATACCACATTATGGTTTTAATTTGCATCTCTCTGATGGCTAGTGATGCTGAGCATCTTTTCATATGTCTCTGGGCCCTCTGTATGTCTTCCTTGGAGAAGTGTCTGTTCAAGTCCTTTGCCCATTTTTTAATTGGGTTGTTTGTCATTCTGGAGTCATTCTGGAGTGGAGTCATGTGAGTTCTTTATATATTTTGGAGATCAGACCCTTGTCTGAGGTATCATTGGCAAATATGTTTTCCCATACTGTTGGTTCTCTTTTCATTGTAATGCTTTTTTCTTTAGCTATGCAGAAACTATAAAAGCTATTTAAAATTTAGATAATAATATAGTGGTCAACATTATGTGATAAATTTGAAAATCTAGATAAAAGATCCTAATTTGGGGGTGAAAGCATCCAGGTTATTTTTAAAAGGGTAAAAAAATTCAAATACTAAGGGAAGATGTTTGAATGTGGAAATAAAAGTCTACCTGACTCTGACAGTTATTTGCCTAGTTCCAAAGACTGTTAAAGTAGCAGATAATTCCAATATTGTTTTAAAATGCTGCAAAGGACAGAAAGCTCCTCAAATCATTCTTATGGGGATAATCTGTCCTTGAAACCAAAACTAAATGAGTACAGCTCAAGAAAGGAAACACATTAATAAGGACACAAACTTTTGAAGTAAAATATTAGCAAGTTGTTTTTCCTACCTATGATGACATGATAACTAAGAAGGATTTATACCAGAAATTCATTGACTATTTCTTATTAGAAAACATCTAACTGCACTGTACAATAATAATAAATTTTAAAAACATTTTATAACCATTATGATATATTAAAATAATAGCAAAGAGTAAAGTTTCTTGATTTTGGTAGCCCTATCCTAAAGTTCCATTTTTGTGTGACCTATTAGCAGTGTGACCTCAGACAAGTAACTTAGTCTTAATTTTACTTATTCTTTAGCAAAAGGAGAGTTGTTATGGAGATTAAATAAGATAATCCTAGTAAATTTTTAAATTCCAGAATCTGGTTTGTTCATGTTTTTTTCCACTTATCTCTCAAGTATTTACGAGTCTTAGCTGTATCTACTCACTCATTGTGAGCACTGAGTATGAAAGGATCATTTCATAGTTTTCTCAGTGGTGTTTCTCTCCTCCCTCAGGAGTGTATCCATGCCTCATTTACCTCACTCCTAAAGCTGACTTATCCCAGCACAATGCCCTACAAATATTGTCTGTTGTTCACATATACCTGATGATGTAAAGTAAAAGGGAAATAAAAAGGGAAATTGTGGAACAGTGATGCTGTTGTTAAGATCAATGGACAGGAAAGCCTGGGAAAGTAGAAAGACTCTTTAGTTGGACTATGATTTCCTAAGGGACAGGGAAATTCAATGAAAAGAACAAACAAGCTGTTACTTGACATAAGTGCAACTGGTCAACTGAAAGATTTTGGACATGTCCTACCTGTGATGTTGAGTGCCACCATCTCACTGCGTTGGGCCCCCAGGCCATTGTTTGCCTCACAGAAGTAGTTCCCATTATGCTTTGCAGTCAGAGATAGATTGAAGGACACTCCTCCTCCAGAAGGCACTGAGATGTTTCCAAGGGAGACATTTTCATGATAAAATGAATATAGAACAGGAGGAGATGCTCTCTTGTCTTCACAGTGAAGCTCCACCATGCCCCCAATAAAGGTCCGGTTCCCAGGAACACTGATGGTGAGGAGAGGATGTGACACTGGAACTGATAGAAGTGGTACAGTCCATCACAGAGTGTTTCTTCTGCTGGTGCAGACTTACAACCCATCTATTCTCACCCAAGTGTTCTTAAAATATCTCTCCAGCCCCATGGATTCTTTCCTACTGTCATACCTCCCAATCTAATGCTGCAGAGATAGTTCAAGAAGAGCTTTGATGACCTCTGATGAGCAAGTCTGGAAAATATGCCTCTGGTCAAGCCATATACCTGCCTTGCATCGCCCTTTGTCATTCTCCTTTAGCTCCTCTGCTAATGTTACTTCTACCACCACTACCACCACCACCATCATTGCAATGACAATTTTAGCAAATTTACCTTTTCTGGGTCCTCTTCCTTGTCATTCTTGGAATAGCATTACTGCAATGCAATGAAACTGCCCCGTTAGAAATTTCTGGCTTATTAAGAGTTCTACTTACTTCTCACAGTGATGTTCACTACCTCACTCTGGATGAGGTCATGGTTATTGTCAGCTGTGCAGTAATATCCACCAGCATGGCTCTCCTTGATAACAGGGATCTCTAGCTCTGATCTCTGAGAATGCAGACTTTTCCTCCCCAGACTTTCCCTTGTGTCTTCTCTGTGCCAAGAGAATGAGATTTCCCCTGTGCCTTCCACCACAGAGCAGACAAAGACCAGCATCTTTCCTTCAACTGCCTGCCCCTCTTGGGGCTGGGTCTCCATAAGCACTCCAGACACAGGGATTCCTGTGTGAACACAAGATGACAGGTGAGGACCTGGTGTGGAAGCCAGTACTACCTGATAGGCTTTGTGGCAGGTAGAGTTTTGAAATCAATGTTACTCAGATAAATGTTTTGAGTGGGAAGGAAGCATTCTGGCCATTAGGCATGAGGACCCTGCAACTTAATGGTCTAAAAATCTGACCTCTCACTTCCTGCACATTAATTAGCCCTCTCTAATGACCACAGATAAAATTGATCCTGTTCTCTCATGATCTCCTGATGCACTTGGGACAGAAGTACTGGAGGGAAAAGGACAGGCTGTGGAATCCTCACCCAGCTCTGCCACATATCCATTGTATGATACTGGTAGGTCAATGAATCTTTCAGAACCTCAGTTCCTTAAAGATAAAGTGTGGATAATTATGCCAAGTTCATAGAGTTCTCATAGAAATAAAACAATATACATATATAAAGCAAATACTATGCTGCAGATGTTCAATAATTGGTAAGTATTTTGAGGCCACATTCCACTGGCATAGTTGAGATAGGATAGCAAAGTGGACACATACTGGCACCAGATTGCCCAGGTTCAAATTACAGTTGTGCTGCTTACTTACTGGTTTACCTTGGGCATGTCACTTAGCTCTGTAAGTTTCCTCATGTATAAAATTGAAGTAAATATAGTACCTACTTTACAGATACTATCCACATTTCAGTACTTCACAGATTTGCTGGGAGCACTAAATATAAAACTGCTCTGAGAAAATCCTTGTACTTTGTAAATTTATATAAATATTCTCCTCTATAGATATTTCTGAGTCTCAGAGGAGCTGTTCCAGAACTGAGGACAACAGCTTCTCAACCAGCCCAGCCACTGATGCTCACTCTGCACATGTATATAGGATCGATGACTTCGTTTTGAGACACTGCGAGATGATGTCATTGCCTCACACCAGTAGTATCCTGAGTCTTCTTTCCACAATGCTGAGATCCAAAACTCTGATGAGCTCCATTCTGATCTCAGAGTGTGGCCATCCCTGAAGAAGGAGTACTGAAGCTGTGTCCTTGACCTATCTGAAGGGAGTTTGGTATCACAAGACAAGGTCACTGAGTTTCCTTCAGTGGGCAGCAGGGGTCTGGCTGTCAGAACAGGTGCTGGAAACAGCTCTGAAGGGAAGAATTAAACAGAGACCACCAGTCAGTGAGGTTCAGAATTCCTGTTGACATGTGCCTTATCTTCTCAACCCTAATAAGAAGGACACACAGCCCCACACTCAAAGACAGACAGTGATCAAAATTTCTGCCTCCCTAGGTGGTCTGCTCTGTGCTGTACATTGGTCCTCCCAGATAGGCCCTACTTTTCCCCAATCTTTTCTACTTGAATAGTGAGACCCTCACCTTGGACAGTGAGCCATGTAGATCTTGTTTCTTCTGTCACATCCACAAATAAGAAATATTTCCTATCTGCTTTACAATAATAGGAGCCGCTGTCACTGGGTCTTGCATTTGAAATGACATAGCTTGATGTGCTGTAGTAAGTGGATATCCGAGATCCATCCTTATAGTACATCAGTCTCTTTATTTTATTATTTTCTTCTCCAGAGCATCTCACAACAACCCGGTCTCCTTCATAGGCATAGCGTGGCATATCGATGCTTAGCCAGTCTACCAAAGATGAAAAAAATACTTGTGCCAATGCTGCTTATCCTGTTCCAACATTGTAACATCTGTTCATACGGGGAAAGATAGTACAACACATACACAAGAAGCCAGGCAGCCACAGATGCCTTGGGACCTGCTGGCCATTCTGGCTTTTCTGATCAGCAAAGGTGAACTCTATTTCATTTAATGACATCTTTTGTCTTCTACACATTCTGCTGATTTTATGTCTGTTAAAAATATTTTGATCAATTTTTTTCAGTTGTCAAAAATTTCTTGCACTAAATATATATTTAAAATAATTTTATTTACATCTCCTTATATCCATTCAAGATGATCAAGATGATCGCATGTTCCTGTGACAGTCATGATTAACTTTCTATGTGTCTCTCATTACTTAAAGTCTCAACAAAGCAATACAATTCAAAGACTTTTCTTTTGTCATTCTCTGTAGAAGAAACAATCTGGGAAACTGATAGATCAGCCCAGGGACTTACAATTTCAACACCTAGAATTTTCTACTTGAATGTTTTTTGTTTTTGTTTTTCCAGAGGTTTCTGGGAATCTGCTTGTTTAGATCATTGTCTTCCCTTGGAAAATAGTTGTCACCGGAGAACTAATGTGCAACTTGGTGTTTTGGATCTTCCCCAGAAGGAAAAGAAAAAAAAATTCTTAGAATAGAGAGGAGCTAGTAGACTCTTCTTTGAGAACCTATGCAAAGGAAAGAAAAGCCAGCCATCATACTGCTTTTTGACCCAGTCTTACAGCTTTGGGTATTTTGGGGAAATTTTTAGTTGGTGACTGAGCTGGAAATTCAGGTTCTAATATTAATTTGGAATATAATACACTGAGTTAAATTTCAGGGAAAGTGTTTGTTATAATAAAAAGCTTATTCCTAGGCCTGAACTTTAGACCATACCCCTTGTGAGGAAAGAGACTTAGTCTCAGATATGGAGAAACCAAGTGGAGAAAGAGACAGTGTGTGAGTATTTATTTATCTGCCCAGTTTACACCTCTAGCCATAAGTTTATGGCAGAAAAAAGAAATACCTACTCTCAGAGTCCTGTCTCAGACCAGAGACCATCTTCTTATGAAATCTAGATCCAGTCTCCAAAGTGGGATTCAGAAGGAGGTGGGGAAACAGCATTTATAACTTTCATATTATATTAAACATTTCCCATCTTTTAATTGTTTTGTTTTTGTATATATTTTACAATGGTCAAAATATTTCAATATAGAAATGAATATAATATGTTGGAGGTAAATGCTCAAAATTTTGTTCTTGAATCAGCAAAGTAATCAAATAAGTTCAGAGAAAACTGCCACTTTGAGAGGTACATCACTAGACTAAGAGGTTTGGATGAATGGTTGGGGCATAAGTACTATTAAAGAAAGAGAATTCTTAAGCCCTCATTGAAGTAAAAAATTTTCCTTCTCCAGATTCAGAATGGGCAAAGTTTTCAGTGAAGAGAATAGGGATAAGATTCGGGGAAAAGATGGCGGCGAGACTGGTGGGAACAGAGTCCACTTCGCCCTGCACACAGGTGAAACACCTAGCCGATCTACTGAGGAACAAAGCGAACAGCCAACAGTGACCCAGCATATATGAAGATAGGAGACCAAAAAGTATAGAGGACACTGAAAAAACAGACTGTAAAGGGAGTGCTTCAGGACAAAAAGGTCCCTGAGACCAGGGCACGGACCAGGGTAACTGCAGCCCAGGCCCACGCCCACCAGGCCTGCCACAGGACTCCTAGGAGAGAGCCAAGTTAACGGCTCCCTCCCCTACCAAACAGGGCTTGAGCAGCACCGCTTGAGGTCACAGGGAGGGGAATAAGGACAAAGTGTGGTAAACCCACCAGAGACCCTGGGTACCAGCTGGGGAGAGTTGAGAGTTGGATCATGTGGGGCCCTGACCCAGACAGTCCCTGGTCTAGCTGGAGAGGTGGGCTGTGCAAGAGGACCCTTCCTTGTATGGAGCAGCAGGACTGAGCAGGAGGATTTTCTCAAAAAGAAAAAGACCCTCAGGACACTTTGGGGAACTCTCCTACAGCAGCAGTTCCAGTCACCTCTCCCCCGAGCTACCCTGCGTTCCCGCATGTCTGTGGGGGATATTGAGCCCAAATCCTAAGCACCAGGGGGAGAGTGCACACCACACCAAGACCAAAGGCACCCACCAGGGAGAGTGCAACTCAGAGACATGTGAGGCCAGGAGAGTGCGAATCAAGGAAGGCCCCGCGTGCATACCCATAGCCTAGAGGAGGGTTAATGCCTGAAACTGTGGGTCCGGGGGGGGGGGGGGGGGGCACTGGAGAGCTGGGCTAGAGGCTGCCTGAGTGCTAGTCAGGACAGAGAAGAGCTAGGCTAGGCTGCCTCAGTTGGCTACATGCAAAAAAGACCAGCGAAACTGGCTTGGCCAGCAGGCTTGGTTTTTTTGTTTGTTTGTTTGTTTTAATAATTCTTTATTATTTCTTAACTATTTTTTCTTTCTTTTAACACCTTCTTCCTCTCTTTCCTTCTTTCCTATTATACTTCTTCTTTCTCTCCCTTTATATCTCTTCTTCCATCTGTCTTTTTTTTTTTTTTAAATCCCACAAGTGAGACACTAAAACCTGGAACTCTAAAAAGGCCAAACTTGGACCCAAAGAGGAGGCATCCCAACAGCTGAGACTGTGAAACAAATTGAACTTTGCTATTCTAGAGAACTTGCAAGATACTGTATATTTGAATTATTATTATTATTTTCACTACCCTTACATCACTCATTTTATTAATATTTTTGTATCTCTCTTGTTTCTGTTTAGTTTTCTTCGCTTGACTGGTTAATTTGCATTGTTTGACTGGTTTCCCCTTGTTCTCTCTTTCATAGTGTATTGTTAATTAACTGTCTCTCACTTCACTTGGGTAACATTAGCACACTACTCTAACATCTATACTCCCTATTCTAGTTATTCAGATCACATAGATTCTGTCATATGATTGTTGCTCCATTACTATTGTAAATAATGGCTGTTCCGACTGACAGTGACCAGAGGGGCAGGGGGAGGGGGATGAGAGGGGAAAGAAGGGGAAGGGTCTGGTCAAGGAACATGTATAAATGACCCATGAACATGGACAACAGGGTGGGGACTGACGGAGTGGGGGAGGGGGTGGGCAGGGCAGTGGAGAGCAACGGGGGAGAAACTGGGACAACTATAATAGAACGACAAAAAAACTAAAGCAGAGCACAATACCTATCACATAACAAAACTTTAATACATGTTATTAATTATAAAAAAATAGCTGTTCCATAAATCTGTAAATACTACACAGAACTTCTCTCAGATCAAAGCCTACTTCACTGTTTCCTAAATTTTATTACTGGTGTGGTTAAATCTATTCTCTCACATATTACACCTATTTTCTACACTTTACTCACACTTTACCTCATAATCTCACCTCCCACAGGCTCACAGCTTTCTAGGTCCAACTCACAATCGTTCCCCCCCCCACACACACACAACAAGAGTCTCATATTCTTTCCACCCTTTCTAAAAAGTGGCTAGGTGGATGAATGTTATGGTTAACACTATATATATCTCCAAGGATTTCCTATCTGTTCTCTAAGGGCTGGTACTTTAAATATCATATAATGCACTCCTACTCTCTTCAATCATTTCGCCTTCACCCTACAACCTACCATAAAAAAGAGTAGGTAGAAGCCGTGAACACCAGGATATGTCCTGGAAGAGGAAACCCACAAACAAAGGTAACACCAACAGTGAAAAACAGGAGAAGATGAAGGAGGGAGTGAAGTCACACTAACTCAACCCAGGACCTATCTGGAAACACAACTAAAGAGTGAAGAATTACTAAGAACAAACAACTGAACAAGAGCAAGAGAAAAGCCTCAGAACCTTGTACATATGGAAGAATGAGCTCCAACACAACCTGCCCACACCTGCACAACAGAAAACAAGAGGTGGGGGACAGACTGACCCTCAGATATCCAGGTGGTGGGAAAGACCCACCAAAGAAAGTCTCAGCAAGAACCAAAAACTAAAGACATACACAGAGCCAGCAGAAACCACAGCCCAAGATCAGTAAGATCAGGAGATCAAGGAAACTATACCACTGAGTCTCACAGGTATTCTCCCACCGAACTTCATACCATAAACCCACAGGGACAGAACAGAGCAACTTAAGAAGCAGAAGCTAACAGGAAAACTCTCACAACTAATAGGAAGACAAAGAAACAAGACCCATATTAAAGGAAAGGAGGAAGTCTCAGAAACAATGCTATATGAAAAAGAGGCAAGTCAACTATCAGATATTGAGTTGAAAGAATTGGTTATAAGGAAATTTAATGAATTCACAGAGAATTACCAAAAACTACAGGGAAACGTCAACGAACTCACTGCAAACTACATCAACATGAAAAAGGAAATAGAAATTATCAACAAGGGCTGAGAGGAAATGAAGAATACGATTTCTGAACTGAAGAACACAGTAGAAGAAATCAAAACCAGGCTCGATGAAGCAGAGGACCAGATCGGCAAACTGGAGGACAAGGGAGGAAAAAAAAAAACAGAATGAGCAAGAAAAAGATAAGAGGCTCAAAAAGGCTGCAGAGGGGTTAAGAGAAATGCAGGACAACATGAAACAAAATAATATCTGTATAAAAGGGATACCAGCAGGAGAACAGGAAGAACAAGGGATAGAAAACCTATTTGAAAAAGGAATGATGTAAAACTCCCTAATTGGATGAGAGAAAAAGTCACACAAATCAAGGAAACAGAGAGTCCCACACAAGAGGAACCCAAAGAGGCCCACTGTAAGACACACCATAATTAAAATGGCAAAATTCCAAGAAAAAGAAAGAATCTTAAAGGCAGCAAGGGTGAAACAGGAAGTAACATGCAAGAGAGCCCTGATAAGGTTAGCAGCTCACTTCTCAATGGAAAGTCTCCAAGCTAGAAGAGAATGGTAAAAAATATTCCAAATAAAGAGTACCAGAGGCCTGCAACTAAGACTACTTTACCCAACAAGGTTCTCAATGAAGATAGAAGGACAAATAAGAAGTTTCCCAGACAAAAGAAATCTAAAAGAATAGACTGCCACCAAACCAGCTCTACAAAAAATTCTAAACGGACTGCTTTAAGGAAAGGAAGGAAAAGAGAATGAGAGGAACATATGTACAAAAAGTGGGCAAGGAATAAGTACCTAAAATAATAACCTTAAATGTAAATGGATTAAATGCTCCAATCAAAAGACATAGAATAGTTGAATGGATAGGAAAGAATGGCCCACACATATGCTGCCTACAAGAGACCCACCTCAGTACAGAAGACCTACACAGACTGAAAGTGAAAGACTGGAAACAAATATTCCAATGAAATGGAAAGGGAAAAAAAGGAGGAGTAGCAATACTCATATGAGACAAAATAGACTTCAAAAAAAGGTCCATAAAGAGAGACCCAGAAGGACACTTCATAATACTCAAAGGAAGAATCCACCAAGAAGACAGAAACATTGTAAATATATATGCTCGAACATAGGAACACCCAAATACATAAAGAAAATCTTGGAGGACTTCAACAAAGATATTGACAGCAACACAATTATAATAGGGGGCTTTAACACCCCACTATCAAAGATGGACAGATCTTCCAAACAAAATATCAACAAAGATATTGTGTCACTGAACAACAACCTAGATGAAATAGACTTAGCTGATATATAGAGAGCCTTTCATCCAAAGAAGCAAAATACACATTGTTTTCAAATGCACATGGAGCATTTTCAAAGATAGACCACATGATAGGAAATAAAGCAAGCCTCAACAAATTCAAGAAAATTGAAATCATATCAAGCATTCTCTCTGACCACAAGGGAAAGAAACTAGAAACAAATCTCAAGAAAAAAAACCCCAAACACTCAAAAACATGGAGATTGAATGGCATGCTATTAAGCAATGAATGGGTGAAGAATGAGATAAGGAAAGAAATCAAAAAGTTTCTGGAAACAAATAAAAATGAACTCACAACAATTAAAAACATATGGGACACAGCAAAAGTAGTTCTGAGAGGGAAGTTCATAGTGATACAGGCCTACCTAAAAAGAATAGAAACATTTCAAATAAACAGCGTAACCCTACAACTACAACAACTTAAGGAACAACAGCAAAGACAACCCAGAGCAAGTACAAGGAAGGAAATAACTAAGATCAGAGCAGAATTAAATGACATAGAGAATAAAAGCACAATTGTAAGGATCAATGAATCCAGGAGCTGGTTCTTTGAAAAGAAAAACAAAATACACAAGCCTTTAGGCAGACTCATCAAGAAAAAAAGAGAGAGGACCCAAATAAACACAATCAGAAATGAAACAGGAGTGATTACAACGGATACCACCAAAATACGAAAGATTGTAAGAAATTACTATGAAGAACTACATGCCAGGAAACGTGAAAACCTAGATGAAATGGACAAATTTCAAGAAAAATATAACCTTCCGAAACTCAATGAGAAGAAGCAGAAAGCCTGAACAGACTAATAACACCTGATGAAATCGAAACAGTAATCAAAAAGTTTCCACCACACAAAGCCCTGGACCAGATAGTTTCATAGAAAAATTCTACAGAGAATTTAAGGGAGAGCTAACCCCCATCCTCCACAGATTATTTCAAAAAATTCAAGAAGATGGAAGACTCTTGAACTCATTTTAAGAAGAGAAGAACATCCTAATCCCATAACTAGATAAAGACAAAAAAAGAAAGAAAACTTCAGGCCAATATCGCTCATGAAGATACATGCTAAAATCCTCAAGAAAATATTGGCAAACTGCATCCAGCAATACATAAAAAAGATCATACATCAAGATCAAATGGTATTCATCCCAGGGATGCGAGGATGGTAAAATATTTGCAAATCAATACAGAGCATTATGCTAAGTGAAATAAGCCAGCCAGTGAAGGACAAATACCATATGATCTCCCCTTTAACTGGAACATAATCAACAAAAGAAAAAAGGAAACAAAATATAACCAGAGACATTGAAGTTAAGAACAATCTAACAATAGCCAGAGGGGAGTGGGGAGGGGATAGTGGGGAGAGGGATTTTCAGGAACTACTATAAAGGACACATGGACAAAATCAAGGGGGAGGGTGGAGGCGGGGGAGGGAGGTGGGTTTGACTGCATTGGTGTGGAGGGATGGAGAGAAAATGCAGACAACTTTTATTGAATAACAATAAAATTATTTTAAAAAAGAAGCTTCTGCATGGCTAAGGAAAACAGCATTAAAATGAAAAGAGAACCAATGGAATGGGAAAAGGTATTTGCCAATGATACCTCAGGCAAGGGTCTGATCTCCAAAATATATAAAGAACTCACAGGGTGAGAACCAAGATGGCGGCGTAGGTAGACACACTGGGCCTCCTTGCACAACCAGAACTGAGAGAAAATCGAATGGCAAGGAAGTCTGACACCAAGCAGATAAAAAACAAACATTCATCCAGACCGGTAGGAGGGGCGGAGACGGGCAGCTGGGATGGCAGGACCGAGACTGGCGGAGTGTGGGTCAAAAGGGGCAGGCAGTCTGACCACTAGCAGACCCTGCAACCCTATAGTCGCGCACAGATAAGCCGAGAGGGGAGAACTCAGAGTGGCGGAGAACGGGGCAGGCAGAGCGTCGGGTAGCAGACCCCATGGCCCCACATTTGCGCATAGATAAACCAGGATGAAGGCGGGGAGAGAAGTAGACCACATAACCCAGGGCTCCAGCACAACAAAATAAAGCCTCAAACCTCTGAGTGAAAACACCTGTGGGGGTTGGGGTGGGAACAGGAGAAACTCCCAGCCTCACAGGAGAGGTCGTTGGAGAGACCCAAAGGGGCCTAGAGTGTGCACAAGCCCACCTGCTGGAGGGCCAGCACCAGAGGGGCCCAATTTGATTGTGGGTGGCGGAGGGAGTGACTGGGGTCTGGCAGAGAGTGGAGCAGGAGCCATTGCTCCCTCTTGGCCCCTCCCCCACGTACAGTGTCACAGCATAGCGTCACAGCGCAGGGACCAGCGTTACCCCGCCCCAGGGAACACCTAAAGCTCCACCCCTTTAAGTAACAGAAGCACCAAGACAAAAAAAAATGGCCCAAATGACAGAACACTTCAAAGCTCCAGAAATAATTCAACTAAGCAGCAAACAGATAGCCAACCTATCAGATGCACAGTTCAAAACACTGGTAATCAGAATGCTCATAGAATTGGTTGAGTATGGTTGCAAATTAGATGAAAACATGAAGGTGATTAAAAGTGAAATAAAGGAAAGTGCACAGGGTACCACCAGTGAAGGGAAGGAAACCAGGACTCAAATCAACAGTTTGGAGCAGAAGGAAGAAATAAACTTTCAACTGGAACAGAATGAAGAAACAAGTTTTAATAAATAAATAAATAAATAAATAAATAAATAAGGAGAGGCTTAGGAACCTCCCCTACAACTTTAAACATCCCAACATCTGAATCATAGTGTTGCCAAAAGGAGAAGAGGAAGAGCAAGATATTGGGAACTTATTTGAAAACATAATGAAGGAGAACTTCCCCAATCTAGCAAAGGAAAAAGACTTCCAAGAAGTCCGGGAATCTCAGAGAGTCCCAAAGAAGTTGGACCCAAGGAAGCACACACCAAGGCACATTATAATTACATTACCCAGCACTGAAGATAAGGAAAGAATCTTAAAAGCAGCAAGAGAAAAGCAGATTGTTACCTACAAAAGAGTTCCCATAAGACTGATTTCCCAAAATCAAGGGGGAGGGTGGAGGTGGGGGAGGGAGGTGGGTTTGGCTGGGGTGGGGTGGAGGGACGGGGAAAAAATGCAGACTACTGTAATTGAATAACAATAACAATTAAAAAAACAAAAAAATAAAAGAGAATAGAGGTAACACCAATTTTATTAAATCAATATTTAAGAAGATATATGACCTCCAGCCAAGTTGAGGCGTAGACAACACAATTCTTCATAAAACCAAAAATAGGATAACAATTAATTTATAAAACACACAGCAGACAACTGTAATTGAATAACAATAAAAAAATTTTTTTAAATCATAAGAAAGTAAAAAAGAAAAAGAAAAACGCACACACACAGAACTAGAACTACAAGAACATCAAACTGTATGTAAGTCTGACAACCAAGGAATTAAAGAGAAACATCCATCCAGGCTTGTAAGAGGAATGGAGATGGGCAGCTTGGGTGGAGAGGACATGCGACGTGGTGGAAGCTGACTGACTGGCTGGTCCCACATTTGTTTGAGCGTAAACCAGGAGGAGCAACTGGGGAATGAGTCAGTCTGTGCAAGTCAAGGTTACAGCTCCAGAAAAATAAAGTCTCAAAATATCTAACTGTAAAATCCTAGAGGGTTGTGGTCATGGGAGAAACTTCCAGTCCCACAGGAAAGTCTGTTTTAAGGACTCATGGGGTCCTTGAAAATACACAAGCCCACCCACCCAGGAATCATCACCAGGCAGCACTTGAAAGGGCACAATTTTCTTGTGGGCAGTGGGGGAAGTAACTGAAAAGAGGGCAAGAGCTAAGCAAGCATCATTGTTATCTCTCTGATGCCTCCCCCACATACAGTGCCACAGTGCAGCAAAGTGGGTTGCCTTGCCCTGGTGAATACCTAAGGCTCTACCCCTTACAACATAACAAATGTGCTGAGACAAAGAAATTTGGCCCAAATAAAAGAACAGATGAAATTCCAGAAAAATAACTAAGTCATGAGAAGATAGGCAATCTATGAGATGGAGAGTTCAAAACAACGGTAATCAGGATGCTCAGAGAAATTATTGAGCATGTCCACAAAATAAAGGAAGAAGTGAAGGCTATACAAAGTGAAATAAATAAAAATATACAGAGAACCAACAATGAAGAGAAGGAAACTGGGACTCAAATCAATGATTTGGAACAGAAGAAAGACATAAACAACCAACTGGAACAGAATGAAGAAAGAACATAAACAAATGAGTAGAGGCTGAGGAACCTGTGGGACAACTTTACAAGTTCCAGCATCCTAATCATAGGGGTGCCAGAGTGAGAAGAGAAAGAAATTGAAAACTTATTTGAAAAAAATAATGAAAGTACAACCACCCAATCTGGTGAAGGAAATAGACATCCAAGCCCAGGAAGCTCAAAGAGTCACAAACAAGTTGGAGCCAAAGAGGAACATGACAAGACACACCATAATTAAATCACCCAAGATTAAAGATAAGGAGAAAATGTTAAAAATAGCAAGAGAAAAGAAGAGAGTTACCTACAAAGGAGTTCCCACAGGACTATCAGATAATTTCTCAAAAGAAACCTTACAGGGAAGAAGGAGCTGGAGAGAAGTATTCAAAGTCATGAAAAGTAAGGACCTACATCCAAGATTACTCCATCCAACAAAGCTGTCATTTAGAATGGAAGGGCAGATAAAGTGCTTCACAGATAAGGCACTGTTAAAGGAGTTCATCATCACCAACCCTCATTATATGAAACGTTAAAGGGACTTATCTAAGAAAAAGAAGATCAAAACTATGAACAGTAAAATGACAACAAACTCACAATTATGAATATCTGAACCTAAAAAAAAAAACAGAAAGAAAAAGAAACTAAGCAACAACTAGAAGAGAAACAGAATCACAAAAATGGAGATCACATGGAGGGTTGTCAGTGGGGAGGGGGAGGAGGGACAACAGGGGAGAAGGTACACAGAATGAGAAGCATAATTGGCAAGTACAAAATAGACAGGCAGAGAGGTTAATAGTATAGGAAATGGAGAAGCCAAAGAACTTATGTACAACCCATGGACATGAGCTAAGAGGTGGTAATGCTGGAGGGAATGGGGGTGCCAGGCAGAGGGGTATAAAGGGGGAAAATGGGACAAGTATAATAGCACAATCAATAAAATATACTTAAAAGAGAAGTAAGATATATGTGGCCAAATTGGTAATAATGACAGGGTAAAGATAAATAGGAAATGATGGCTTCTGATTATACTAAGCCTGGAACAGAAATTTGACTGGAATATATCTAGGTAAATGGCCTTTAACTTTGACATTTTACCTGTTCTTTAGAGGAAGGCATAATTCTATATAACACATACACATTTTACCATAATTTCAGGAAGTTTACTGGTTGAATGAGGCTGATACTGAGACCCTCTAATATATTAATAAAACTCTTGCTTAAAATTGCATCACATATAATGCAATTTATGTAGTCAGACAAAATGACCAGATATATAGGTATTGACTCTCCTCCCTGTAATAAAATAAATACTTTTTCAAATAAGTGGTTAAAGAAGAAAATGTAACCTTCCAGTTTAATATAAAACCATTTCCTCTTTATTTTATTTATTATTACTTTGATGATGATGATGATGATGATGATGAAAAACAAGTTATACAGGGGTAGTTTGTAATCCAAGTAGAACATCAGGGATAATTTTGTTAAATGTAGAACATCTTCATAGATCTCTGGTTACCTCTTTATTGTTTTCAATCACTGGAAATATGTTTTCAATCACTGCCTCCAGTGTTTCTGGTCAAGGCTTTTAAGTTTCTGTGACTGGACCAGAATATTTCCCAAGATAACATTGCATGGTGTGTTTTCCCTTTGTAGTTAACTTATTACATGCCCCTGGACTTTATAGTAAAGAGAAAATAATGTATTGTCTTGAAGTAATTGGAGTAAGGTCTTTCACACAAGCAGCTGGTAGCAAAGCAGAGAGTAATGTGACATTGGAGCATTTATACTATGGCTGAGACTAGGTTTTGGGGCTGGCCTCCCCCTCTCTTCACCCCAGTTGTAGACCTAATCCCTGTAACACTCAGCTAAGAGACTTGAACAGGCAGTACCTTCCTTGCCTGGAAAAGTATGTATGATTCCCAGTTACCTAAAGGAGAAAAGAAAAGAATAACTCACCTGACCAGATGCCGACAGGAGCTGTGAGGCAATAGTCAGAGAGATTAGTACAGGACCAGTATTTTTACACTTAAAAAATGGTGTAACTCTCTTAGAATGTTCCCCAAAATTCTCTTTTCCTTTATTTTCTTCTATGCCTTCTTCCTCTACCCAGAACTAGAGGTAACCTCCCTCCCTCACTCATTCCTTTTATTTCTTTTTCCCTTATTCTTCCCTTACTCACAAACAACACTCCCATAGAACCAAGTACTTATCTTGTAAGTCCCTAAAATTTTAAAAATATAATTCATCACATTACCAGATGGTTACTTTGCAGAAGTTTCATGATTTACTTATTCCTCTCCCACATTATCTTTTTAAGACTGGTTATTTTGTTTGAGACATATTACCTGCCTGGTGGCAACACACAAGGCAGGAAATCCCAGAAAGGAAATGGAGGTGTCCTCTCATACATCATAGACACTGTTTCTCCCTCCTTTCCTATTCTAGTTCTAATACCATGTTTGCATTCATATACTAGAGTCACGTTTATCAGCAAAATCCAGTTTCATCTATGGGTAGCAGGACTTGAAACTTCTCCAAAATTTAAGTTTAGAAAAGTAAGAGTTAAGCCAAAAATGTGGTGCATTGGAGTAAAAGTGGAGTTGAAGCACAGTGACATTTAAATGGTCTAAAAATAGAATTTAGCCTAACAGAATATTTCTTTGGTATCCTTTAAAGAATTTCCCAGTTTCCCTGAGGTCAAAACATTAATAAATGTTAATCAAAGGGAGAATGCACCAGTATTTGGAAAAGAGATTCATAGTCCTTTGGTTTTCCTGGAAACCTTGCTCTGCTCAGTATCCATTTATATAACACTTGTTGGCCCCGGGTTAGAAGCTGAAGACCACCCGTACTCATCCCAGCAGAGAGATTTGTGCTCCATATGAGGTTCCAGGGTGACCAAGCAGAGGTGGTTCTGTTCTGGTTACTCCCAAGTTTTGCTCTAGTATTCTACTCACAAAGCACCAGAAGCAGTAGCCACAAAAACATAGGGTCGGAGGTGAGAAGTTCTTCCAGTGACAGTGAGGTGCAGCTCCAGTCCTAGAGCAGAGTCTATCCAAACAGAATGTGAAGCCAGGCTTTGGCAATTTGGATCATCAGCAATTTTATACAAATAGGAATTAGGAAGTAGGAAATCTCTGTGACTCAGCATTCTCCCCACCCTCAGTATTGTGGGTGCTGAGAATGTAAATGTTTTTTATAGAGTTCTACAGATATATGTATATTGACCATAAATGCTCCTTAAAATGTAAAGTGTGTTTATCCTATAGCTAAGGTCCCTTCAAAGAAACTTTCTTACTTGCTCTGACTTTGCAGAGAACATTGAATTTTAGAATTGCTAAAATTTAAATTACTTGCTGTTCTCTTTCAAAAGAAAATCCCTTTTACCATGGAGGATGCATGACTTGTTATGCAATTCCTAATATGGTGACACCATGCCAACACTGCAGGGATGCTAATTTATGGAAATTCTCCCAAACCACATTAGGAGACAAACTGAAATTTGTTACAAACAATGGTGGAATTAGGATGATATTAGATAGCAATATGTGTGGTCTAGGAACTCAGGAGGATGGAAATCCTTTCCAAGTCAAATCATCCCTGCCCATGAGATGTTCCAGACAGAGAGAGGCAAAGTGGAAGAAATAATAAAATAATCTATGGTGTTAACTTTGAGGCATTAGTTAAAAAAAACTGTGCAGTGGTCTGGAGAACCTCAACACACATACATAACAGATAAGATATGTTTTCTAATACTCAAAAATTAAACAATATATTATGGAAAACAGCCCTTATATCGAAGTGAAAATAAAATTCGCATTAGTGATTAAAAGAAGGACTTTTACACAGCAATATCTTCACAGATATATCTCCAAGTACAAGGGATATGAGGGAAAGAATAAACAAATGGTACTACATCAGGGATAACCAAGACAGAGGAAGATGGCAGGGAGGTAGGTGGGAACAGAGACCCCTCCCCTCTGCACCCCCAGGGAACACCTACCTAATCTTCTGAGAAACAGTGAACAGCCAATGGAATCCCAGCTTATATGAAGTTTGGAGACCAAAACTGTAGAGGACACTGAAAAACAGATAGTAAGAAGATTGCATTGGGATGGTAAGGCCCCTGGGACCTGTGTGCCTGTGTGGGGACCAAGGCTGTTGTGGTCACTGGCCTGTTGCCTGTTGCAGTGGTCAGAGGTGGCTGCAGGATCTTGGAGGAGAACCAGACCAACAGCTTCCTCCTCTACCAAAGCAGGGAAGCCAGTGAGGAATCAGGAGAGACCTGGATGCTTGAAGTGGCTGGTGGGGAAAAAGATGAAGTGGCAGAGGTAGAGAGGCAGTGTTCACACACTGGGACTTCGGTCACTGGCTAGGTTGTTACCAGAGAAACTGGGGGGCTGGGTGAGGCCTGGAGAAGGGAGAAGAGTTGGGCTGTGTTGAACCCTGACCCGGATAGTCTACAGTCTGGTTAGAAAGTTGGGCTGTGTTAAAAGCTGGGTGCTTGTTAAGAATGGTGGACTTAAACAGGACGATTTTACTCAAAAACAGGTTCTCAGCAACTGCTTAAGGAACTATCATACAGTGGCTAGCTTGCACAATTGCTGGCTAATGCCACAGCTGACTCATGAAGCAGCTGGCTCTGGCAGTGGGGGGCTTGTTTGGCAGCTGGCTCACACAGTGGCACCGGGCTGGCACAATGGCTTGTTAGCAAAGAGGAAGAAGGTGGCATGCTGCACAGGCAGTCAGAGGAGAGCACCAGAGCTCAGGGAGTTAGCAGTCCCCAGAGAGACTTAATTTAGTGGTGGTGCTGAACTGCCCTGAAGAGATTTTGAGTGCACAGCACCCAGGCCAGCAAAGAGGGAGAAGGTGGTGTGTGAGTTGCTCCTAACCAGTGCACTTCATGGGCAGCACAACTGGTAGATTAAAGGCACCAGATAGCACAGATGGACAGTAGGGGTCCACCAGTGCATGGAGGACCTGGGCTGGAGGCTGGACAAGTGTGCATATTATGGCCCAGACATGGCCCCCATCCTCATAAAGCCACAGGAAGGGAGGAAAGCAAAGCCAAGGGCCCTTCTGTCTGTGGCATCCAGGAAGACCAGCAGAACATGCTTCATTAGGTAGAAGCTGTGAACAACAACATATCTGCTGGAGGAGAGAATCCACCAACAGAGGAACCACCAACATGTAAAAACCCAAGTACAATAAGAGAACTGGCACGAACAGAAGAAAGGGCAAACCTAGAGCATCCAGACAAGGAGATTAAAGAGGCCATACCACTGAATCCTATAGAATTCCTATCATAGAAGTTCATTCTACAAAGACAGCTAGCAAAGCAGGACATCAGGAAGTGCAAAAACAAAAAAAAGAGTCACCTAAAATGGGGAGATGAAAAAAATGATCCTGCAATCCAAAGGAATGGAAGACTCCCCACTAACAGAGCTAAATGAAATGGAGGTAAGCAAACTCAGATATAGAATTCAATTCCAGGCAGCAACATCCTCAAAGACATGTCCCCTAAAGCAAGGGACATAAAGGAAATAATAAACAAAAGGGACCTCATCAAAATAAAAAGCTTCTGCATGGCTAAAGAAAACAGCACTAAAATGAAAAGAGAACCAACAGTATGGGAAAACATGTTTGCCAATGATACCTCAGACAAGGGCCTGATCTCCAAAATATATAAAGAACTCACACAACTACACTCCAGGAAGACAAACAACCCAATTAAAAAATGGGCAAAGGACTTGAACAGACACTTCTCCAAGGAAGACATACAGAGGGCCCAGGGATATATGAAAAGATGCTCAGCATCACTAGCCATCAGAGAGATGCAAATTAAAACCACAATGAGGTACCATCTGACACCAGTCAGAGTGGCCAACAGAAACAAAACAACAAACAAATGTTGAAGAGGATGCGGAGAAAAGGGAACCCTAGTGCACTGTTGGTGGGAATGCAGACTGGTGAGGCCACTGTGGAAAACATTATGGAATTTCCTCAGAAAACTAAAAATGGAACTGCACTTTGACCCAGCAATTCTGCTGCTGGGATTATACCCTAAGAATGCTGAAACACCAATCCAAAAGAACCTATGCACCCCAATGTTCATAGCAGCACAATTTACAATAGCCAAGTACTGGAAGCAACCTAAGTGCCCATCAGCAAACGAGTGGATCCAAAAACTATGGTATATTTACACAATGGAATTCTAAGCAGCAGAGAGAAAGAAGGAGCTTATACCCTTTGCAACAGCATGGATGAAACTGGAGAGCATTATGCTGAGTGAAATAAGCCAGGTGGTGAGGGACAAATACCATATGATCTCACCTTTGACTGGAACATAATCAATAGAAGAAAAAACCAAACAAAATATAACCAGAGACATTGAAGTTAAGAACAATCTAAGAATAGCCAGAGCGGGGGGGGGGGGGGGGGGGGGGGACAGTGGGAAGAGGGGATTATAGGAAATACTATAAAGGACACATGGACAAAACCAAGGGGGAGGGTGGAGGTGGGGGAGGGAGGTGGGTTCACCTGGGGTGGGGTGGAGGGATGGGGAGAAAAGGCATACAACTGTAATTGAATAACAATAAAAATTTAAAAAGAAAAAAAAAAAGGCTGTTAGGTTGGGCCCTAATTCAATCTGACTGGTGTCGTTAGAAGAAGAGGAAATTTGGACACATAAAGAGACACCATGATAGAGGAACCAAGATGGCGACGTAGGTAGACACACTGCGCCTCCTCCCACAACCAGAACTGACAGAGAATCGAACAGCAAGGGGGACCAACACCAAGAAAATAGAAAATAAACATTCATCCAGACTGGTAGGAGGGGCAGAGACGGGCACCTTGGTGGAGAGGACTCGCGTGGCTGTGGCAGGACTGAGACTGGCGGAGTGTGGGATGAACGGGGCAGGCAGTCCGAGCACTAGCGGACCCTGCGGCTCCACATTTGCACAGATAAACCCAGAGGGCCGGACTCAGAGTGGCGGAGAGTGGGGCAGGCAGAGTGGCGGGTAGCACCCTGCGGCACCACATTCACCCACAGATAAACCGGACAAACGGCGGGCAGCGAAGCAGACCATGCAGCCCAGGGCTCCAGCTCGGGGAAATAAAGCCTCAAACCTCTGATTGAAAGTGCCCCTGGGGGTTGGGGCGGCAGCAGGAGAGACTCCCAGCCTCACAGGAGAGGTTGTTGGAGAGACCCACAGGGGCCTAGAGTGTGCACAGGCCCACTTACTCGGGAACCAGCACCAGAGTGGCCCAGTTTGATTGTGGGTATCGGAGTGAAAGACTGAAATCCGGAGGAGAGTGAGGCAGGCGCCATTGCTCCCTCTCGGCCCCTCCCCCAGGTATAGCGTCACAGCACTGTGACCAGCATTACCCTGCCCCGGTGAACACCTAAGGCTCCACCCCTTAAAGTAACAGATGTGCCAAGACAAACAAACAAACAAAAAAATGGCCCAAATGACAGAACACTTCAAAGCTCCAGAAAAAATACAACTAAGCAACGAAGAGATAGCCAACCTATCGGATAAACAGTTCAAAGCACTGGTTATCAATATGCTCACAGACTTGGTTGAATCTGTTCGAAAAACAGATGAAAAAATGAAGCCTATGCTAAGAGAAACAAAGGAAAATGTACAGGGAACCAATAGTGATGAGAAGGAAACTGGGACTCAAATCAATGGTATGGACCATAAGGAAGAAACAAACATCCAACCAGAAAAGAATGAAGAAACAAGAACTTGGAAAAATGAGGAGAGGCTTAGGAACCTCCAGGACACCTTGAAACGTTCCAACATCCGAATTATAGGGGTGCCAGAAGGAGAAGAGAAAGAACAAAAAATTGAAAACTTATTTGAACAAATAATGGAGAACTTCCCCGATCTGGCAAAGGAAATAGACTCCCGGGAAGTCCAGGAAGCTCAGAGAGTCCCAAAGAAGCTGGACCCAAGGAGGAACACAACAAGGCACATCATAATTACATTACCCAAGATTAAACGCAAGGACCTACATCCAAGATTATTGTATCCAGCAAAGCTATCATTTAGAATGGAAGGGAAGATAAAGTGCTTCTCACATAAGGTCAAGTTAAAGAAGCTCATCATCACCAAGCCCTTATTATATGAAAGGTTAAAGGGAGTTACCTAAGAAAAAGAAGATCAAAAATAGGAACAGTAAAAATGACAGCAAACTCACAGTTATTAACGACCACACCTAAAACAAAAATGAGAGCAAACTAGGCAAACAACTAGAACATGAGGGTTGTCAATAAGGGAGTGGGAGGGGGAGAGGGGGGTAAAGATACAGAGAATAAGTAGCATAGATGATAGGTGGCAAATAGACAGGGGGAGGGTAAAAATAGTGTAGGAAATGTAGAAGCCAAAGAACTTATAAGTATGACCCATGGACATGAACTATGGGGGGGGAATGTGGGAGGGAGGGGGGTGGGCAGGATGGAGTGGAGTGGGGGGGGAAATGGGACAACTGTAATAGCATAATCAATAAATATATTTAAAAAAAAAAGAGAGACACCATGGACATGGGCACACACAAAAGAAAGACCCGGTCAGGACAAAGTAAGAAGGTGATCATCTGTCAGCCAGCCCTGCGGGCACATTGATCTTGAACTTCTAGCCTCCAGAACTGTGAGCAAATAAATATGCATTAAGCCAAAAAAAAAAAAAAAGTAAATACAAAATAGATTTTGAGGGACACAGAAACCCAGGGCAAGGGTAGGGTGAGAGGAAATGGAATAAGACAGTGGGAGAGTGTTCTATGGTATTAACAGTGCTAACAAGTAGTGAACAAATAGGATATCCTTTGGAGAAGCACAGCAATTACTGTGGTAGTTCACCCAACTAGCCACATTTTATTAAAGGTGAAAAAGATATAAGACTCTTATTAGAAGGGAAAAGGGATGTGAGCTGACTTTAGAAAGCAGAGTGCTTACACAAGCTTTGATGGAGGAGGAATAGTGAAAGTAAGGGATAGGACATAAGAGAGAATCTTAAAAGCAGGAAGAAAAAAGGAGAGTTACCTACAAAGGAGTTCCCATAAGACTATCACCTGATTTCTCAAAAGAAACCTTGGAGACAAGAAGAGAATGGTAAGAAGAATTCAAAGAGATGATAAACAATGCCCTATATCCAAGATTACTCTATCCATCAAAGCTATCATTTAGAATTGAAGGGCAGATAAAGTGCTTCCAAGACAAGGGAAAACTAAAGGATTTCATCGTCACCAATTTCTTGTTGTATAAAATGTTGAAGGGACTAAACTAAGAAAAAGTAGATCAAAACTATGAACAGTAAAATGACAACAAACTCACAACTATCTACAATGGAATGTAAATAATAACCAAAAACAAACCGGGCAAGCAACTGTAACAGGAAAAGCATTGTAAAGATGAAGATCACATGAAGAGTTGTTAGTGGGTAGGAGGTGTTGGGAGAATGAGGGAAATGGTACAGGGAATAAGAAGCATAGTTGGCGGGTACAGAATAGACAGGGATCGTTGAGAATAGTATGGGAAGTGGAAAAGCCAAAGAAATCATATATATGATCCATGGACATGAACTAAGGGGGACACTGTGGGAGGGAAAAGGGGTACTGGGTGGAGGGGGCCAAAGGGGAAAATGGGACAACCCTAATATTATAATAAAATGTTAAAATATACTTAATAAAAAACTTAAAAAGAAAGAAGAGGAAAAAATTAAATGATTGCAGAAAATTAAAAATTCACAAATATATAAAACCAGTTGAAACATCATTGAACAGGATGCTCTGGATTTTGAGCAACGAAGAAGAAAATAAAGCAGTTTTCCTTAATTTTAGAGAGATAAGTAAAATAACATCATCTAAGAAAACTGACCAAATTCAGAATCAGATGCTTCTTCTGAGTTTACCATAGGATTTTCTTCTTTATATTTATCCTATTTGTTCATTGATATGTTTGCCTAAAGGAATAAAAGGTAGTAACATCAGCAGAAAGAAAGAAGGAACTCTTACCCTTGGCTAAGCATGAATGGAACTTGTGAGCATTATGTTAAGTGAAATAAGTCAGGTGGTGAAAGACAAATACCATATGATCTCACCTAAAAGTGGGACCTAATCAACAAAACAAACAAATGAGCAAAATAGAACCAGAAGCTTGGAAATAAAGAACAAATTGACAGTGACAAGAGGGGTGGGCAGGGATAATGGAGGAAAGAAGGAAAGGGCTAAGCAAAGGAACACAAATAGAGGACTCATGGGCACAGACTATGGAGGAGATTGACTGTGGGAATTGTGGGGGATAGGGTAGGGGAGAGCAATGGGGAAAAATGTAGGGCAATTGTAACTGAAAAATAAATTTAAAAATACTTCATGATATTTTTTGAATAAGTATATTGTAAATATATACATGTATAAACGTACACACATAGAAAAATAATTAAAAGTTTATTTAAAAAAACAAAAAATATCTACAGAGCTATGATTTTAACAATGCTTTTTTTTTTCCTTTATTTTGCTGTTCTAGTACAGTTGTTTCCATTTTTCCCCTACCACTCTGCCCCACCCCAGCCATCCCCACTTCCCACCCTTGATCTCACCCCATTTTGGTTTTGTCCATGTGTCCTTTATACATGCTCCTGAAAACCCTTACCCTTTTTCCCGCATTATCCCTTCCCACCTCCCCTCTGGTTATTGTCAGTTTAACAATGCTAAATTTTTAACTATCTATATCACTTCTGATGTTAGATTATAAAGGAAGACTTTAACTTTTACATTTTATGCTTCAAATTGCTTTAACTTATAAGAATTAGCAATTGATTAAAAATAGAAACTTCAAATCATACCAACACATTTTCAAAGCATTTGTGAATAAAAAAAGGAAAATTACATTCACGAAGCTTCTAGAGGCTGCAACAAATGCAGAACATTGGCTGTGGTAACACAAATATTATTTTTTTAATAAATCTAGACTGGCCTGTACATAAAAATAAAATTGAGTATAACTCCAATAATGCCTTATGAAACTGTTTTGTTTTGTTTTTTTTTAATTCTAACCCAAGGATATATTTATTGAGAAATGAAGGGGAGAGAGAGACATCAATATAAGAGAAACACCAATCGGTTGCCTCCTGCATACACCCCACAGGGAACAAACCTGCAACCAGGGTATGTGAGCTGACTGGAAATCGAACCTGCGAACTTTCAGTGTATGGGACAATGCTTCAAACAACTGAGCCACACTAGCCAGGGCTATAACTTTGTTTTAATTCTAATTTGGTAGTTGTGACTCCAAATGTTACAAGTAATATATTTTATGGAGAAACAGGATAATTAATGTAAGTTGTAGGGCTGGAGATCAATACTATCTGAGAAGAAAAAGCACTTGGACAAAATTATATACACACAGCTCTCTATATGGAGCAGTCCCATGAAATCACTAATGTTAGGTTTTGTGCACTATAAACCTAAGGGTTTTTTTTACTGCCCCTCTACCCCAAGATCCTAAGTTCTTTTTTCCTGTCCTGTTCCTCTTAGAAAAAGATGTTAGAGAAAAATTTGACCTGTGCCTAAAAAACCACTAAGAATCAGGTTCTGGTAACAAAGTCCTTTCCACTCCTACATTCATGTTGATTCTCCTGGATGGTCTCTTCAGGAATTGAGCCAACTTCATTTTACAGTAGATGTAGAAATAGTCTTGAGGAGGAAAGCACCTGTATGAGTTTACTGGGAAGCTTATTCTCCAGGATCTCTCAAGAACATAGTGGTTCTGAGGCATAGGGTCACAAATGGTTTCAAAGAGCCGTCTTCCATAACTTTACATAGCATCTTCATAGTTTACATCTATAAGTCTTGCTTTCTTCAGTCAAGAATAAATAACTGAAGAGTCCTAGAAACAAAAGCAGAGGGATAGGGCCAGAGCAGGGAAGATGAGTAGAACATGCCTCCCATCAGTTTTATTTCCTGATCAGCATAAATGCATCTTATCATGGTGTGCCATGCAGCATATGAATTAGAGATTCTTGAAAGTCTGTGGCCCTAAGCAAGCATTTTCAAAGAGTCTGCACTTTACTGGGGGAAGACAAAGGTGCTGCTGATGAGCTGTAAACTGATGCAAACATGCAAAGACTTCTCTAATTCTTATGGGCCATTGGCAGTTCCATGGGCTATCATTTTTTTTAAGTGTCAGAATCGTGTATTCATACACTTAATTTAGCATCACACTAGACTGGAGTTTATCAAGGACTTGAATACTTTACTGATACATTTGACTGTCACACAACACTAGACAAAATTACAAAGCACCTATGTCCTCACAGACATACAGAATTAGAATTCCTGCATTTTATAAAAACATTTTTGTATCATCAGTGATGTCATGAACTATTCAAAGTTTGGAAATTACTGATTTTAATGACAAAATTCATTGTTTAGCTTATTCATTCAGATTTCTATGTGCTGCTTGGTTAGCCTTACAGCATAAATTTATGTATGTATGGCTCAAGAGTATTTCAGTGTAAAGATTTTCAAATAGAATTTTTATACCAGGTATATATCACAGTTTACTCCCAAATCATTCATATGTTTATGACTAAAAGATATGCATATGTAAGCCTCCCAAATTTTCTTCTGCAGTGACACTTTGCCGGTACAATTAAATGTTTGTACCTCTACCGTGAGAGAAGATAAAGAAGATAGGCCATGGGATCTTTTGTTTTTCCATAGTGGCCATAATTTCGAAAGTGTGAGAACCAGACCCCAGAAGAAAGAAGGAGCATGGATGTAAGAACAAAAGGGATATTAACTCACCATATCCTCAGTATGTGTCTTCAGGGATTCTACTGTGGAGAAAAAGATACATGCTATGAGATTTCACTTACACTTAACGTCTTTCACTAAATCAGTGATAATAAAGGCTTTTTCTTCTCCCATTTCCCATTGACTTATTTCCAATAATATTTTTGTCTTTTCTGCCTATCACAAATATAATTCCCTTATTATGCAGAGAAAAATTAGCACACTGGAGGTGGGATAGTAAGTCCCTCCTAGCATTTATACCTCTCAGCATTTGTGGGCCCACCATGTACTAGGTAGGATAACAGTAACAACTAGGCAGCTGTGTTGGGGTATTGTCGGGAGTACATAGGGTTACTCAAAGAGGACAGGTGGAAGCCAGCCTCTCCAATGCTTCCACCTGACTACAGAGTAAGATATACATTCCACAGTCAGACCAAGTTAGCATCAGCAATGGGCTCTACTTGAAGCAGGTTCCAGAACAAAGTCCAGTTTTTAGATAGGCACAACAGTCAGCTCCAAAGGTAGAAGCAGCAACCCCAAAGAACACTGCTGTACACAGCCACTCCTCAGCTTGAGGAAAAACAAAAGTGAGAGACAAATTCACTTCCTCAGGTCTTACCTCTGCTAATTGCTGTTCCTGTTGCATATAGTACACCAAAGAATAAACCTCATCTCCACTTACAACATTTACTGAAAGAGAAACAGGGAGGCATGATGACACAATCCCATCTTCCAGCAATTTAACATGCTCCTACCACCTAACACAGCCATGAAGACAAGTGATTCATCTATTTGCAGAGGTGGCTGGAGCACAGCAGGGTCAGGTTTGACTAGCAGACATCACCCAATTCTCTCTTCCCCAGGTCACTCTACCTACTTTTATCCAGGTCATTTGGGAATCCTCACCATTTTCATATATGGACTGCAGTTGCTCTGTGACAGTTGAGTTGACATATGTGGATCCTTGGGGTACAGGGCTGGAAGAACTCCTGAAAACACAGAAACACATACTACCCATCTGGGATAGCATTTTAGATGTCCCAGATCATTATCTGGGATTATGAGTAAGACATTGAATGAGAGAAACCTACTAGAAAAATCCTAATATTGTACTCAGAATAGTAATTTCTGAGAAAATCAGCAATCAATACAGTTGTATGGTATAAGCCCCAGACCTATACATGGACTGAGTAAGAGCTGAAAATGCCCAGAGTATCACTAGGGTATATATTCCATGAATGTAAGGTCCTTATCTGACTGGCTCACTGTGGTGTTGCCCACACCTGAAACAGTGCCATTCATTTTACAGGTGCTCAGTACATATTAAATGAAGAAATACTGATTAACTCAAGATGGAAAACAGGTTGCTAGGCAAAATAATGTTTTTGTTGTCATAAACAAGAACACACTATAAAAATGTTAACTAAACATAGATATCTCCAGGTTAAAGTATTCAAAAATCTTTTCCTCTTCTACACTTCTAAAAAACTTTATCATAAAAATTTCAGTATGTTTATTACTCTGTAGCTTGTGTTACAGAAATGTGTGTATAGCTTAACAATTGTACAATACTTCACCACTCCAGATATTTATGTATTTTCATGCCTTTCAGCACTCAATAGAATGACTTACAGACCCTCAGATATTGGTTAATTGATTGAATGAATGCATAAAATGGGTCAAAGCAATATATTTATCTTATTCAGATTTAGTGAAAGAGGTAAGTTAGGAAGAATGATGAAAGGCTTTGAATTAGTTAGTCAACATATAAAAGAAGAGGAATAACAATGAATATTCACTTATCAATGAGAGAACTATGGAGCGGATGTTTTGGATACAACAAAAATAGGAAAAAAATCTCTTGAAAGGGGACAATTCAATTATTTAAATCAATTTTTCTACACTAGAAGTGCAGGCAGAGAAAACAGAAGCCTCACCTGCATGTATCCCTGGCTGAATTTTTTCCTGCAAATCAAACAAATGAGCACACATGTCAATGGAGGAACTCTTTTTCTTAGTGTTTTTATGTAGCTCTTGTGCAAGGAATGTTTTTCATGCCAGTGTGCCTGTCACAAGGTGTCACTGTATGCCCAAAGAACATCCTGGCAGTCATTCAAGCAGATTCTTTATTTTGCAGATGAAGACACTCAGGTCTAGAAAAGTTAAACAAGCTTCCCAACCTCAGTAAATATCAAAGTTAAGACTTGAGCTCAAGCCTCTGAACCTTATACCTACTATATTTTTTGTTTCTGGTTTTACAGACACACCACCTAATCTTATTGTGACAATACTCCTCAAAACAAGCACTGCCTCAACCACATCATAGATGGGGTGAGGTGCACAAAGATGCAGAAAAATCATGTGATTTAAATAAGAATCTCACATTGTCTTCTCTTGCCCCATCTCCAACTTGATCAATGGAGAACAAGAAACCAAGATTAAACATAAAAATAAATATTTAATTACCAATTGTGATAAAATGTGAAACTAAATAACTTGGTACTTTGATGAAGAACAATGAAAAAGAATTGTAGGCTGTGTGGCCAAGTAAAGCCTTTTGGAAAAGAATGACATTTAGGCCAAAAAGTGGAAAAGTTAAAGCAATGAGTAGAAAGTATGGATGCATAGACAAGAATTTCAGAGTGGGGGAAGCATGTGACTGTATTCTAAGGTGAATAAGAATTGATGTATTGACTTTAGTTATGAGATGGTCAGTATAGCTGGAACCGCTCACTGTATTTCTCTTCCAGTAGCTGATTAATTATTTAAAGTTACATTTTTATATAAAAATTAAATCACAAAGGCACTAGATATCAGTTGGACCTTAACTGAGAACACAAAGGGGATGGAAAAGTTTACTAACATTGCACTACTTTAATATGTGCCATTCCCATGCTGAGTCTTGTCAGCAAATCTGTAGGGATGGTAATTAACAGAATATATTCACTTTTCTCTCTTTTTTTCTTTTATTGTTGTTCAAGTAAAGTTGTCTCCATTTTCCAGCCACCACTTTCCCCTGCCCCACCTACCCCCACCTCCCACCCCCAATCATATCCCCCTTTGGCTTTGTCCCTGTTGCTTGATGACCCTTCCCCTTCTTTCCCCCATTATCCTTACAGTATATGCATCACAAACATAGCCATTTTCACAGGTCACAGTAACAACAAAGGTCACAGCAACAACATAACAATCTCTATGTATACTAACCTATTTTTCTCTTGAGCCAACAGAAAAATAATAGGACCATGGCAGTCAGAACAAGAATTCCAGGCAACCCCTGAAAGATTGCTGAAGTAAGGTTTTTTCTGTCCTCTGTAGGCACTGGGGAGAGAAACCCATGCATGAGCTGCCAATGAGAAGGTCTTTGATTTAGAGAGCAGACACCTTGAGTATGCATTGTGGCCAAGGTCTGCTCACAGCAGGGAGAGGGGGTAGTGAAACTTCTTTATCTAGAGTCTTGCAGCTTTTTACAAATGATAAAAGAAGAGATGCACCTGGTCATTATGTCCTCCATGCCCCCTCAGATATGTGCCACCCACTAAAACCCAATCTTTGGTAATATAGCAGCAGAAACACTGTGAGGTCAGCAAAACTCTCCCAGGCTGTGGAAAAAAAGACATTGGCTAAGACTGTTCCATACCTGTGATGTTGAGTGTCACCACCTCACTGCATTGGGCTCCCAGGCCATTCTTGGCCTCACAGAAATAGTTGCCAAAATGTTCTGCAGTCAGAGAGAAGTTGAAGGATACTCCTCCTCCAAAGGGGGCTGAGCTGTTCCCCATGGTGACATTCTCATGATAAAACTGGTACAAAATTGGAGGAGATCCTCTCCATGCTTCACAGTGAAGTTCTATTACATCCCCCACTACCTTCTGGGCCCCAGGAGCCCTGAGGGTGAGAACAGGGCGAGACACTGGAACTGACAGAGATAATGCAATGTCTGAGAGGGTCTCTGATAATGTATGTGACAAACTCATAATCTCTTCCCACAGGGGCTCAGCCTCATTCAACTTTTGTCAGGATGCCGCAAGGGAACATGGAGCCCAATTTGTGATCTGATAACTGAGCTAAAGGGTAGTGGAACTTACTTCTGACAGTGATGCTCACTAGCCCACTGAGACTGGGACCAAAGCCATTGTCAGCTGCACAGTAATATTTCTCGGCATCACTTTCCCTCACCATAGGAATCTCAAACTTTGCTTTCAGTGAGCGCTGGGTCTTCGATTCCAGGTTTAAACCCAGGGCCCCTTTGTACCAGAGGAAAGTGATGTCTCCTGTTCCCCCAGGGACCAAGCAGACAAGAACCAGTTTTTCTCCCTCCATCACATGTCCCCCAGGAGGCTGTGTCTCCAAGCTCACATTATAGACGGGGATTCCTGCACAAACACAAAATGACATATGAGAGCTCTGAGTAGGAAGAGTTCTAAGGACAGAGTAGTTGTTACCATCCAGAAAGAAAAGGCCTTGGATAAAGTCAATGATTTATATAGGTTAATAGTGAAGTGTGGGGAAAGGGGCTCATGTTTCTGCTGACTAGGAATTGGCATTGTTTGGTTTGATGGTGGCAGGGTAAGAAAGTCACCATGACATTACCATGGAGGATGCAGTATTGCCTCCCTCCCTATGACAATGGACTTTCCCAAAATGCTAATATCTCAAACATTCATTTTACAAGACACAAAAGCATAGTTATTAAAATTCCAGGTTCAAATCAAACTGCCTGTGTTTGAGTGATCATTCCAACATGGTGCTAGAACAAGCTTGCTTTCTAGGTTTTGTGTGTGTGTTCCACCTTCACCAGTGTTGAGTTTTGAGCAAGCCTGGAAAAATCCAGGTTTCTGGAGAAAATTTGCTTTATAGCACAATGGATACATCTTTGTCTGACAATGAAAGAGTATATTAGAATCATAAATCCTGACTTCAAATAACATGGTTTAGAATCACAAAATGTCCTCTTTATTATCTTAATAAAACAGACCCAAACTTTTCTTTCATAAGCCCTTTCCCAATAGCCTATTTCAGAAAGCCTTCTTTTACCACCTCAGTCATATTTCTCTCTTCTTTGAATTTTTATCTAGTCAACCGTACATATACACAACACCACCGTATATTTCACCCTAGCTATTTAAAGTGTTGATTGAGCATCAGCTACTTGTAATCTGGGGTATGTATTATGCAAATATTTTCCCCACACTCTCCAGGAGAGTGAAGACATGCAGTAGGGGTTTTCTAAATATTATTCTGCTTGCTTGAATGGGAATAACAAGAATAAGGGAAGATCCTTTAAGCACTCTGATAAAGAGACAAGCTCAGGTACAACACCTATTTATGCAGGAGCAAAACACACCAGCCAGGAAAGCTCAGGCTTATTCCCTCCTTAAGCCCACCCCAGCAAAGGACCCCACTGGCACTCACTCTTCACTTGTATCTGGATATTCCTGCTCCTTATTACTTTAGTTTCAGCTGTCTGTGCTTCACACCAGTAGGACCCTGAGTCTTCCGTCCTCACAGCAGTGATCTGGAGCTCCGCAGAGTTGTTCCAACCCAGCCCCAGGGTGTAGCCATCTTTGAAGAAGCAGAACTGGAGCTGGACCCCTAACTTCTCTGGAGGGTGTTGGGTCTTACAAGTCAGGGTCATTGAGTTACCCTCTATGGGCAAAGAAGGCCTGATTGTCAAAAGCAGCACTAGAGAGAAGAATTAAACAAATATTCCCGGACAATGAGGTTTAGAGTTCCTGGTAAGAGTCACTTTGTATTCTCAGCTTTTTAAACAAGGTTGATAACCAGCCAACTGAACACATAGACAACACTCACATCACCACCCACATGTGAACCATGGACTTTCCTTTGCAAACTGCTCACTCCCAGAACATCCTGCCCCTGTAACATCACTTCTTACCACAAGTCAACGCTTACCTTTGACTTGATTCTTACTCATTGAAGTTTCTATCTGTGAACTAAGAACATCTTTTTTGGAGTTAGTGCAGGAATATTGACAACTGTTACTGTAGTTGGCATTGGAGAATATGAAGCTTGAAGGTTTAGGGAAAGTGAATATATCTTACTCATCCTTGTTGTAAGCCACATTGGTTATTTTATTCTGTTTCCTTTCCCCTAACATCTCCAACTATCTCTTTCAAAGACAGAATATGAGACCTGAAGGATCAATCTGATAAAGACATATAGAAACTCAATGCCTTCTTTACTGATTCTCTCCATGCACAATACTTGCCTGGAAGTGTTCTGGAAACACACATCTACACAGCCTGTGCTCTGAGACTTCTTAGCAAACCCCTTTAGAAGCCATATTTATAAGGAGAAAATTTAATCCATATCTTAAACCTCAGGTATGTGTCCTTTATTGGTCTTAGGGGCTTTTTTCTTAGATGAATTAAAGATGGTTATAGTTGTATTCTGCTTTCAACTCATCTCTATGGTAAAGAAAGAAAGGGGCTTTTCTTAGGAAAATTCTTAAAATTTCCCAAATAGCAGCAACTTTGAGGATTGAATAAACAAATATAAAAATAGCTAGTGCTGCTGCATCTTTTTAATTCACCACATTAAAATACCAAGTATTCTAGATCACTGAGAGGTTATTTGTGGTTTAATATCTACAATCCTTCCTATTGGCTGTTTACCCTGAAACTTAAAAAAATAATCAGTTTCTAGAATGGTACTAGAATATTTTTCCTGTGCTGGGGTGTGGAATGTCCTGCACATGAGTAACTTTATCTCCTTGGAAAATTGTAGTCTCCAGAGGACTGAGAAGCAGTAGAATTTTAGGGTCTGAGCAGAAAAGAAAAAGAAAAAAGGCATCTAGTCACCTTTACCCAACTTTTCTGAATGAAGCTGGGTTGAGGATGGAGTAGGTCATCAGAGCCATTTGCAAGGGTTTAGAGCTCGGTTTTATAGTTCAGAGCTTATTTAAAATAATTCTCAGGCATAGAGACTAGCTGGTAAATTCCTGGTCATAGGACTTTTCTTTTGTCATCTTGGATGTGGCTTTGGATTTCTGCCTAAGCTAGGATTAGGCACATGCATGCATTTAGAGAGTAAAGGGCATTAAAACAAGGCATGATTCAGACTTGGACAAAAATAGGTGAGGAACTCAGAGGTGGGATTGGTTTTGAATATCTCTCATAATAGGAATTTCTAATCCTGTATTACCTGGCTTCACATGCAGCCTGAGTTTTTTGATGTGACAAGATAACCTTTTTTTAATTATGTGTTTAGTATTTTATATACAAAAAAGAGTTCTGACCCATACTAGATCTAAACATGCTTTAGTGAAATATTCCTTCTGAGAGGAAATTGCCTCCTCATCATCTGGTAAAAAACACGTTAAATGAGGATCACAACAATGAAGTAAGTTTGCATAAATCAGATTCTAAGAGAGAAATCACACTGTATAAATGCGGTGGCAGCAGAGCTGAAAACTGAAAAGAATCAGCACCACTATTTTGTTTTGCACATGACCCAAGGATTGACTGTAATGTTGTTCTCCTTGGATGTGTGACTTTGACATTTTCTCTATCACACTTGGTGGAGCACCCAGTTAGGAAAAACAGGGGTCTTGGAGCCCATGATGCTGGGAGAGCATAAAGTCTTCTAACATCAGTCTCTGGCACCCACATCTTCTTTGTGCAAACAGCAACTTCCTCTCTAAGCTGGGACTTCCCAGAACAAAAATACTGTGGTCTTGAGAAACCAACACCTGCTCCCTTGCTGAGCAGGCAAATATCCAGTGTAAAGACTAGTGTGAACACAAGAAGCATTGGCCCCCAAAGGAGCCACTGTTATTTATATAAATAAGTAGCTGTCACCGGATGTCAATCATCATGGGGCCTCGATTTTGGTCTTGTGTCAAGATACCAAACAGACCATAAAGAAGAAAGGGAAGTGCAACTCACCGGTTGGTTCACAGAGAGGAACTGGAAGAGAATTCAGCAAAGATCAGTACAGAGCAGCAGTTCTTTAACATATGCAAAGTTTAAAATTCCAAAGAGCTTTCCCAATAATGACCTTACTTTCCTGGTATCTCTCCCACATCTTTCCCTTCCTTTCACCTTTACACTTTATCTTTTCTTCTCTATTTTCCTCCCATTCTCCCTATTTCCCCCTTCTTCCATTTTTATTCTTTCCCTGCATTTCTTTTCTTAATCCCACATCACCCACAAAACACCTGCCCATAAAGCAAAACATAATTCATTTTATGATTATAAAGCAATTTCCAATAACTTCTTTGTTTTATAACTACTTAGCAGGTCCCTCATTTTCATTCCCTAGTCCCAAAGGCCTGGATGACCCAGCTTACTCACCCCGACTTATGGTAGCAATAGTCAGAAAAATATAGTGGAAAGGCTCCTGATCAAGACACAATAATTACTAAGAACTGTAAATTCTGTGGAAAACAGAGGCTCTGCAGCCAGGTGGCATAGATTTGAATCTGGGTTCTTCCTCTTACAAGTTGTGTTAACCTGAGAGAAATGCTTCATCTCTCTATGATTTGAATTCCTTTTTATATAAAATGTAAATAATAACAGACTTTCTTCACAGAGTTTTGTGAGAATTAAATAAGTTGATATATATATAATGCTTAGAATAATGCCCAGTACCTAGAATTTATTTACATTTAATAAATATTATCTTATTATCTATTGAAGTCCATGTTTAATTTGAGATGCCTCATTGTTTAGGTTAAATGCTTATTTCAGTAATTAGTTACAGAGATAAAAAGAAAACAATTAGTGGGGAGGGGACAGTGAGGAGAGGAGATTACAAGAACTACTATAAAGGACACATGGACAAAATCAAGGGGGAGGGTGGAAGTGGGGAAGGGAGGGGGATTTGGCTGGCGTGGGGTGCAGGGATGGGGAGAAAAGGCATACAACTGTAATTGAATAACAATAAAAATTGTTTTTTAAATCACATTTTCTTTATCCATCTATACAAAAATACTATACACTAGGGACTTGTGTTACAGTGGTAAAAATAAATGGTAATCTTTTCTGTCAAAAATTTACATCATAATGGAAGAGAGTCAATTAAAAACAAATACATGGTGTGATTCAGTGAGAGGTCAGTGCCATAAGAAAAATAAATAAGAGAAATAAATTACTGATTATCTTTTCATGGCCTTGACTATTTAGATAGATGCCAATTGGCTGGAAACATGAATGAAATTGGAGAGAATACCTACTGAGTATTTGGGAATGATCATTTCCAGTAGACAAACAGTAGTTGCAAAGAGCTTAAGAAGGCATATCCTATACAATATAAGGATGAATAAGACTAGTGTATCTGAAACTAAATGGACTAACAGTAGTTAATATTGGTATATAAGAAGTAATCCAGACAGAGAGAAGATGGCGGTGAGATAGGTGAGAGCAGAGTCCACTTCCCCCTGGGCACCGGTGTAAAACCTAGCTGATCTTCTGAGGAAGAGAGCAAACAGTCAATGGTATTCCAGAATATATGAAGATCAGAGACCAAAAATTGAAGAGGACATTGAAAAATCAGATGGTGAGACAATAAAACATGGAGCTCTGAAAAGACCAGAGATAGACCCAAACAGGGGTCATGCTAACAACCAAGACAAAGAGACAAATTTCACTTTGCTACTCCAGAGAACTTGCAAGGTGGGAGTGGTGAACCCCAGTATACCTGCTGGAAGAGGAACCCGCCCAAAAAAGGAACCACCAACAGATAACAACAGAAGAAACTGAAGGAAGGAGTGGAAGCCACACTAACCTCAATCCAGGACTGATCTGGAAATACAACTAAATAGTGGAGAAATTACTCACAACAAACAACTGAACAGGAGCAAGAAGAAGCCTCAAAACCTTGTACACACAGAAGAATCAGCTTCAACACAACCTGTCCACATCTGCACAATAGAATACAAGACATGGTGGATGGAGTGACCCTCAGTTGACAAGCTGTAGGGAAATACCTATCAAAGAAAGACCCAACAATAATCAAAATGCAAAGACATACAGACAGACAACATAAGCAACAGCCCAAGACCAGCGAGATCAGGAGATGAAGGAGACCACAACACTGACCCCCATTAACATTCTACCACAGAAGTTCACACCATAAACCTAGGGGGTCAGAACAGAGCAACCTAAGAAGCAGAGGCTAACAAGAAGAGTCTCACAAACAATGGGAAGACAAAGAAACAATCCCCCCAAAAAAGGAAAGGAGGACACCTCAGAAAGAATGCTAAATGAAATAGAGGCAAGTCAATTGTCAGATACTCACTTCAAAGCAATGGTTATCAGGAAGCTCAATGAGCTCACAGAGAATTACCAAAACCTACAGGGAAACTACACTGAACTCACTGAAAACTATATTAACATGAAAAAGGAAATAGAAACTATCAAAGGGCCAAGAGGAAATGAAGAATATAATTTCTGAACTTAAGAACACAGTAGAAGGAATGAAAAGCAGGCCCAATGAAGCAGAGGATTGGATCAGTGAGCTTGTGGACAAAGAAGAAAAAAACCCATCCAGAATGAGCATGAAAAAGAAAAAAGGTTCAGAAAGAATGAAGAGGAGTTAAGGGAAATGCAGGACATCATAAAACATAATAATATCTGTGTAATAGGTATACCAGAAAGAGAAGAGGAAGAGCAAGGGATAGAAAACGTGTTGGAAAAAGTCATGATGGAAAACTTCCCTAATTTGATGAGAGAAAAAGTCACACAAATCCAGGAATCACAGAGAGTCCCAATTAAGAGGAACCCAAAGAGGCCCACTTCAAGACACATCATAATTAAAATGGCAAAATTCTGACACAAACAGAGAGTCTTAAAGGCAGCAAGGGAGACACAGGAAGTAACATACAAGTGAGCCTCGATAAGGTAAGCAGCTGACTTCTCAATGGAAATGCTCCAACCCATAGGGAATGGGAAGAAATATTTCAAGTAATGAGAACCGGAGGACAACGACCAAGACTTCTTTATCCAGCTAGGCTCTCAATTAAAATGGAAGGCCGAATAAGCAGTTTCCTGGACAAAAGAAACATAAAAGAATATACCTCCTCCAAACAAGCTCTGAAAGAGATGCTAAAGCGTTTGCTTTAAGAACAAGAAGGAAAACAGTGAAAGACAGAGGAACATAGGAACAGAAAAATAGCAATGAGTAAGTACCTATCAATAATAACCTTAAATATAAATGGATTATATGCCCCAATTAAAACACAGAATATCGGAATGGATATGAAAACATGACCCACACATATGCTGCCTACAAAAGACCCACCTCAGGACAAAAGACCTACAAAGACTGAAAGTGAAGGGCTGGAAACAAATTTTACAAGCAAACAGACAGGGAAAAAGAGCAGGGGTAGCAATACTCATATCAGACAAAATAGACTTCAAAAGAAGGTCCATAAAGAGAGACCGAGAAGGTCACTTCATAATACTCAAAGGAAGAATCCACCAAGAAGCTATCAACATTGTAAACATATATACTCCCAACATAGGAGCACCCAAATACATAAAGAAAATCTTGGAGGACTTCAACAAAGATATTGACAGCAGCAAAATTATAGTAGGGGAATTTAACACCCCACTGTCAAAGATGGACAGATCTTCCAAACAAAATATCAAGAGAGATATTGTGGCATTGAACAATGCCCTAGATGAAATGGACTTACTGATACATAGGGAGCCTTTCATCCCAAAGAAGCAAAATACACATTCTCTTCAAGTGTACATGGAACATTTTCAAAGATAGACCACATGATAGGACACAAAGCAAGCCTCAACAAATTCAAGAAAATTGAAATCATATCAAGCATTTTCTCTGACCACAAGGGACTGAAACTAGAAACCAACCCCAAAGGAAAAAACCCAAAACACTCAAAATCATGGAGACTGAATAGCATGCTATTAAACAATGAATGGGTCAAGAACGAGATTAGGGAAGAAATCAAACACTTTCTGGAAACAAATGAAAATGAACTCACAACAACCCAAAACCTATGGGACACAGCAAAGGCAGTCCTGAGAGGGAAGTTCATAGCAATACGGGCCTACCTTAAAAACATAGAAACATTTCAAACAAACAACCTAACCCTACACCTACAAGAACTCAAGGAATAACAACAAAGACAGCCCAGAGCAAGTAGAAGGAAGGAAATAACCAAGGTCAGAGAGCAAAGTTAAAAGACATAGAGAATTAAAGCACAATTCTAAGGATCAGTGAATCTAGGAGTTGGCTCTTTGAAAAGATAAACAAAATCAACAAGCCTTTAAGTAGGCTCATGAAGAAAAAAAGTAAGAGGGCCCAAATAAACACAATCAGAAATGAAAGAGGGGAGATTACAACTGATACCACAGAAATACAAAGGATTGTGAGAAATTACTACGAAGAACTGTATGCCAAGAAATTGGAAAACCTAGGTGAACTGGAAACATTTCTAGAAAAATATAATCTTCCCAAACTGAATGAAGAAGAAGCAGAAAGCCTGAACAGACCAATAACAGCAGACGAAATTGAAGCAGTAATCAAAAAAACCCAACACACAAAAGCCCTGAACCAGATGGTTTCACTGGAGAATTCTGCAAAGCATTTAAGGAAGAGCTAACCCCTATCCTTCACAGACTATTCTAAAATATCCAAAATTATGGAAGACTCCTAAACTCTTTCTATAAAGCAGCATCATCCTAATCCCAAAACCATATAGAGACATAACAAAGAAAGAAAACTTGAGGCCAATATCACTGATTAACATAGATGCTAAAATTCTCAACAAAATATTGGCAAACCACATCCAGCAATACATTAAAAAGATCATAAACCATAACCAAGTGGGAGTCATCCCAGGGATGCAAGGATGGCACAATATTCACAAATCAATAAACATAATACATCACATAAACAACAGCAAACACAAAAATCATATGATCATATCAATAGATGCAGAAAACGCATTTGATAAGATACAGCACCCATTTCTGATAAGAACACTCAGCAAAGTGGGAATAGAGGGAGCATTCCTCAACATAATAAAGGCCATATATGAGAGACCTACAGCCAACATCGTACTCAATGGACAAAACCTTAGAGCTTTCTCACTAAGATCAGGAACAAGACAAGGATGCCCTCTCTCACCACTCCTATTCAACATAGTATTGGAAGTCCTAGATACAGCCATTAGATAAGAAAAGGAAATAAAAGGCATCCAAATTGGAAAGGAGGAAATGAAACTGTCACTGTTTGCAGATGACATGATAGTGTACATGGAAAATCCTATAGACTCCACCAAAAAACTACTTGACCTAGTAAATGAATTTGGCAAAACAGCTGGATACAAAGTCAATACTCAGAAATCAAAGGAATTCCTGTATACCAACAATGAAACAACAAAAACAGAAATCAGGGGGGAAAATCCCATTTGATATAGCAACAAGAAAAATAAAGTACCTAGGAATAAACCTAACCAAGGAGGTAAAAGACCTGTACTCAGAAAACTACACAACATTGAAGAAAGAAATTAAGGAAGACACAAACAAATGGAAGCATGTACCATGCTCATGCATTGGAAGAATTAACATCATGAAAATGTCCATACTACCCAAGCGACTTATAGATTCAGTGTAATCCCTATTAAAGTACCCTGACATATTTCACAGATATAGAACAAACATTTCAGAAATTCATATGGAACCATAAACGACCCTGAATAGCTGCAGCTATTTTGAGAAAGAAGAACAAAGTAGGAGGGATCACAATACCTGATATCAAATTGTATTACAAGGCCACTGTAATCAAAAAAGCCTGGTACTGGCATAAAAACAGGCACATAGACCAATGGAACAGAACTGAGAGCCCAGAAATAAACCCAAGTCTTTACGGTCAATGAATATTTGACAAAGGAGGTAGGAGCAGAAAATGGAGCAAAAAGAGACTCTTCAACAGACGGTGTTGGGAGATCTGGACAGCTATGTGTAAAAAAATGAAACAATCACCACCTTACACAATACACGAAAATTAATTCAAGGTGGGTAAAAGACTTAAATATAAGTCATAACACCATAAAAGTCCTAAAGGAAAATATCGGCAGGAAAATCTCACATATTCCATGCAGCAACATCCTCACAGACATGTCCCCTAAAGCAAGAGACATAAGGGAAAGAATAAACAAATGGGATCTCATCAAAATAAAAAGCTTCTACATAGCTAAAGAAAACAGTATTAAAATAATAAGAGAACCAACCCTATGGGAAAACATATTTGCCGATGATACTGCAGACAAGGGTTTAATCTCCAAAATATACAAAGAACTCACATGCCTCTATTCTAAGAAGACAAGCAACCCAATTAAAAAATGGGCAAAGGACTTGGACAGACAATTCTCCAAGGAAGACATACAGAGGGTCTAGAGACATATGAAAAGATGCTCAGTATTGCTAGCTATCAGAGAGATGCAAATTAAAACCACAATGAGATACTACCTCACACTGGTCAGAATGGCCTTAACCAAAGCATCAAATAACAAGTGTTGAAGAGGTTGTGGAGAAAAGGGAACCCTCATGCACTGTTGGTGGGATTGCAGACTGGTGCAGCCACTGTGGAAAACAGTATGGAATTTCCTCAGAAAACTAAAACTGGATCTGCCTTTTGACCCTGCAATTCCACTGCTAAAATTAGATCTTAAGAACCCTGAAACACCAATCTGAGAGAACCTATGCACACCAATGTTCATAGCAGCACAATTTACAATAGCCAAGTACTGGTGGCAACCTAAGTGCCCATCAGTAAATCAATGGGTAAAAAACTATGGTACATTTTCATAATGGAATTCTATGCAGCAGACAGAAAGAAGGAGCTTATATCCTTTGCAACAGCATGGATGGACCTGGAGAGCATTATGCTAAGTGAAATAAGCCAGGTGGTGAAAGACAAATACCATATGATCTCACCTTTAACAGGAACCTAATCAACAAAACAAACAAGCAAGCAAAATATAACCAAAGACATTGACATTTAGAACAGGCTGACAGTGACCAGAAGGGAGAGGGGAGGGGATTATAGAGGAAAAGGGTGAAGGGTTTGTCGGAACAATTATAAAGGACACATGGACAATAATGGGGGGTGGGGTGGGGGGGTGGAAACAGAAGGGGGGTGTGGAGTGCTGGGGTTAGGGTGGGGTTGTGGGAAAAGGCAGAGAACTGTACTTGAATAGCAATAAAATTGGGGGGGGGAGAAGTAAGCAGGAGCCTGTCATAGAAGGATTTTTGGAACTGGTAATAGCTTGGGAACTTGTTCTATATATTATGGGGAGCTATGGACAGTTCCGACTTAATTTACATTTGTGTAATCACTCATACACTGTGAGAATAGACTAAAGACATACAAGAGAAGCAGGAGAATATTAGTGTAAGTTTATTCTGAAAGAGTGAGTATGATCAAGGCTCCAGTTAAGCTGTGAAGGGGCCAAATTTCAGTATAAAGTACTTGAACAACAATAAAATAATTAAAAAATAAAATTTGAAAGTATAATACAAACTACTTACAGATCAGATATAAAATATAAAAGAAAAACAGGAGTTAAGTGTAACTCCTAGATTTTTGTCAATAGCAACTGGAAAAATGGTGGTAACATTTACAAAAAGGGAGAAATCATGGTGATAAATTGGTTAAGTTTTGTAGTGTTGGGGTACACTTGGAAGATCAAAGGATCTGTTTGATATGTTGATTTAAGAAGCTTATTAGACAGCTGAATGGCAGTTGAATACATGGTGTTCAAATGAAAGGTCAAATTTGGAGAAATAAGCTTGATTTTAAGTATTTTAAGCTTAATGTGGCAGGTATAATTACCAAATTGTATAATTTGGGAAGGGAATATGAATAGAAAAGAGAAGTCTAGGGAGCAACCTTAAGCAAGTGAAACACTTTGAGATCAGTAAATAAGCAGGTATTGAGTTAGAAAGAAAACCAAAAGAATATAGTATTCCAGAATCTAATTTAAAATGTATATCCAGAAGAGGGAGTGATGAACTGTGTCAGATACTCCTGAGAGGTCAAATAAAATAAGAACTGAAAAGTAATCCTGATGAGGCAACATAGAGGTGGTTGATGATGTAAGCAAGAGCAGTTTTAATGGTGTGGGGGGAATTAAACATTTATTTAAGTAGGTTTAAGGAAGGATATAGAAGTTTAAAAACCTAGAACAGTTTAGCAGTATCCAGGAGTTAGAAATGAGGGACTTTGGGCTATAAAGGGAGGGCATAAGAAAATTATTTTTTCTTTATTTTTATTGTTTACACAATAACAAAGGTCCCCACTCACCCCCACCTTTGTCTACCTACCCGTTTACCTCATCCCCAGTTCTCTGTCTGTCACCACACTGTTGTCTCTGTCTACGGGTTATGCATTTTTGTTCTTTGGCTAATCCCTTCACCTGCTTTCATCCAGTTTCTTCTTTCACCTTCCCTATGATAGCTAGCTGTCAGCCATTCCATGTATCCATGCCTCTGTTTCTATTTTGTTCATCAGTTTATTTTGTTCATTAGATTCCATATATAAGTGAGATTATATGGTATTTGTCTTTCAATGACTGTTTTTTTTCACTTAGCATAATAATATCCAGGTCAATTGAAATGATGATAATGTTCTGTGTTTTGATTGTGCTGGTGGTCACATGACACAAAAACTTTGTCAAAAATTGTAGACAGTGTTTCCAAAAAGTGAAATTTACTGTAATATGAGTTAAAAATAAAATGTTTAAAAAGTATAAAATGATATGAAATAAAAGAGACAGAAGAATGGTGGAGCAAATGGAGGAAACAATCAGGTCACATTTCTATTATTTTAGGATAAAATATATTATAGCATGCCTACACACTTATGAGAATAACACAGATGGAGAAACTTTTTGATGATGGAGCAAAGTTTTTGAGAAATAAAAAGAATTTGGCACCCAATGCACAAGTGGAGAGTCCTGTCTTTGATAAGATGAGGGACAATTTATTAATGATGGGGGGGAAAGCAGCGTACATAAATATAGAGAAGTCTGAGTCAATAGATACAGCAGTAGAATGAGGAAATTTTCTTCTGAGTGGTTTTATTTTCTCAGTGAAATATGAATCACAATTATAAATTAGGAATAAAAAAGGAGAAATTTGAGGAAAGGAGAAGGTATGAAATAGTGGTTATCAAGAATGGGAGAACATTGATTATGAAAGTATAAGAGGATTGCCTGGCATTGCTGATTGTTGGTTCTGCATTAAAAGGAAAATGAGTCAGCGGGATTGTGCCTTCTGTTTAAAATCACATTAAGCTGCTTAGGCACAGGTGTGAACCATGAAAAAAAAGGGTGTTAATCAGGAGATCATTGTGGGGGAAGAGAGATGAAGGTGTATCCAAAGGAGTATTGCGATGGACTACAGAATCTAAGCCAATTACTGTGAGAAGGAAGGATGTAGAGAGTAGTAACTGACAATGGAAAAAATAATCCTGGGCAGTTGAATACATGTTGGAGATGGAGCATTAGAGAACATCAGCTGGGGATAAAGTGTATTAAGTATATGTGTGTGTGGAGGGTGATGCTGAAAACATGCTGGAAATAGGAAAGCTGTAGGTAATGTTCTAGCATTTGATGTTAGGAATGAGGTATCATGAAAAGATAAAAAAAAACAAACCAGTGTTGACAGTAAGAAGGGCAAAGCCCCCTTCAACTCTGAGCCCCCAGTTGAAAGTAGAGAGCTGAGCATTCCTGAGCATAGCCAAGTCGAAAATTACTCCTCAAAGTCCCACAGCTCTTCAAGAGTCAGAACCCCAGTGTGATAGAATCCCATACTCTGTTCTGAGTTGTCCTACTCACCACAGATCAACAGCAAGAGCTTCAGCAGCATGAGGACAAGGTCAGGGACTCGAGATGCTCTCTCATCAAAAAAAGAATTCACCTCAGAATAAAGAAGCAGTGGTTTTTAAGAGGTTTGAGGAAGTCAGGATTAGAAGTCACCCTGAAGCACAAGTTTACAGAAATAGAGGAAGGAACAAGAGCCCTCTAATGGCCAATTTCTATTTTCTTTCTTGTAGAGGCTGATAAATTTAAAGATACTTCTTTTTATAGTTTAATTTAATTTCCATAATTTGAAGATAATGCAAATTAATATATCAGGTCCTTCCCTAAGAACTCAGGCATCTCAAAGGAAGTTTCCTAAAGACAGTTTCTAATTTTGATGATGTGTGTCAGGCTATGGTCCTCTAGCAATTAAAGTTGCATGTTTTCACCTTTGATAAGGATGTATCCCTCAGTACATCCTTTCATTTTTCAGAAGCCTCTAATGGTAGTCACATTTCATTAAGCCAGATACTGATGCGCTGTCACCCAGGTTATGTATAGTGTCTGACATTGTTGCATGTGATGATGTATACGTGGTCAAGTTATTCCTAAAATACAAGCTTCCATATATAAACTTCCAGTGTAGGAATAAGGAAGCATGAAACAGCTGAAAAAGAAAATCATGGAAAATCACAATCTAGGGGATTTTTGGAAATGGAATACTGGAAATAAACACGTGCAAATTAGCTTCTGGCATTAGGGGAGAATTCACCATTATCACTAACTCTGAGCACTTGTGATTTTGCCCCTCCTTTCATCATAGATCATGATATCTATAATCCCTGTCATTGTTTCCCTTAACACATTGAGGCCACCAGTTCTTGGTACTTGGACTCAATGTGTAATTCAGATTATAAATTAGAAGAGAATAAGGAATCTTAATATTGAACATTTTTAACCTTTTATAATGTAGGATTAAGAAGAACCAGACAATGTGTGGAAACTAAACTATCAGGAAATACAAGAAGATACTATATAGTAATCACATCCAAGTCCAAATAAAAAGATTGAGAAAAGAAACAAGTGGCCAATGATCCGCAAAAAATAAATAAATAAATAAGTGGAGGAAAGAAGTAGCACACCAAAAGCCTGAAGGAAATTTTCAAAGACATGTGCCACAATTTTGTTTTTTGACTTGGGAAGAAAGTCTGTGTTTGCATGAGTTTCCCTAGTTTAAAATTTTAGTAATTTTATGAAACATCAAGAGCTGCAGCAGCATGAGAAACAATATATTGATGATAGGGGGAGAAAAGCCAAAATATATAAGTATAGAGAAGTCTGAGTTGATAGATACAGCAGGAGAATGAGGAAATTTTCTTTCCTCATTATATAAATGAAAAAATGTTTGCTTTGAGAAATGTGGAATCCTCCAAATTCATCATGTACATATATGTAGCTGTGTTTTTGCATACACTGTGCTGTTTTATACCACTTTCCTGTGCTATGTGTGAGCCTTTACAATTTCTTCAGATTAAAATATTTTCATTCCTTCATCAGCAGTTTGCTGTGCATTATTTTTTAGACTTTCATACTTTTATTTTTATAACATAGTAATTGATAAATGTATATTAATACATGCAACATGAATCTAAATTACTAAAAACTAGATTAAATAAAAAACAATGAACCAACCCATTAAGATTCTAATGAGGAAAATGGGGATAAGATCTGATTCAGGAGGTGGTGAGTGAAAGGGTGCAGCACTGATTAGGAGAGGAATGTGAAATAATTTTATCACTAGGGCTTCACAATCAGGATAAGAATTTTCTCAAGACAGTGGACCTGGAACTTCTATTCAGAAATCAGCACCTTTTGCTCCATGGACCAGTGATGAGGGCAGATAACTGATCAGAACTAAGATACAAGAGTGTGGAGAATAAAGCAGCATATCATGATGCAGAGAAGAAATCTACACTGGTCACAAGCCCTATCAAACAATCTTGGGTTTGCATTCTGTATGGGGAAGCTATAGTAATTAGCTTTTATGTGTCAAATTGACTGGGTCATGATACCCAGATATGTTGTCCAATAACAGAATCTTCACCCCAGTGTTCATAGCAGCACAATTTACAATAGCCAAGTACTGGAAGCAACCTAAGTGCCCATCAGTAAATGAGTGGGTCAAAAAAACATGGTACATTTACACAATGGAATTCCATGCAGCAGAGAGAAAGAAGGAGCTTCTACCCTTTGCAACAGCATGGATGGAACTGGAGAGCATTTTGCTAAGTGAAATAAGCCAGGTAGTGAGGGACAAGTACCACATGGTCTCACCTTAAACTGGAACCTAATCAACAAAAGAAAAAAAGCAAACAAAATATAACCAGAGACATTGAAATTAAGAACAATCTGACAGTAACTAGAGGGGAGGAGAGAGGAGATAATGGGGGGAAGGGTTTTCAGGAACTACTATAAAGGACACATGGACAAAACCAAGGGGAAGAGTGGAAGCAAGGGAGGGAGGTGGGTTTGGCTGGGGTGGGGGTGAGTGGTGGGGAGAAAATGCAGGCAACTGTAATTGAACAACAATAAAAATAATTTAAAATTTTTTTAAAGAATCTTCATTCACATATATTATGGATTAAAAAAAGGTGGATTGCAGAGAAAAAACTTCTAAGTACTGTAATAAGTTGGATTACTCTCCCAATTATTATAATACTTGTTCAATTATCCTTTGGGAGGTGTGAATGTCCCTGATTCACTAGATTTTAGATTTTGGTTGACTATGTGACATGCTTTGGTAAATGAGATGTAAGTGTAAAAGTATTTGCTGAATCCAAGCAGACATTAACTGTAGTTGCATGATTTGACTTTGATGTTCCTTCAACCCACTTATCCAGAATGAGAAGAAAGAGAAAACAAATGCAACCTACAGCCTAAAGGCAAGCCAAGCTGTGGCCAGCTGAGCCCAGCATATCCTTGGTTGACATTGCAGTCCTCAACATAGAAAAGAAATAAAAATTTACATTGTTAGCCATGAGACTTTTTTTAAGTTTTATTTTTTATTGTTTATTCTAATGTATTGTCCCAATTTTAACCCTTAGCCCCCACCCCACTCAACCCACCTCTCCCTGCCTCAGTCAATCCCCACTCCATTATCCATGTCTGTAGGTCATTTATACATGTTTTTGACTAATCCCCTCCTTTCCTTCTGCCATTCCTCCCTCCCTTCTCACCTTGTACATTTGTCAATCTGTTCTACGTCTCTGGTTATATTTTGCACACTAATTTATTTTGTTCATTAGGTTCCAGTTATAAGTGAAATCATATGGTATGTCTTTCACTGACTGGCTTATTTCACTTACCATAAAAGTCTCCATGTTCATCCATGCTGTCACAAAAGGTAGGATTCCTTCTGTTTGCTATTTAATACTCCATTGTGTAAATGTACCACAGCTTGTTTATCCACTCACCTACTGATGGGCACTTAGGCTGTTTCCAACATTTTGCTATTGCAGTGTTGCTATGAAAATATGGGTGCATAAGTTCTTTTGAATTGATACTTCAGAATTCTTAGGATATATCCCCACTGGTGGAATTGCTGGGTCATAAGGCAGTTCCATTTTTAGTGTCTGAGGAAATTCCATACTTTTTCCACAGTGGGTATACTTGTCTGCATTCTCACCAACAGTGTACTAGGGTTCCCTTTTTTCCACATCCTTCCCAACACTTGTTTGTTGATTTATTAATGATAGACATTATGACTGATATGAGGTGATATCTCATTGTTTTAATTTGCATGTCTCTTATGGCTAGTGATGTTGAGCATTTATTTCATATGTTTATGGTCCATCTGTATGTCCTCCTTGGAGAAATGTGTCTTTAGGTCCCTTGCTCATTTTTTAATAGAATTGTTGGTTTTCCTGGTGTTAGTCTTATGAGTTCTTTATATATTATAAAACCCTTGTCCAAAGTATCATTGGCAAATATGTTCTCCCATACACTCTGTTCCCTTTTCATTTTGGTGATGGTTTCTTTAGCTATGCAGAAGCTTTTCAATTTGATGAGATCCTATTTGTTTATTTTTTTTCCTTTATATCCTATGCCTTAGGAGATTTATCAGCAAAAATATTGTTATGTGGGATGTCTGAAATTTTACTGCCTATGTTTTCTGCCAGGACTTTTATGGTATCACAACTTATATTTAAGCCTTTTATCCATTTTGAGTTTATTCCAGTGTATGGTATAAGTTGGTGGTCTAATTTCAATTTTTTTTTTTTTGCGTGTACCAGTCCAGTTCTCCTAACACCATTTGTTGAAGAGACTGTTTTTACTCTATTGTATGCTCCTGTCCCCTTTGTCAAATATTAATTGACCATAGAGACATGGGTTTATTTCTGGGCTCTCTATTCTCTCCAATTGGTCTAGATGCCTGTTCTTATGCCAGTACCAGACTGTCTTGATTACAGTAGACTTGTAGCAAGTTTGATATCAAGTACTGTGATCCCTCCACCAACTTTCTTATTTTTCCTCAGGATTGCTGAGGTTATTCAGGGTCCTTTATTGTTCCATATACATTTTTGAAATATTTGTCCTAGATTTGTGAAATATGACATTCGTATTTTAATAAGAATTGCATTGAATCTCCAGATTGCCTTGGGTAGTATGGACATTTTAATGATGCTTACTTTTCCAAACCATGAACACGATACATCCTTCCATTTATTTGTATCTTCCTCAATTTATTTCTTCAGTGTTCTATAGTTTTCCAAGCCCTATAGTCTACACATACACACACATACACACATTACTCAACCTAATAATTTAATTCTGCAAAGTAACAAGATATAAATTCAATATTCAGAAATTGATGGCATTTTTGCATACCCACAATGAATTATCAGTAAGAAAAATATCTTTTCTAAGAAAAATAAAGTACCTAGGAATAAATTTAACCAAGGATGTAAAAGACCTATACTCAGAAAACTATAGAGCCATGAGACCTTAATGTGGTTTGTTACCATAGCAAAAGCTAATACAGTAGCACAAAAAATGTGTGACTGGCTATTAACATGAATAATCACTTTCTTCTGTTTACAAAAAAAAGAGACAATTTCTTTGCATACCTAGGAAGAAAATTATCAAACAGATGTGACAGATTTGATTGATAAGTTTAGGAAAAGGAATTGAGCGTTCTTTTGGTGCTACCCTGGAAACTGCCAGGCTTCAGCATGCTCTAATCTGTCATCATCCACACAAAAGTGGTCTGCTGCAAAAGCACATGGTTGCCCTGATTGCCTGTGTTTGGAATAGTAAATCTGCTAAGTATAGCATTGGGTTATGAGAACCCACTGAGGTCACACCACTGTCACTTCCTCTACAGTAATTTTTTTATTGTTGTTCTATTACAGTTGTCCCAATTTTTCCACCATTGCTCACCCCTACCTTGTGCACCCCACCACTCTCACAGTCAATCCCCACCCTGTTGTCCATGTCCATGGGTCCTTTATACATGTTCCTTGACTAGACCCTTCCTCTTCTTTCCCCCGATAGCTCCCTCCCCCTTCCCCTCTGGTCACTGTAAGTCAGTTCTATTTTGCCCCTTTTTTGTTTTGTTCATTAGGTTCTACCTACAGTTGAGATCATATGGTATTTGTCTTTACCACCTGGCTAATTTCACTTAGCATAATTCTCTAGTTCCATACATGTTGTTGTGATGGGTAAAAAATCCTTCTTTCTTGCTGATGCATAGTATTCCATTGTGTAAATGTACCACTGTTTTTGATCCACTCATTTACTGATGGGCACTTTCTTTATTTCCAGCACTTGGCTATTGTAAATTGTGCAGCTATGAACATTGGGGTGTATAGGTTATTCTGAATTGGTGTTTCAGGATTCTTGAGGTACAATCCCAGTAGTGTGGTCACTGGATCCAAAGGTAGTTCCATTTTTAAGTTCTTGAGGAATTTCCATACTGTTTTCCACAGTGTCTGCACCAGTCTGCATTCCCACAAACAGTACACTAGGATTCCCTTTTCTCTGAGTCCTTGTGTTTGTTGATTTGTTAATGATGACCACTCTGACCATTGTGAAGTGGTATGTCATTGTGGTTTAATTTGAATCTCTATGATGGGTAATGATGTTGAACATTCCTTCATATGTCCCCTCTGTATGTCCTCCTTGGAGAAGTGTCTGTTCAGGTCCTTTGCTCATTTTTTAAATTGGATTATTTGACTTTCTTGGGTGGAGTCATGGGAGTTCTTTATATATTTTGGAGATCAAACCCTTATCCAAGGTATCATTGGCAAATATGTTTTCCCATGCAGCTGGATCCCTTTACATTATTCTGATGTGGTCTTTGGCCATGAAAAAGATTTTAATTTGATGTAATCTCATTTGTTCATTCTTTCCTTATATCCCTTGCCATAGGAGTTTTACCACCAAAGATATTGCTGCACAGGATATCTGACTTATGCTGTTTATGTTTTCTTCTAGAACTTATATGGTGTCACGACTTATATTTAAGTCTTTTATCCTTCTTGAGTTTATTTTGGTGTATGGCATAAGTTAATGATCTAGTTTCACTTTGTTCTGCATGTATTTGTTCAGATTTCCCAACACTTTTATTTATTTTAAATATTTTTTCTTGTTGTTCAAGTACAGTTTTCCTCCGCCTTTTCCCCACACCCCTACTCACCAACCCAGCTCTCCCTACCTCCCTCCTCTGCTTCCACCCCCCTTGTTATTGTCCATGTACCCTTTATAATTGTTCCGACAAACCCTTCACCAATTTCCTCTACAATCACCTCCCCTCTCCCTTCTGATCACTGTCAGCCTGTTCTCAATTTCGACGTCTCTGGTTATATTTTGCTTGCTTGTTTGTTTTATTGATTAGGTTCCACATAGACGTGAGATTATATGGTATTTGTCTCTACCACCTGGCTTATTTCACTTAGCATAATAGTTTCCATTTCAATCCAAGCTGTCACAAAGGGTATAAGCTCCGTCTTTCTCTCTTCTGCATAGAATTCCATTGTGTAAATGTACCATAGTTTTTGGATCCACTCATTTGCTTATGGGCACTTAGGTCGCTTCCAGTACTTGGCTATTGTAAATTGTGCTGTTATGAACATTGGGGTGCATAGGTTCTTTTAGATTGGTGTTTCAGCATTCTTAGAATATAATCCCAGCAGTGGAATTACTGGGTAAAAGGGTAGTTCCATTTTTACTTTTCTGAGGAAATTCCATACTGTTTTCCACAGTGGCCTCACCAGTCTGCATTCCCACCAACAGTGCACTAGGGTTCCCTTTTGTCCACATCCTCCCCAACATTTGTTTGTTGATTTGTTTCTGTTGGCCACTCTGACCACTGTGAGATGGCACTTCGTTGTGGTTTTAATTTGCATCTCTCTGATGGCTAGTGATGCTGAGCATCTTTTCATATGTCTCTGGGCCCTCTGTATGTCTTCCTTGGAGAAGTGTCTGTTCAAGTCCTTTGCCCATTTTTTAATTGGGAATTTTGTCTTCCTAGAGTGGAGTCCTGTAAGTTCTTTGTATATTTTGGAGATCAGATCCTTGTCTGAGGTATCATTGGCAAATATGTTTTCCCATACTGTTGGGTCTCTTTTCATTTTAATGCTGTTTCCTTTAGCTATGTAGAAGCTTTTTATTTTGATGAGGTCCCATTTGTTTATTCTTTCCTTTATGTCTCTTGCTTTAGGAGACGTGTCTGTGAACATGTTGCTGCGTGGAATGTCTGAGATTTCCCTGCCAATGTTTTCCTCTAGGACTTTTGTGGTGTTACACCTTATATTTAAGTCTTTTACCCACCTTGAATTTATTTTTGTGTATGGTGTAAGTTAGAGCTTCAGTTTCATTTTTTTTGCATGTACCTGTCCAGATCTCTCCACACCATTTGTTGAAGAGGCTGTTTTTTCTCCATTTTATGCTACTGCCTCCTTTGTCAAATAGTAATTGACCATAAAGACTTGGGTTTCGGAAGGGGAACCAAGATGGCGGCGTAGGTAGACATACTGTGCCTCCTCCCACAACCAGAACTGACAGAGAATCAAACAGCAAGGGGGACCAACACCAAGAAAATAGAAAATAAACATTCATCCAGACTGGTAGGAGGGGCAGAGATGGGCACCGGGGTGGAGAGGACTTGCGTGGCTGTGGCGGGACTGAGACTGGCGGAGTGTGGGACAAATGGTGCAGGCAGTCCAAGCACTAGCAGACCCTGCGGCCCCACATTGGCACAGATAAACCGAGACGGCCGGACTCAGAGTGGAGGAGAGTGGGGCAGGCAGAGTGGCGGGTAGCACCCTGCGGCACCACATTCGCCCACAGATAAACCGGACAAACGGCGGGCAGCGAAGCAGACCATGCAGCCCAGGGCTCCAGCTCGGGGAAATAAAGCCTCAAACCTCTGATTGAAAGCACCCATGGGGGTTGGGGCGGCAGCAGGAGAGACTCCCAGCCTCACAGGAGAGGTTGTTGGAGAGACCCACAGGAGCCTAGAGTGTGCACAGGCCCACTTACTCGGGAACCAGCACCAGAGTGGCCCAGTTTGATTGTGGGTAGCGGAATGAAATATTGAAATCCGGAGGAGAGTGAGGCAGGCGCCATTGCTCCCTCTCGGCCCCTCCCCCACATACAGTGTCACAGCGGAACAACCAGCATTACCCCGCCCTGTGAACACCTAAGGCTCCGCCCCTTAAAGTAACAGACGCGCCAAGACAAACAAAAAAAAAATGGCCCAAATGACAGAACACTTCAAAGCTCCAGAAAAAATACAACTAAGCGACGAAGAGATAGCCAACCTATCGGATGCACAGTTCAAAGCACTGGTTATCAATATGCTCACAGACTTGGTTGAATCTGTTCGAAAAACAGATGAAAAAATGAAGCCTATGCTAAGAGAAACAAAGGAAAATGTACAGGGAACCAATAGTGATGTGAAGGAAACTGGGACTCAAATCAATGGTATGGACCATAAGGAAGAAACAAACATCCAACCAGAAAAGAATGAAGAAACAAGAACTTGGAAAAATGAGGAGAGGCTTAGGAACCTCCAGGACACCTTGAAACGTTCCAACATCCGAATTATAGGGGTGCCAGAAGGAGAAGAGAAAGAACAAAAAATTGAAAACTTATTTGAACAAATAATGGAGAACTTCCCCAGTCTGGCAAAGGAAATAGACTTCCGGGAAGTCCAGGAAGCTCAGAGAGTCCCAAAGAAGCTGGACCCAAGGAGGAACACAACAAGGCACATCATAATTACATTACCCAAGATTAAACGCAAGGACCTACATCCAAGATTATTGTATCCAGCAAAGCTATCATTTAGAATGGAAGGGAAGATAAAGTGCTTCTCACATAAGGTCAAGTTAAAGAAGCTCATCATCACCAAGCCCTTATTATATGAAAGGTTAAAGGGAGTTACCTAAGAAAAAGAAGATCAAAAATATGAACAGTAAAAATGACAGCAAACTCACAGTTATTAACGACCACACATAAAACAAAAATGAGAGCAAACTAGGCAAACAACTAGAACATGAGGGTTGTCAATAAGGGAGTGGGAGGGGGAGAGGGGGGTAAAGATACAGAGAATAAGTAGCAGAGATGATAGGTGGCAAATAGACAGGGGGAGGGTAAAAATAGTGTAGGAAATGTAGAAGCCAAAGAACTTATAAGTATGACCCATGGACATGAACTATGGGGGGGGAACGTGGGAGTGAGGGGGGTGGGCAGGATGGAGTGGAGTGGGGGGGGGAATGGGACAACTGTAATAGCATAATCAATAAATATATTTAAAAAAAAGACTTGGGTTTCTTTCTGGGCTCTCAGTTCTGCTCCATTGGTCTATGTGCCTGTTTCTATGCCAGTACCAGGCTTTTTTGATTACAGTGGCCTTGTAATATAGTTTGATATCAGGTATTGTGATCCCTCCTGCTTTGTTCTTCTTTCTCAAAATTGCTGCAGCTATTCAGGGTCGTATATGGTTCCATATGAATTTCTGAAATGTTTGTTCTATATCTGTGAAATATGTCAGGGTACTTTAATAGGGATTGCACTGAATCTATAAATCGCTTTGGGTGGTATGGCCATTCTGATGATGTTAATTCTTCCAATGCATGAGCATGGTACATGCTTCCATTTGTTTGTGTCTTCCTTAATTTCTTTCTTCAATGTTGTGTAGTTTTCTGAGTACAGGTCTTTTACCTCCTTGGTTAGGTTTATTCCTAGGTACTTTATTTTTCTTGTTGCTATATCAAATGGGATTTTTTTCCTGATTACTCTTTCTGCCGTTTCATTGTTGGTATACAGGAATGCCTTTGATTTCTGAGTATTGACTTTGTATCCAGCTGTTTTGCCAAATTCATTTACTAGGTCACGTAGTTTTTTGGTGGAGTCTATAGGATTTTCCATGTACACTATCATGTCATCTGCAAACAGTGACAGTTTCATTTCCTCCTTTCCAGTTTGGATGCCTTTTATTTCTTTTTCTTGTCTGATTGCTGTGGCTAGGACCTCCAATACTATGTTGAATAGGAGTGGTGAGAGAGGACATCCTTGTCTTGTTCCTGATCTGAGTGGGAAAGCTCTAAGTTTTTGTCCATTGAGTATGATGGTGGCTGTCAGTCTCTCAATTATGGCCTTTATTATGTTGAGGAGTACTCCCTCTATTCCCACTTTGCTGAGTGTTTTATCAGAAATGGGGGTGGTACCTTATCAAGTGTTTTTTCCACATCTATTGATATGATTATGTGGTTTTTCTCTTTGATTTTGTTTATGTGGTGTATTATGTTATTGATTTGCAAATATTGTACCATCTTTGCATCCCTGGGATGAATCCCACTTGGTCATGGTGTATGATCTTTTTAATGTATTGCTGGATGCGGTTTGCCAATATTTTGTTGAGAAATTTAGTGTCCATGTTCATCAGCGTTATTAGCCTGAAGTTTTCTTTCTTTGTTATGTCTTTATCTGGTTTGGGGATCAGGATGATGCTGGCTTCATAAAACGCATTTGGGAGTCTTCCATCTTCTTGAATTTTTTGAAATAATCTGTGGAGGATGGGGGTTATCTCTCCCTTAAATGCTCTGTAGAATTCTCCTGTGAAACCATCTGCTCCAGAGCTTTTGTGTGGCGGACGCTTTTTGATTAGTGTTTCAATTTCATCAGGTATTATTGGTCTGTTCAGGCTTTCTGCTTCTTCTTCATTGAGTTTTGGAAGGTTATGTTTTTCTAGAATACTGTCCATTTCAGCTCTAGGTTTTCACATTTCTTGGCATATAGTTCTTTTTAGTAATTTCTTACAATCCTTTGTATTTCAGTGGTATCAGTTGTAGTCTCTCCTCTTTCATTTCTGATTGTGTTTATTTGGGTCTTCTCTCTTTTATTCTTGATGAGCCTGCTTAAAGGCTTATGGATTTTGTTTATCTTTTAAAAAACAAGCTCCTGGATTCATTGATCCTTACAATTGTACTTCTAGTCTCTATGTCATTTAATTCTGCTCTGATCTTGGTTATTTCCTTCCTTCTACTTGCTCTGGGCTGTCTTTGTTGTTGTTCCTCGAGTTCTTGTAGGTGTGGGGTTAGGTTGTTTGTTTGAAATGTTTCTATGTTTTTAAGGTAGGCCCGTATTGCTATGAACTTCCCTCTCAGGACTGCCTTTGCTGTGTCCCATAGGTTTTGGATTGTTGTGAGTTCATTTCATTTGTTTCCAGAAACATTTTGATTTCTTCCCTAATCTCATTTTTCACCCATTGATTGTTTAATAGCATGCTATTCAATCTCCATGTTTTTGAGTGTTTGGGGTTTTTTTCCTTGAGATTTGTTTCTAGTTTCAGTCCCTTGTGGTCAGACAAAATTCTTGATATGATTTCAATTTTCTTGAACTTGTTGAGGTTTTTGTGTTCTATCATGTAGTCTATCTTTGAAAATGTTCCATGTGCATTTGAAAAGAATGTGTATTTTGCTTCTTTGGGATGAAAGCGCTATATATATCAGTTAAGTACATTTCATCTAGGTGTTGTTCAATGACACAATATCTCTCTTGATATTTTGTTTGGAAGATCTGTCCATCTTTGACAGTGGGGTGTTAAATTCCCCTACTATAATTTTGTTGCTGTCAATATCTTTGTTGAAGTCCTCCAAGATTTTCTTTATGTATTTGGGTGCTCCTATGTTGGGAGTATATATGTTTACAATGTTGATAGCTTCTTGGTGGATTCTTCCTTTGAGTATTATGAAGTGACCTTCTCGGTCTCTCTTTATGGCCCTTCTTTTGAAGTCTATTTTGTCTGATATGAGTGTTGCTACCCCTGCTTTTTTTTCCTGTCCATTTGCTTGGAAAACTTGTTTCCAGCCCATCCCTGTCAGTGTGTGTAGGTCTTTTGTCCTGAGGTGGGTCTCTTGTAGGCAGCATATGTGTGGTTCATGCTTTCTTATCCAGTCAGCTATTCTATGTCTTTTGATTGGAACATTTAATCCATTTATACTTAAGGTTATTATTGATAGGTACTTATTCATTGCTGATTTTTTGTACCTGTGTTCCTCTTTCTCTCTCTTTTCCTTCCTTTCCTAAAGTAGCCCCTTTAGCATCTCTTGCAGAGCTGGTTTGGTGGAGGTATATTCTTTTAGATTTCTTTTGTCTGGGAAACTCCTTATTTGGCCTTCTATCTTCTTTGAGAGCCTTGCTGGGTAAAGTAGTCTTGGTTGCAGGCCTCTGGTTCTCATTACTTGGAATATTTTTTGCCATTCTCTTCTAGCTTGGAGCCTTTCCATTGAGAAGTCAGCTGCTAACCTTATTGGGGCTCCCTTGTGTGTTATTTCCTGTTTCTCCCTTGCTACCTTTAAGATCCTCTCTTTGTCTTGGAATTTTGCCATTTTAATTATTATGTGTCTTGAAGTGGGCCTCTTTGAGTTCCTCTTGATTGGGACTGTCTGTGATTCCTGGATTTGTGTGACTTTTTGTCTCATCAAATTGGGGAAATTTTCCATCACTTTTTTTTCAAACAGGTTTTCTATCTCTTGCTCTTCCACTTCTTCTGGTATCCCTATTATACAGATATTATTAAGTGTCATGTTGTCCTGCATTTCCCTTAATGTCTCTTCATTCTATCTGAGCCTCTATTCCTTTTCTTGCTCTTTCTGGGTGTTTTCTTCTACCTTGTCCTCCAGCTTGCTGATTTGATCCTCTGTTTCATCTAGCCTGCTTTTGATTCCTTCTACTGTGTTCTTCAGTTCAGAAATTGTATTCTTCATTTCCTCTTGGCCCTTGTTGATAGTTTCTATTTCCTTTTTCATGTTGATATAGTTTGCAGTGTGTTCATTGTAGTTTCCCTGTCATTTTTGGTAATCCTGTGTGAGTTCATTAAGCTTCCTTATAACCACTTCTTTGAACTCATTATCTGATAGTTGACTTGCCTCTTTTCATCTAGCATTGTTTCTGAGACTTCCCCCTTTCCTTTCATTTGGGGATTGTTTCTTTGTTTTCCCATTGTTTGTGAGACTCTTCCTGTTAGCCTCTGCTTCTTAAGTTGCTTTGTTCTGACCCCTTAGTTTTATGGTGTAAACTTCTATGGTAGAATACCTTTGAGGTTCAATGGTACAGTCTCCTTGATCTCCTGATCTTACTGATCTTGGCTGTGGTTTATGTTGGCTCTGTGTATGTCGATGGGTTTTGGGTTTTGTTGGTTTTTTCCTTGGTTGGTTTATCCCACCAGCTGGTTATCTGAGGGTTAGTCTGTCCCCCACCTCTTGTTTTCTGTTGTGCAGGTGTGGGCAGGTTTTGTTGGAGTTGGTTCTTTTATGTGTACAAGGTTTTGAGGCTTTTCTCTTGCTCTTGTTCAGTTGTTTGTACTTAGTAATTTCTCCACTTGTTAGTTGTATTTTCAGATAGGTCCTGAGTTGAGTTAGTGTGACCTCCACTCCCTCCTTCACCTTCTTCTATTCTTAGCTGTTGGTGTTACCTTTGTTAGTGGGTTTCCTCTTCCAGGAGGTATCCTGATGTTCCCAGCTTCTACCTACTCCTTTTTATGGTAGTTTGTAGGGAGAAGGCGAATTGGTTTAAGACAGGAGGCATGTGATATTTAAAGTACCAGCCCTTAGAGAAGAGATAGGAAATCCTTTGGGTATATATAGTGTTAACCATGATAATTCACCCACCTAGCAACTGTTTAGAAAGAGTGGAAAGAAGATAAGACTCTTGTTGAGTGGGGGAAGGATTGTGAGTTGGATCTAGAAAGCTGTGAGCTTGTGAGAGGTCAGATTATGAGGTAAAGTGAAAGTAAAGGGTAGAAAATAGGTTTAATGTGTGAGAGAATAGATTTAACCACACCAGTAATAAAGTTCAGGAAACAGTGAAGTGATCTCAGATCTGGGAGGGATTCTGTATAGTATTTACAGATGTATGGAACAGCTATTATTTACAGTAATAATGGAGCAACAATCATATGACAGAATCTATGTGATCTGGATAACTAGAATAGGGAGTATAGGTCCTAGAGTAGTGTGCTAATGAAACCCAGGTGAAGTGAAAGACAGTTAATTAACAATACACTGTGAAAGAGAGAGCAAGGGGATACCAGTCAAACAATGCAAATTAACCAGTCAAGCAAAGAAAACTAAACAGAAAGAAGAGAGATACAAAAATACTAATAAAATGAGTGATGTAAGAATAATGAAAAAAATAATAATAATACAAATATACAGTATCTTGCAAGTTCTCTGGAGTAGCAAAGTGAAATTTGTCTCAGCTGTTGGGATGCCCCCTCTTTGGGTCCAACTTTGGTCTTTTCAGAGTTCTAGGTTTTATTGTCTCACTTGTGGGGATTAAAAAAAAAGCCTGCTGGCTTCAAACTGGCCAAGCAAGTTTTGCTAGTTTTTTGGCTGCAGCCAACTCAGGCATCCTAGACCAGCTCTTTTCTGTCCTGACCAGCACTCAGGCAGCCTCCAGCCGAGCTCTCCAGCGTCCCCGGACCCCCAGGTTCAGGCACTCACCCTTTCTGGGCTTTGGGTGTGTGTGTGGGGCCTTCCTTGATTTGAACTCTCCTGGGTGCCTGTGGTCTCAGTTTTCTCCGAGGTGAGGTGGGCACACTCCCTGGTTGGTGCCTGTGGTCGCAGGTCCCCTCCGCAGTGTGCACTCTCCCCCAGTACTTCAGATTTGGGCTCAATACTCTCCACACCTTGGCGGGAGTGCAGGGTGGGCAGCGGGTGGAGAGGAGATTGGACCTGTTGCTACAAGGGAATTCCCCAAAGTGTCCCCAAGGGTCTTTTTCTTTTTGGGAAAATCCTCCTGCTCAATCCTGCTGCTCCCTCCATACAAGGAAGGGCCTGTCCTCTCACACAGCCCACCTCTCCCGCTAGACAGTCACTGTCCGGGTCAGGGCCCAACACCACCCAATTCTCATCTCTTCCCAGCCAGCGCCCACAGTCTCTGTGGGTTTACCACTACATCCTTATTCCCCTCCCTGTGACTTCAAGCAACCAGGTCTCTCTCAATGCTGCTCAAGCCCTGTTTGGTAGGGGAGGGAATCGTTAACTGGGCTCTCTCCCAGAAGTCCTGCAGCAGGCCCAGCAGGCATGGGCCTGGGGCTGCAGTCACCCTGGTCCCCGTGACCTTTTTGTCCTGAAGGAATCTCCTTACCATCTATTTTGTTGGTGTCCTCTATACTTTTTGGTCTCCTATCTTCATCTATGCTGGGGCACTTTTGGCTGTTGGCTTTGTTTCTCAGTAGGTTAGGCAGGTGTTTCCCCCATGTGCAGGGGGAATTGGACTCCTCTCTCACCTATCTTGCTGCTATCTTTCCACTCTACCAAGCATGCGGCTTTTCACACAGCTTAACTTTCCAACCAGTCCTAAGACTATCTGAGTCAGGGTCTGACATGGCCCAACTCCTCCCTTCTCCAGGTGTCACCTTGCACCCCAGTTTCTCTGGTGCCAGCATGTGGGGAACAGTTCCATGTATGGGAAATGTGGCTCAGCCCCCACTCGGAAAAGCCAGTTGGGAGAGAAGTTGGCGGGCAGAACCCACATCCATGGATAGGTTCTCCAGTGGGAAATCAGGCCTGCATTGTACCTTGACTGCTATGAGACTTGCTCTTGCTAAAACTCCCTCACCCTGAGGCAGCAAGTGTTTACTGAGTATCTTTAACTTCCTAAAGTCTGTGCTAAACCACCCAAGTATGGAGTGTGAGCAGTTTCCCCCTTGAGCTGTAACATCCTTCTCTTTTAAGTAATTAGCAGGATTCTGTCCTTTGTTGTCCTTAAAAGGTAATCACCTGTGGTGAACCTGGGCATAGTAAATGAGGACCATCCTACATGTAATGTGCCCAGAAAAGCAATAAAAGCCTGTCCAGGCAGGGGTCGTCTCTCTCTCTCTCTTGGGCTCTCTCTAGCCCTCTCTCCCTCTCTCACTTAGAGAGTGGCCATGCCAGCCCATCCCTTTTCCTCCACAAGATTTCTGTAGTCCGTGTGTATTCGTATATTGCAGCCACAAAACCGGATCCTGCGTGCCAGGAACTGCGTCACCAGCGTCCACAGTCCCAATGGATGTGTACCACCGCTAGGTGTCTCCCACTTCATCTCTCTTCCCCGCAGCAACTTCCAGCATCCAGGTTCCTCCTGGTGCCAGGTTGCCCTCCCTGCTCTGGTAGAGGAGGGAGCCGGTGCTCTAACTCTTCTCCCCATACCCTACAGCAGGCATTGGGACAGGTGCTGCAGCAGCCTTGGTCCCTGCACAGATCCCAGAGACTTTACCATCCCAGCACATTCTCCTTACTGTCTGTTTTTCAATTTGCTCTGCAATTTTTGCCTCCACACTTCATATAAGCTAGGATTCCATTGACTGTTCACTCTGTTCCTCAAAAGATCTACTAGGTGATCCAACTTGGCACATAGAGAACTGGGCTCCATTCCCACCTACCTCATGGCCATCTTCCTAAAAGCATTTTTGGTTCAACATCTTTTAAATATTAAGGTGACTTATCAAATCAACAAAACCATGAATTGTATTCACATGATTACTAAAAGTTGCAGTGAAAGCACTTGGCAACATTCAATGTCAATTTATTATTTAAAAGCACTAAAACATGAATATACAATGAAAATCCCTCAACTTGATAAAGGCTGTATAGGATAAGCCCACAACTAATGTCATACTCAATGGTGGAAAAAAGGAAACTTTCTTTTTAAAATCAGAAAAAAGAAAAAAAAATACGTCCACTCTCTCCACTCTAATTCAAACTAGTGCTAAAACTTCTAGCTACTGCATACTAAAAAGAAAAAAATCAATGCATTTATTCAATAAATAAAAAAGTAAAACTGTCACTTTTTGCAGCTGATACCAGAATACATAGAGAAACCCAAGAGAATCAAATGAAAAAATGGATAGAATCAATAAAACAAATTCACTGAGGTACAAAATACAATGTTAACATGTCAAAAATTGCCACATTCCTATACACAAATAAAAAATCTGAAGAAGAAGCCTGACTAGTGTGACTCAGGGGATTGGGCATCATCCCAAAAACCAACAGTCACTGCATCACTTCAAAGTCAGGGCACATGCCCAGAATGCAGGCAAGGTCCCAGGTTGGGTTGTGTGGGAGGCAAGTGACACATTCATAATTCTTTCCCTCTCTTCCTCCCTTCCCCTCTATCTAAAAATAATAAATAAAATGTAAAGAAAAATCTGAAGAAGAAATAGAGAAAATAATCCCATTTACAGCTGCATAAAAATGAATTAAGTGTTGGGAAACCAGTGTAATTAAATATGTGAAAGTCCTGTAGAATCATAATTATAAGACAATGAATAAAAATTTGAAAAGGAGACACAAATAATCATGCTAACAAGGAGGAAAGATTAAATCATTAAAAATGACCATACTTTCCAAAGCTATTTATAGGTTTAATGCAATTTCTATCAAAATACCAATTTTATTCTTCTCAGAACCAGAATGATTAATTCTGAAATTTATATGGAACCAGAAAGACTCAAAATTTCCAAAACAATCTTGAGAAAGTACATTAGAGTTGAAAGTGTCACAATCCTAGATCTCAAACCACACTACAGAGAAATAATAATCACAACAGAATGATATTGTTGCAAAAAATCCACGAAGGTTAATGGAAATAAATAGGCAGCCCAGAAATAACCCTTCACTTACATGGACAAGTAATGTATGACAAACGATGTAAAAACATACACTGCAGGAATGAAAGGCCCTTAAACAAGTGGTCTTGAGAAAACAGAACAGACATATGCACAAAATATACCTACACACTCTCTTAAACAAGATACAAGAATACACTGAAACTGAAGCCAGTTCTCCACAACTTTCCCAGAATTCCAACTGAGAGCAGCCCCGCTCACCCTTTTTTGTCTTTAAACTGATTACAGATTTTCCACATCTGTTTACCTTCCAGCTGACACCAGCCCCGCTCACATTTCTGCAATCCAGCTGATGCCAGGCCCACTAAGTTCTCCTTGTCTTCCAGCTGATGCCAGATCCACCAGTCTGATCCCAGACCTGCCTCTGTTCTTACAATGTTTCTTCACACACCTCATTTTTTCAAAAGCTCAACACCTGAGATCAAAAGTGTTAAAGAACACCAGTACTGGAGCACACCTGTTCTGGCTAAAGCATGACCTGACTCTTTGAGACCTTCAGAGAAGACACCCCAGAGAATCACGTCAGTTTCTTTCTTTCAGTTTTCTCTCAGAAAACTGAGATTCTTTCAGTTTTCTAAGACTGGGCCTTATTTATGGCTTCAGCTCTTTCCAGCTCTTTTCTTGGGAAAGCCACTGTCTCTCAGGTTACTGGCACCTGGGCCCTGCTACTAACCTCTGTACCCTCCCAAGTCTCACAGCTTTTATGCCATATCTACTAAATTCAAAATGACAAAATATAGCAACTCAAATTTTTACCAAATTCCTCATAGAGGATACAGCTTTGATCCGTCACACAGCCATATCCAAAGCCCACAGTTCCTTCAAATGCACACCACATGTAAATATTTTTGAAGCTAAAAAGGAGCAAGCCTTTAGTATGCATCTGCATTGGGCTTTTCAAGTATAGTAACTACTGACATTCTAGGTCAAGTATTCTTGTTCTGGGTGGCTGTCTTCTGAATCAAAGAATATTCATTACCATCCTGTCCTCTATGTCTCCCAAAATGCTAGTAGTCCCCCCATTTCCAATATAGATATAGAAAAGGAGAATGAAACAAGGAGAGAGACAAGAGACAAAACAAGAGATTGAAACAAAACAAAATGAGAAAAACAACTCAAACAGTAAATAAAGGTGAAATTATCTTTAAATATATGTTGTATGTGACCTCTCATCGCCTTGACTGTATTTTGCTGAAGAGGACCTGGTTGGTAACCACTTAGGAGTGACACAAAGATGTGCATATCAGGAGGCAGGGCCCACTGGGAGCCATTGAGGAGGCTGCCCACCATGTAGGCCCACATGAAGCGCAAGATCTGATGCTCAGTAAAATAGGATAACACAGAAGGTTGTATGAAATAAATAACATATTTGTCTTCTAAATTTTAACCTCTTTAAGGGGAAGACCTAAAAATCTGGCCCTGTGCAGCATGACTCTCTCAAGATCACATCGCTGAAACCCAGGCCTAACCCCTTCTTATAATTTTGCCATCTCTGAGTGTTCACATCAAACACATGTAACAGTGGCCCACAGATGTTACAGGTTTTATGTTATATGCACCTGACAATGTCTCTAGGAATTAGTTTCTTGTGTCATCTCCACTATGCAGCTATGGTTACTCAGGAGGGCCAGGAAGATACGTGAATTACTCAGGAAACTCAGTGAATCAGGAATCACAAGTCTGACTGCAGCTCTCTCTCCCGAAAGCTAGGACCCTGATTCATATTGAGAAGTCATGGGGAGCACTGTGTTGGAAATCTTTGTATATTTAAGGAGGTGGTGTAGGTGAGAAGTTGAAAGCCTGAGAGGTTTACAGGTAACACTGATGTAAGGAAAAGGCCCATGGAATACAAACTCGAAGGAGTTGTTTCACTTCTTCAGTGACAGAACAATACAGACTTTAGAACTCTGGTAAGCAGGCACCCACAGTTCTGAGACTGGCCCCTCTTTAGCTTACCTGACTGACCAAAGAGAGTTGAGAGGGCAGGATATTTTCCCATCATCTCCAGACTTTCTTAGACTTCGGCATTTGGAAAGCCTATACTAAAACTGTTTTACTCACTATAGACAGTGGCTCTAAACTCTTCTTTAAGGCCTGTGGTCTGTCGGTAATGTGGAGACTCAGGTCAGGTATGGCAGCCCATGGCAGGCCAACTGAGGTAAGGCCACGACTGTGATCTCACGTGGGAATACTTTTAGTCCTTGCCACTGCTCCTGTGTGTGCTGGAGTGGATGAAACTGCAGGTAACTGCTCACAGCATTCTTCAATGATTTATATCTGTGGCATCAATTAAACCCTTTTGTATGAGTTTTTGTTTTTATTTGGTTTTTTCCTGCTTGACAAGTTGCAAGAAGCTTGTAAATTTTAAACATTTTTTCAAAGAATTAGCACTTCATTTCATTAGCCTTTTCTTTGTATCACAATTTTATTTGTGCTCTGATATATATTTTTTTGTACATGAACTGTTTGGGGTTTTCTCCTGGATTGTTCAAGAATCAATTGAAATGCATTTTTCATATTTTCTCCTGTTGAGGTAGTCTTGTATAGCTACAAATTTTCTTCTTATAAATGCTTTTGCTTTGTCTCAGATTTAGTTAAGTTGGTTTTCTATTCTCATGTATCAAGAAAGATTCTGGGGGGTTTTTTGTTTGTTAGAATCTTTGATTTATTGCTTGTTTACAAACATGCTGATTAATCTTCAATTATTTGTGTTGTTTCTGTTTTATTTTCTTGATTCTTGATTTCAAATTCCTGACAATTGGGGTCATGTAATATGGTAGATATAATTTCATATTTTTTAAACTTACTTGGGCTTGATTTGTTGCCTAGTACAAGATTGGTCTTACAAAATGTTCCATGTACACAAAAATATGCATAAAATGCAGTTTTTACTTAAAACGGTCTCTAAATGTCTTCAATATCAATCTGGTCCAATGTTACAGGTAAAGTGATCAGTCTTGTTTTAAATGTTTTTTATCCTCCACTGAAAATATGTTTTATTTTATTTTATTTTATTTTTGTCAATTTTTAAATTATTGTTTTAATTGATTTTGGAGAGAAATGAAGGGAAACAGAAGGGGGAGAGAGGGATGGACAGTTGAAGAGAAATATTTTTTATTTATTACTTTTTAAATATATTTATTGATTATCCTATTACAGTTGTCCCATTTCCCCCCTTCACTCCACTCCATCCTGCCCACCCCGTCCCTCCCACATTCCCCCCACCATAGTTCATGTCCATGGGTCATACATGTAAGTTCTTTGGCTTCTACATTTCCTATACTATTCTTACCCTCCCCCTGTCTATTTTCTACCTACCATTTATGATACTTATTCTCTGTACCTTTCCTCCCTCTCTCCCCCTCCCACTCCCCTATTGATAACCCTCCATGTGATCTCCATTTCTGTGGTTCTGTTCCTGTTCTACTTGTTGGCTTAGTTTGCTTTTGTTTTTGTTTCAGGTGTGGTTGTTAATAACTGTGAGTTTGCTGTCATTTTTTCTGTTCATATTTTTTATCTTCTTTTTCTTAGATAAATCCCTTTAACATTTCATATAATAAGGGCTTGGTGATGATGAACTCCTTTAACTTGACTTTATCTGAGAAGCATTTTATCTGCCCTTCCATTCTAAATGAAAGCTTTGCTGGATAGAGTAATTTTGGATGTAGGTCCTTGCCTTTCATGACTTGGAATACTTCTTGCCAGCCCCTTCTTGCCTGTAAGGTCTCTTTGGAGAAATCAGCTGACAGTCTTATGGGAACTCCTCTGTAGGTAACTGTGTCCTTTTCTCTTGCTGCTTCTAAAATTCTCTCCTTATATTTAATCTTAGGTAATGTAATTATGATGTGCCTTGGTGTGTTCCTCCTTGGGTCCAGCTTCTTTGGGACTCTCTGAGCTTCCTGGACTTCCTGAAAATCTATTTCCTTTGCCAGACTGGGGAAGTTCTCCTTCATTATTTGTTCAAATAAGTTTTCAACTTTTTGTTCTTCCTCTTCTCCTTCTGGCACCCCTATAATTCGGATGTTGCAATGTTTAAAGATGTTCTGGAGGTTCCTAAGCCTTTCCTTATTGTTTTTGAATTCTTGTTTCTTCATTCTTTTCTGGTTGGATGTGTCTTCCTTCCTCCTGCTCCATACCATTGATTTGAGTCCCAGTTTCCTTCACATCACTATTGGTTCCCTGTACATTTTCCTTTGTTTCACTTAGCATAGCCTTCATTTTTTCATCTAATTTGCAACCAAATTCAACCAATTCTGTGAGCTTCCTGATTACCAGTGTTTTGAATTGTGCATCTGATAGGTTGGCTATCTCTTTGTTGCTTAGTTGTATTATTTCTGGAGCTTTGGTGTGTTCTTTCATTTGGGCCATTTTTTTTTTGTCTTGGCATGCCTGTTACATAAAGGGGCGGGGCCTTAGGTGTTCACCAGGGCAGGGTAACACTGGTCGCTGTGCTGTTATGCTGTATATGGGGGAGGTGCCAAGAGGGAGCAATGGCACTTGCTCCACTCTCTGCTGGATTTCAGTCACTCCCTCCTCTACCCACAATCAAATTGGGCTCCTCTGGTTCTGATTCCCAAGTGGGTGGATGGGCTTGTGCATGCTCTAGGCCCCTGTGGGTCTCTCCAATGACCTCTCCTGTGAGGCTGGGAGTTTCTCCCACTGCCGCCTCAACCCCCATGGGTATTTTCAATCAGAGGTTTGAGGCTTTATTTCCCCGCACTGCAGCCCTGCATTGGGCAGTCTGCTTCGCTCCCCTGCCATTCCTCCCGGTTTATCTATGTGTGAATGTGGAGCCTCAGAGTCTGCTAGCTGTTGCACTGCCTGCCCTGTTCATTCCACAATCCGCCACCTCGTTGGGTCTTCCAGCCACCACCTTGCCGTGAGTCCTCTCCACCCCACCTGCCTGTCTCCGCCCCTCCTACCGGTCTGGATGGATGTTTCTTCTTTATCTCCTTGGTTGTTGGACTTCCGTGCAGTTTAATTTTCTGTCAGTTCTGGTTGTTTTTTGTTTTTAAATTGTTGTTGTCCTTCTTTTGGTTGTGTGAGGAGGCACAGTGTGTCTACCTATGCCTCCATCTTGGCCCCCCCGAAGAGAAATATTGATATGAGAGAGAAACATTAATCAGTTGTCTTTCCTGGGCACCTTGAGTGGGGATCAAACCTACAACATAAGTATGTGCCCTGACCAAAAATTGAACTTACAATGTTTTGGTGCAATGGACAACATTTAAACCAACTGAACCACCTGGTCAAGGGGAGTTCTTAAATGGCTAACAATACAGGATTTTAAAATAACATTACTTTAAAAAAACAACTCACCTCACATTTAACTTTGAAAGGAAACATTAGGAGACTTGACTTTGGATGGTGGACAAAACACAATATACATATGCCTTATTATGGAATTATACACTTAAAACCTTTATAATTTTAATAACTAATGTCACACCAATACATTTATTTAAAATGTTTGAAAATGACCTTTTCAGGTTAAGTGTTTTTTAATCACATTCTTACAAATGAGAATACAAATCAACAAGTTCTCTACTTTAAGTTCTCAGCTTTTATCAGTGGCAGGTTCAAGTTTGAATGTGAAATTCTCTGCCTCACCAGTGCTGCATATCTTCCAATGGTGTAGAAGTTAAACTCAGAGACAGTAAAAAGAAAACCCTGATAATAGGAAATGGGGTGTTCTCATTAGGGTGCTCTCATCAGTCTTTGTACAGCTAACTGTGTGGATCTCACTTCACAAATTCTGGCTATAAGTTCTCTGTACGGCACAGGTTGGCAATGGTAAATTTGAGGGTGAAGGTGGCTGCAGTGTGAAGGGAAAAACACACCTTCAGCCTGGCTCAAACCAAGTGCAGGGTTATGCCACACCCTTCTCATATACACGTATATTCTCTTTCCAAAGCTATCTTCTGTAGACATATGAAAACTTTATTATGGATACAAAGTCACTTAATTTTGTACATGGTCTTGTGACCCATCTTTCAGGTCAACATTTGGAAATGCATCCAGATGCACAGAAGGCTATGAGGACACCATCGGTGACATATAAAAAAGAGGCTTCAAAGGATGTCTAAGGTGACTGACACTTTGACTAAAACTAATGCCAAGGGTTGTGTCCACTTGTTTCACTGAGTGATGCTAAATGAATCAGAACATGCCTGCAGGTAGCAGGTATATCCTATGCATACTTTCTATCCAAATAAATTAATCTAAATTTATTCCAAATACTTGAGTTGGCCTAGAGATTCATTCCACTTTCATAGATCCCTAATGTGGCCACAGATAGGAAAAGAAACAGTACCCCATGGATGACATCTCAGAATACATGACAGGGTGCTTTCAATGTGCATTTCCAGACTCAGTATGACAACAGGCATATGAAGAAAAAGGCAGATGGCCTCTCACGTGTGAGTCAAAATTTATAAACCTACACAGTGACAGCAGGTCCAGACATATCTTCTGCAGAACTAGGCACCAGATAAGTAACCTGTCATGGCTGGTGTTATACTAGACTTATTCACTAACACCTCCTTTTTCATATAAGCATATTAAAGCCCATGGCAATGAGGGGATATCCCCAGCACACACTCTGCAGGTGGGCAGAGTCACTTTTTGTAGAGAAAGTGGCTAGTGTTCACCAAACAAAACATTGCACCAGGATATCTTGAATGGTATTGAATGCCATATAGGTGATTAGATAGCTAGTCGTGTAAACAATAGTTAGTTCCACATGGAAACTTGGTACCATAGATAATATGGGACACTTCTGGTGGACCCTGGAGGTGAGAACCCTTCTTAGGGAAAAGAAATTGTCATTTTCACACTCAGTGAATCAGGAAGGAACTTATTGTAAGCAACATCACCATGAACCACCAAAGAATCAGCATCTTGAACTCACCTCCAAACTGACAAGCTTTCAGAACATGTGTGGAGAGACAGATGGACACAAGGTTAAGAAAGATCAAGTTTTAAATGTATAGTTTGAGTTCAGTGGGGCAGGGGGGAGAATTGCCCAATTATGACTTCCAAGGAATTTTTTAGATGTATTGATAGTCTGTAATAACAGCATTGCCCCAAAAGTCCAGAACAAAACCATAGTTTTCTAAGCTTTTCTTGTTTCCTTGCTTTGTCTGCAGTTCCGGAAATTGCCTAGCAACACAATCACTTTTAACAGCATGAAGAATTCATGTTTGTCATGACAAATCTATTTGTTTTGTTATTCAGAACTTAGAGAGGGCATATACAGTTTGGTGCTTATCGTGCATCGTGCTATCAGAAAACCTGTGTGCTTGGGGCTTGGCAACAATTATTGAGGAAATAAAGTACAACACATCACGTGCAGATGAAAAGAATTTTGCTGAAAAAATTTTCATGTGATGGCTACACCTATCAGCTTGGATCTTGCTTTAACACAAGATGTGCATTCCAGGATCGTAAAGCTTTACTGTCACTATGGAGTTACACGCCCTCCCCAATCACACAAACTCATCAGCATTTAGGTGGAAGTAAGGATGTCTTCCTCATTTTAAATATCAGGTTTTGATAACTTCACAGCATGTCCACAAGAACTTAAGATTTTTCTTATTGATGGATAGTATTTGTAGTGTTAAACTCTCATTTTCCTTTGTGTATATTTTTAGAAATGCTTTTCTCTGGTCCTGTAGCAAGGTGGATGAGGAGAATTTTTCTAGGATCATCATAGCTTCTGCATAATGTCCCAGTATGGGAAGGTGGCAGAATTATCTGTTACACAGTCTTCACATTGACAACTCGTAGGCCCTTGTAACACCATTGCATGCAGAGCATTTCATGCTGGTGTCTGTTACCTAAATACAAAAAATCAACTTCTGTGGCACAGATTCTAATTCAGAAATTTGATAGAGTAATCTTTTCACTCAATGTGTTTATTTAATTTTCCCTACAAGCATATCACACATGGTAGAAGTTATACTCATGTTCAGTTAAGAAGCACAGGTAAAAAACATATAAAGTTTGTGCCTCTATATTTAAGGTTGAAATGAGAAAAGAGGTCTCGATCCTGTTGATGTTGACATGCCTTCTTAAATATGGAGAACACAGATAACAATGACAGTAGTTTACCTTCCAAATAAAGTACAGCTCAGGTTTTAGATCCAAATGAGTGTCCTCCAAAGACACTGTCTCAATATAAGTATAAACTAGCTTCATAACAATTAAACATAAATGACAAAATATATAACAATTCAAAATAAATGATTTGCAACCTGGGGGCTTCGTGTTCCCACCACAAACACAAAATATTGCCAAAGATCTGAAATTATAAGATTAACCCAAGGGAGGATGTGGAGTAGTGGGTTCTGGGCAGTGTCTATACTGCACCAAGGGTGAGACCTAGTTTCTTTATAAGCACACACCCTCCTGTGTGTGTGCTTGGGGCTTGGCAACAATTATTGAGGAAATAAAGTACAACACATCACATGCAGATGAAAAGAATTTTGCTGAAAAAATTTTCATGTGATGGCTACACCTATCAGCTTTGATCTTGCTTTAACACAAGATGTGCTCCAGTATGACACAGAAGTCTATGTCCAAGTGGCAGATAAGTGAACATTCTCAACACACACCTGAGAAATAGAAATGCTTGTTTCTATTTCACAAAAGAGGAAATAAATACCCGGGGGACTGGAAGACCTCCATGAGACCACAATATTTGGATTTCTGAGAGGATTAGTGTTGCTCTCACTTAAGGGTGGCTGTGGATGATTAGAAGTGATTAGCCTGAGAAGCCCAGTGTGGGATAGAAGAGAAACGCCTCCTCTTCTCAAAGGTGGCAGAATTGTAGGAATTAACCTTGGAGATTTCTGACTTTGATTCTCTGATGATGATACTTATTCTCAAGAGTTCCAGGCTTTTTTTTTTTTTAAGATAATGTATTTTGGGGAATAGCTATTTTACCTCAGGTTTCGGTTTTTGAATTACAGAACAAGAACCAACGAAACATGTGGAGGAATTTTTATTTATTTATTGTGTATTGAATTTATAGGGATGATGTTGCATAATAAATAAATCTTTCAAGTGTACTATTTTATTAGACATTATTGGTCTACATTATCATGTTTTCATTATCCAAAGTCAAGTCTTTTTCGATCAATGATTATTTTTTCCCTATTCTACCCGCTTCCTTTCTTTGGTCATCATACATTTGTCTATGAGTTGTTTTTTTTCTTCTGTCTCTTTTTTCATTGCTTATGAAGAGCTTTCAAAACCATCTCTTCCGACATCTGTCAGTCTCTATTTAGTATCTCTGACTCTGTTTTATTTTGTTGTTTATTTTGTTCATTATACATATGAATGCATGAATCCATGAATCCATGTGGTATTTTTCTTTTTCTGACTGGCTTATTTCACTTAGCATAATATACCCTACATCCATCGATGCTGTTACAAAAGATATCTTCTACTTTTTTTAATGGTTGAGGTGTACTGAATTGTGTAAATGATTTCATGTACTGTTTTTTAAAAAGATTTTCATTTACTTCTTTTTAGAGAGAGGGGTAAGGAGAGAGGAAGAGAGGGAGAGAAACATCAATGTGTGGCTGCCTGTCGCACGTCCCCCACCAGGGACCCGGTCAGCAACCCAGACATGTTACCTGACTGGGAATAGAACCATTGACCCTTTGGTTTGCAGGCTGGTGATCAGTCCACTGAGCTTCACCAGCCAGGGCTTCATGCACTATTTTTGGAATGTGAATTACCGCACCGACCATAAAAACCTCTAGGAGTTTCTTCAAATAATTAAAAATGAAATTGCCTAATGACCCTGTGTAGGGTAAAAGGCCATCTGGCTTCCTCACTCAGATGTCTGGGTAAATAACATAAGTAGTATTCCCACAGTCTTGAGAGTGGACCCAATAAATATCCCATAGGCCTTGAGAGGTCTCACATGCGCAGAATCTCACTGTGTTATACAACCTGTTCTGAGTCTCTGCCAGCTTTGTTTCTTTTTAGCATGTAAGGGGTTAAGGCACAGGTGGCAAATGCAAGGCCCATGGTCTGAATCCAGCCCTCCACCTTGTTTTATCCAGCCCACAACCTTGTTTCTATCCAGTGGCAGGGCCCAGCTCTCGATTAACTGTTAGGGAGTAGTTACATTTATACAATCCTAAAATTACATTTGGCCCTTTGAAGGCAAGCTCGAGGCTGCTGTGGCCCCCCAATGAAAATGAGTTTGACACCCCTGGGTTAGGGGCTTCCAGCTACAGACACATCTTGCAGCATGCGTGGATCGCCCACCCTTGAATAAAGGCATGCCATATATACCAGTGGCTCTGTGACTTTTCTTCCATCTGCCTGAGTCTCGAGTGACCTGACTGGCTTAGACAGGCTGCAAGACACCCAACATTTCCACATTTGGAATTATATGTGAAGAAACTCAAAACACTAATTTAAAAAATATGCTCACCCCTGATACACATACATCTGATTAAGATAACTGAGATCATTGGGGAAATAGGGAGGGGCCGTAGGAAGAGTTTGCTGAGACAATGGTGGGCAATCTAGGTAGGGATAGTCTGAGAAGCTGAAAGCCCCCAGAGCCAATGGACATAAGAGGGCTGGCTCTCTCTGGCTGGGTGCTCTGGTGCTGGCTAGAGCTCTCTGGCACCAGAGCTGGCTCTCTCAGGTTCGCACTGTCAGGCTCCTGCTCTCAGGCTTTCTCTCAGGCTGTTCTTCCTTGAGGATGCCTGATGATTGTTCTGCAGCTGCCTACATTTCCCAATGGATGACATGTTCTATGGGTAGGAACTCTAGGCAAAGCCTTGGGTCAGGCTGTCCTAGCTAAGTGTGGCAGGTTTGTTGTTTTTTTTTTTCAGTGTTCTCAAGGGAACAGGCTCTGAGGCAGAAGCCAGCCATTCTTCCAGAATTGTGTAGTTTTTGTATATTGTGTTGTTTTTAGTTTGTAAACTAACCCTATAGAAACAAGATAACTACAGAAACTACGAGGGAAAAAGCCAGGACAACTCAGGTGTTACAGTTTAGCCTTAATTGAAAGGCTTAAATCATTAAAGCTGTGACTTGATAGGCTTCAGTATCTGTTTTCAAATAAAGAAAACCTCCTTTTCCTTTAACATCAAACTTTTGCGTCTGTAATGTTTGCCTCTGGAGGGCAGCAGTGGTCAACAGAACCCAAAGTGCTGTTTGGTAACATGCCTATCTATCGCAATGAGATTTACATTAGCCAAGATTTATAGTCAGACTTAGGGCCCATCAGTACATGAGTGGGGGAAAAAAGCATGAGGAATTCTTTTTGAGTTGTGCTTCTTCACTTATTATCTTTACAATTTTGAGGTTTCTCAGAACACAATTTGTGGTAGTGGCAATGATATTTGAATTTTCCTTTTTTCGTATAGTTGATTCTAGTTTCCTACAATTTGGGTCAGCAAATACACTTGATATAATTTCAAATTTTGCTAATTTAATGAGGCTCTCTAGTAGCCAAGCACATTACCTATTTTGGAATATGCTTCAAGTACAACAGAAATAAATATGTAAATTGGAGCTTTTGGATGAAATGCTCCATTCATTTCTATCAAGTCAAACTCATCTAGTGTGGCAGTTAAGGCCATTATTATTGTAGTAATATTTTTAAAACACAGTATTTTAAAATAAAACTATTGTTATTTAACCATTTTACATGTTTAACTCTAAAAACAACCGTCTGAGAAATGTGCTTTTTTTAAATTTTTATTGTTATTCAATTAGAATAGTGCTTTTTAAAATCACATTATTAGAGAAGAAAAAGGCAAACTGCAAGTTCTGTGCCCTGTGGCAGTTTCTAGATTCTAATGAGAAAGTTTTGGCCAAAATATCCCTCAATATCTTTTAAAACTGTAGCAAAAAACTCAGTGCAGAGAATCTGGGGAAATTTTTTTCTTCATTTCTTTGTCTTCGTTAGCCTCCTCCCCCAGCAACTCAGGAGCACCTGCTTGTGTGTGTGTGTGCGTGTGTGTTGGTGAGAGGGAGGGAAGAGAAATTGTATAACTAAGGGAATGAAAATGGAGGTGGCATTCTCCACTTCTGGCCAAGATGGAAGGGTAGGTAGACACATTGTGCCTCCTCGCACAACCAAAACAAGGACAACAACTAATTTAAAAAAAAAAAAAAAAAAACAACCAGAACTGACAGAAAACCGAACTGTATGGAAGTCTGACAACCAAGGTGTTAAAGAAGAAACATTCATCCAGACCAGTAAGAGGGGTAGAGACAGGCAGCCGGGTAGAGAGGACTCACCGCAAGGTAGTGGCTAGACGACTGAGGCAGGCAAAGTGGTGGCTGGAGAACTGGGTGAGGGGGTGGCTTGCAGACTGGGTGGTCCCACATTCACATGCAGATAAACCAGGAGGAACAACTAGGGAATGAGATAGACCGTGCAACCCAGAGTTTCAGAGCGGGGAAATAAAGCCTCAAACCACCGACTGAAAACACCTGTGGGGGTTGAGGGGTCAAGAGGAGAAAATCCCAGCCTCACAGAAGAGTTTGTTGGAGAGACCCACAGGGTCCTAGATTGCACAAACCCACCCACCGGGAATCAACACTGAAAGGGCCCAATTTCAGGGGAAGTCACTGAAAACCAGGAGAGAGTTGAACAATCAGCATTGTTCCCTCTTGGACCCCTGCACATACAGCATACAACACAGTGACGTGGGTTACCCCAGCCTGGTGAACATGTAAGGCTCTGCCCCTACTATGTAACAGGAGCACTGAGATGAGAAAAAAAAAATGCCCTGAATGAAAGAACAGATCAAAGCTCCATAAAAAATACAACTAAGCAATGAAGATATAGCCAACCTGTCAGATACACAGTTCAAAACACTGGTTATCAGGATGTTCCAGGAACTCACTGCATACTCCAACAGCATAAAAAAGACCCAGGCAGCAATGAAGGTTGCATTATGTGAAATAAAGAAACATCTACAGGAAACAAACAGCGACGGGAAGGAAACCAGGACTCAAATCAACGGTTTGGAGCAGAAGGAAGAAAGAAACATTCAACTAGAACAGAATGAAGAAAGAAGAATTCAAAAGAATGAGGAGAGGCTTAGAAACCTCCAGGACATCTTTAAACATTCCAACATCCAAATCATAGGGGTGCCAGAAGGAGAAGAGGAAGACCAAGAAATTGAAAATTTATTTGAACAAATAATGAAGGAGAACTTCCCCAATCTGGCAAAGAAAATAGATTTTCAATAAGTCCAGGAAGCTCAGAGAGTCCCAAAGAAGTTGGACCCAAGGAGGTATACGCCAAGGCACATCATAATTACATTACCCAAGATTAAAAATAAGGAGAGAATCTTAAAAGCAGCAAGAGAAAAAGACACAGTTACCTACAAAGGAGTTCCCACTTGGCTATCAGCTGATTTCTCAAAAGAAACCATATAGGCAAGAAGGGGCTAGAAAGAAGTATTTGAAGTCATGAAAGGCAAGGACCTACATCCAAGATTACTCTATTCAGCAAAGTTTTCATTTAGAATGGAAGGGCAGATAAAATGCTTCTCAGATAAAGTCAAGTTAAAGGAGTTCATCATCACCCAGCCCTTATTACATGAAATGTTAAAGTGACTTATCTAAGAAAAAGAAAATCAAAAATATGAACACTAAAATGACAACAAACTCACAGTTATTAACAACCGAACCTAAAGAAACAAAAACAGACTAAGCAAACAACCAGAACAGGAACAGAATCACAGAAATGAAGATCACATGGAGGGTTATCAGTAGCAGAGTGGGAGTGGGGGAGAAGGGGAAAAGGTACAGAGAATAAGTAGCATAAATGATACGTAGAAGATAGACAGGAGGAGATTAAGAATAGTATAGGAAACGTAGAAGCCAAAGAACTTATATGTATAACCCATGGACATGAACTAAAGAGGGGGAATGCAGGTGGGATGGGTGTGCAATGCAGAGGGGAATAAAGGGGGGTAGATGGGACAATTGTAATAGGATAATCAATAAAATATATTTTTTTTAAAAAGAAAATGGAGGTGGTAGGGGGATAGACAGCTGCAAGGATCTGAGCTGACAGACTGAAGCAAACCCTCATCCTAAACAATCTGGAGCTCAGATTTCTTCTCTGAACAGCTGGCTTATTTCAGTCCTTCTGAAATACTCTGCAAAGATGGGGGAAGGGCTGTGAACTACCTCTGCTATGGACCTTATTTAAAGTCAGCTACTCCCTAGATATGTTCTGTAGAAACTAAATGTAATATTCAGTATAGCAGAGATGAGGGTGGTGAACAAGAGGTATACAATTGCCCACCCTAATTTTTAAAGGCCGGAGGCTCATTATTGAGCATGCTGGAGGTCTGCTTGGAGTAGGCAGTGACTAGAGTCATATAAGCTGAAATTGGATATCTGATTTGCCTGTCATATTTCTGCCCCCGATCCCCTACTTGGCACCCTATACTCCACATTCTTTCTAATCCTCCTACCCTCCCCACTCCCACACCCTACCCCCACCAAAGCTCCTGGAATTTTGGACTTAGCTATTTTTAAAACAGTCAACTCAGTAGCCACCTCCCTCCCCCGCTCAGCTGTCCAGTGCTCTGGCCAGCTATATACTCCCCCTTCCCCCCACACCAGACCTTCTCTGGCTTGCTGACCTCACTGAGATTGCTGCAGGTCTGGGTACCTGGGGGAGACATGGAGAAAGAGACGGGGGATCCCCTGGCCGGAGCTGAGCAACAGAGTAGGCAGTCATGGCTGGAGACTGGATATCAGAGTAATGTTTGACCTCTGGAAACAGTAAGTCAAAATGAAATTGCAATCCCTTTAATAAGCCTTTGGATTGAAGTTAGACTTTGGTCTAATTTGGATATCTCTTGTCCAAAAAAGCTAAGATCTCTTCCATGCTAAAGTGCCCCAATCTCCATTTCTCCTGTCTGATTTCTTTCTGGCCTCAGGCCCCTGGCCATCTCAAATTTAATTCCCAGACTCTCCTCTGACGGTTTTAGCTCTCTCCTCACCTTGTTCTTCGCTCAAGATTTCTGAGACAGCCTCCTTCTTTAGGAGGAGTTTCCTGCATCCCCTAATCTGTTTAGTTTCACATGATTAGTCCCTGTTTAGCAGTGCCCCTCACATCGGGCTTCCAAGGATGGTGGCCAGTCATCATCATAAATGATTTCTCCCCACAACTCTAGTCTATTCTCCCTTCTGCATGACATTTCCCTCAATTACATCCTTACCCCAAGAGAGGCAAGTCCCTCCCCAAGTCCTCTCCCCACCAAAAGCTGAAGAACTTCTGAATTTGCAAAGGGAAGATTAATGGAAAAAGTGATTCTTCAGTCAGGTTTGGAATTATTCAAGAACTGTTGACTCATAACAAGCAAATATTGATTTGCATGCTTAGGTTGCATTCCACTATTTGATGAGAGAGAGGGATTATAATTGCAGCTCTCTAGAATAGAACAAAGACATTGATTCCCTTTTCATTTGAATACTAAGGGGCTGGGTATTCTACCATTTCTCCTTCTTGCTGAAAATTCTGGCACAAAGAAAAAAAAATGAATGGCCCCTGGAGGATGTCCCCTCCTGATGGGGAGAGACAAATAAAAAGTATGTTTCTGAAGTGTTTTTCAGATCCTAATTCTATTAGGGAGCCTACTGGAATGACTGGGATCTGATCTGTCCCCATAATTCCTTCTTATTGGATATTTCTGCTGTTTGGTTGCTCAGAATGGGACAACACGGTGGACTCTGCCCACCGAGTCCACTCAATGTTCCTTCCACCCCCCCACCTAGAGGTATTGCATAAGGGACAAAAAGTGCACACAAAAGCAGGGCACAGAGGTTTAACAGCCACACTTATAGTTTGAGGAGCCCCATTCTCCCCAAACTCTAGTCTGCTTATCCTTTTCTTGATCTTTCCAGATTCTCTCCACATCATCCTGAGCCATCTTCAACTTTTCTCTTTCTCCACGCCCAACCAAATTTCTTTTTTCAGTCTCTTACAGGACGGCCAGTCAAAATTCACTACGTAGGACAGCCATCAGCTGGAAAGAACTGCAGTCTGGGGGGACCTGGCTGGATAGGTATGGGGTATTCAAGCCAGTCCCATACTCCCCGGTTCCCCCATAGCAGTCCCCCAACTCTAAGCACTCTCACTCTCCTGCTGCTCCTCTGTGGATATGGTAAGGAAGGGCTAGGGAAGGGTTTGGGGAATCTAGAGAACAGACTGCTATCTAGGGGTGGGCATGTGCATATGTGAGTGAGAAAAGACGGGTGTTGAGGGGTCACTTGCCCCACTCTCAGACACGTATATTTTATTTCCCATTTAACTTGGGAAAGGAACTAGGGATGACCTCTATGGACAGGGAGAAGAGATCTGGCGTGCTTAAACATTTTTGCAAAACTGAGTGAAGACAAGACTAGAAAACTGCGGGCTGGGGACTTGGGGAAGCCATCAGTCATTTTAGGACCAGCTGGAATCCCCTGACGAGATTTGGGAGAGCATACTCTGACTGAGCGGGAATCCGGGGATCATCTTACAGTCCTCTCCCTTATGTTTGCAGCTCATTCTCAGTGCAAGATCCTACGCTGCAATGCTGAGTATGTATCGTCCACCTTGAGCCTTAAAAGCGGGGGTTCACCAGGAGCACTCCGAGAAGGAGACCCGGATGGAGGGGTGGGCTCCAGCGGTCTCTGTCGAGCCCTCCGCTCCTATGCGCTGTGCACTCGGCGCACGGCCCGCACCTGCCGCGGGGACCTCGCCTTCCATTCTGCAGTGCACGGCATAGAGGACCTGATGATCCAACACAACTGCTCACGCCAGGGCCCCACGGCCTCTCCCCCGCCCCGGGGGCCAGCTCTTCCCGGCGGGGGTCCCGTCCGCTCCCCTGGCCCCGCCCTTCCAGGCGCTAGCCCCGCCCGCTCCTCCAGTCCTGCAGCCCCAGACCCCTGTGACTATGAAGGTCGGTTTTCCCGACTGCACGGGCGTCCCCCGGGCTTCCTACACTGCGCCTCCTTCGGGGACCCCCACGTGCGCAGCTTCCACCATCACTTTCACACGTGCCGTGTCCAAGGAGCTTGGCCCCTGCTGGATAATGATTTCCTTTTTGTCCAAGCCACCAGCTCCCCCGTGGCTTCGGGGGCCAACGCCACCACCACCCGTAAGGTCAGGACTCAATTGCTCCTACAGATTCTCATGGTTACTTCACCGTACCACTCCCAACCCATCCCCACTATTCCTCGGCAATGGAATTCCCAACCCTATTCCCTTTTTTTCTTCAACCACTACCTTATCTGGAATCACTCCTTCCTACCAAATATTTGCTACCGTAAATCACTTTCCCTTGGTGAGAATTTCACTCCAAGTCAGAAAACACTGAAAAAAAAGTTAGGGAAAAGAGAGTTGAGGAGCCCTGGGATGAGGAGTTACAGAGGGAAACTTTTCTTTCTTCAATAGGAGTTGCTGAGATTGAGGCCAAAAACTAGAGAGAGGAGTTGAGCGGGGAGGAGGCAATATTGGAAGATAATGAGAAGGGATTGAGGAGTGAGGGCCATGCTAAGCCTTGCATCTCTGCTGGAATCAGATCCCTAACTATGTAAGAGGTCTGACTGGGAGAAGGGGGAAGGGTGCCCTGAGCCCAAAATGAACTGTTTTCTTTCTTGCCCTCACAGCTCACCATTATATTTAAAAATATGCAGGAATGCATTGATCAGAAGGTCTACCAGGCTGAGGTGGACAATCTTCCTGCAGCCTTTGAAGATGGTTCTGTCAATGGAGGTGCCCGACCTGGGGGCTCAAGTTTGTCCATTAGAACTGCTGAACCTGGGAGCCATGTGGAGATCCAAGCTGCCTATATTGGTACAACAATAATTATTCGTCAGACAGCTGGGCAGCTCTCCTTCTCCATCAAGGTAGCAGAGGATGTGGCCAGAGCCTTCTCAGCTGAGCAGGACTTACAGCTCTGTGTTGGAGGGTGCCCCCCAAGTCAGCGACTCTCTCACTCAGAGTGCAATCATCGGGGAGCTATAACCATTGATACTGCCAGACAGCTGTGCAAGGAAGGGCTGCCAGTTGAAGATGCATACTTTCATTCCTGTGTCTTTGATGTTTTAATTTCCGGTGACCCCAACTTTACTGTGGCAGCTCACGCTGCTCTGGAAGATGCTCGAGCCTTCTTGCCAGACTTAGAAAAGCTGCATCTCTTCCCCTCAGATGCTGGGGCTCCTCTTTCCTCAGCAACCCTTCCCGCCCCACTCCTTTCTGGGCTCTTTGTTCTGTGGCTTTGCATTCAATAACTAGGCCAGCAAGCCCCTGATTGGTTTGAAAATGAATTGGGCATACAGATTGTCAGGGAAGAACATGAAAAATCACTGAAGGAAACAGTGGGGACTGGGATACACATGAAACAAAGGCATTTATCCAGAATCAGATATGGCTGCAGTCCAAAGCTGAAATGATCACAGAATAAGGATTCTGGGCCAGGTTTCTGCATTTGAGACTTTAAGGACTCTTCACCAGTTTCCCCAGTCCCATTTACAGTAAGTGAGTTGTTTCAGTCCATCTACTCCTGAGATCACCCCAACAAGCTTAGAGGTTATAGTGGTCCTGATTATCAATAGAAAACTGAAGGATTGGGACTTTTAAGAGGCAGAACTGAAAGAGGAAGACATGATCATTACCTATAAATTCAATGATTTTCTAATCATTTTCTCTTGGAAGGTGGAAAGAAGAAAAATGATTAGGGAAAAGAAGAGTCTATTGGATGAATATGTATGTGAGTAAGATGTGTTCTGCTTTTTTAGTTCAGAAATGAAGTGGGGGTTGTCTGGATCTTAGGTGAAAGGAATCTGCCTTTGGAGAATGGCACAGATAGTAAAGAAACTATCATCCCCACCCTAACTAAACTGCTATTAAAGCTATAAATTCTTCACTCCTTCCGTTTCCTATCTTCAGTCTCTTCACAGATGCTTGAAAATGAGTAAGACAACAGAGTCACTCCGCTGAAAGGGGCTCAGAATCATCAGACATTATTTTGCCCTCAGGAAGTTTACAGGCTATTAGGGAAACAGAACTGATTCACATGAAAGAGTGATGAGTGTGTAATTATTCACTATATCCTATGGTACTGTAAATTCTGATGGGAAGATGTTTGGAGAGAACTCAAGAAATAACAATAAGAGGTATTAGAGAAGATGGGATTTCAAGTGATCTTTGAAGATTTGAATTGTTAAGGACCACCTTCCAGGCAATGACATCCAGCTGGAGTTATGTATAGATTCGTGATTCAGTGAGGAAACCAGCAAAACTCAAATGAATTAGACAAGAAGTAATGGGATAGAAGGGGAATGTGCTGAGGCCAGATTATGAAGCACCTTGAAAGTGGAGCCAAGGAGTTTAAATTCAATTAACAGCTAACATTTATTGAAAGCTTAAAACCTGTCAACCAATGTTTTAAACACTTTTAAATTTTTAATTCATTTAATCCTCACAACTACCTAAGGAAGTTAATATCCTCATTGCTATTTTTATATAAGGAAACTGAGGTACAGGAAGATTAAACAATTTGCCCACAGTCACACAGCTAATAAATGGTAGAGCCGGAAACTGAACCCAAGCAGTTTGGCTCTAGAGCCTTAACTCTTAACCACTATACTATATATTGTCAAGGAAACAGAGCCATTAAAAGTTTTGGTTATGGAGCTGAGCAGAAAAGGAGAGCTGAGGTAGTGGCTGCTACCACAAAAGCTACTTTATTCTTCTATCATATGAAACCCTAAAGGAAGAGCTGGGGAGAGGGGGAGAAGCCCAAAGTTGAAGGAATCTAGTCTGTAGAAGAAGAGACTTGAGAATAGAAGTTATTCTAGTCCAGGATGTTCTAAAGTAACAGTGCTGCTCTGAACAAAAACTACTTAGGAGGTAACTTATATTCAGTATTTCCCCATTTTTTTTCTGGTCTCAGTCTCCCCCTTCAGCTACTCTATTATCTAGGGCCTGTCCCTAATCTAATCATATATTGACACTTATGTTCTCCATCTTCTCTCAGCCTCACGCACCTGAACATACTTCCCCAGAACACATATACACACTGGCCAGTGCTTACCAGATAGGGTGTCCCATCTGGTCTGCCATTTCAAATTTCTTTTGCAATTCTTCATCTCCTATTCCTTCCTCTTCACCTCTTCTAGGGACCACAGCCACTCTGCCATTTCCTCAAAGCCTCTCTTATAGAAACTGCTTCTTATATTGGTTCTCTTAACTCATCAGAGTAACTTTATTCCTGAGGTTTGGGAATCTTAAGTTAGTTAAGAATTTCATAACCAACTGATGAAAGATCCTTTTATGACACCTGTCATGTAACACTGCTCCCTTTCTCCAAATTTAGGATTAGCCCTACTACCAACGCAGTATTTTTAAAGGGGTAGTTCAAAATAAGCTCATGAAAAGATGGTCAACATGATTAATCACTATGGAAATGCAAATTAAGTTAAAACCACAATGAGAAAATACTACACACCATTAGAACAGTTAAAGTAAAAGATTGACCACCCTGTCTGGTGTTGCTCAATGGATTGAGTGCCAGCCTGCAAACCAAAAGCTTGCTGGTGTGATTCCCAGTCAGGGCACATGCCTGGGTTGTGGGCCAGGTCACCGATCTGGGGTATAGGAGAGGCAACCAATTGATGTACCTCTCATATGTGAAATGTTTCTCTCCCTCTCTTTCTCCCTCCTTTTCCATCTCCCTAAAATTAAATAAAATCTAAAAAAAAATAAAAATAAAAGATTGACCATATCAAGTGTTGGCAAGGTGTAGAGCTCTCACACCCTGCAGGTGGGAATATACCATAGTACAGCCACTTTGTAAAACAACTTGGCAGTTGCTTTAAAAGCTAAGTGTACACTTACCATACAATTGAAACATTCCACTCCTCAGTATTGACCCAAGAGAATAACATGTCTTGCCTACAAATGTCCTTAATAATCTTGTCTGAAATAACCAAAAACTGGAAACCAGCCAAATGTCCATCAACAACTGAATAGATACCCCAATTGTGGTAAATCTATACAATAGAACACTTAAGCAATAAAATGAAATCAACTACTGATCCACACAACATGATGAATTTCAAAATAATGATGTGAATGAAGAAGCCAAACAACAACAACAAAAAGGAGTACCTACTGTTTGCTTCCATTTATACAAAATTATAGGAAGAACAAACCAATATATACTAACAGAAAAGAGATGAATGGTTGCCTGGGAATGGGTCGAGGGAGGGAGGAATGGTTTACAACAGGGCACAACAAAACTTTTAGGAGTAATATGTTCATTATCTTGAGTGTGACAACAATTTTATGGGTATACATATGTCGAAAAACATGAAATTATACACTTTAAATATGTGTAGTTTATCATACATAAAGCATACCCAATAAAGCTGTAAAATGTTTTACAAGTGGGTAACCCACCTTTCTTTCTTTCTTTGGTGGATCGGACAAAAGCTTAGACTGACCACAGATAGCATAGAAAGAAAGTAATATTGGGACAGATTTTCTTTCTAGGAAAACACAGATAAGAAAAGGATGACAGGGCAAGGGAAGAGAATATTTAATGATTTTATATTCTAACTCCTATCATAAGGACCACATTCCTTTCTCCAGATTGTCATTCTCAAGGTCAGAGACCAGAGAAAGGACATTTTCTGGTTTAAAAACATCAAACCTGTGCCTCATAATTCTTTCTTTCCACTCCACCTATGGTCAGCAGGTGGCGTTGGTGACTAAAAAGAATTAGTAGGGATGGGGCAAGTCTCCAGAAAAAGAAAATTTTTTAGATTATCTGATATGTTGCCCATTTAAGAGAAAATATTAATAATTATTTGGCAGAATTGTCATTTTGCAAATAAGTTGAAGCCAGGTGCATGGTAAAGTAAATAGTTTAAATTATAACTTCACAACAAAGGATTATTCAAGACATAAAACAATCAAAATACCCTACTTAGCTCCACATGGATATTATTTACACAGTGATAATAATGTAAACACTGACTTGATTTAGCCAAAATTGTGATATAACTCTATTAGGAGGATGAGGTAACAGGAAAGGGAAGGTAGGGATACAAATAGGATGTAAAAATGCTTAAAATTTCAGTTACTATAACAAAAAAAGTAGATTATGTCTAATATTTTTAAATTAAGAAATAAAAGAAGCATATAGTTTAGAAATATGAAATAACAGGTTAAAAAGCTGAAATAATTGGAACAGATAATTCAGTAGAGAGGCCTGAGGAGTGCTGTTTTTGAGTAATACTACATGATTTCAACTACATTATGTTACATTATTTTGATTTTTTTAAAGGGAGGGTATTTTCACCTTACCCATTCCTGAACTTTCTCCCTTAACTTTTTTTTTTAACCAAGTTGTATTTTTTATTGTTGTTCTATAACAGTTGTCCCAATGTTGCCTGTTGCTCTCCCTTGCCCCACCCACCCCCCATTCCCACAGTCAATCCCCACCCTGTTGTTCATGTCCTTGGGTCCTTAATACATCTCCATTGATTATATCCTTCCCCTTCTCCCCCCCAATCCCCCTCAGGGGTCGCTGTCAGTCTGTTCCTTATTCCCATGCCTCTGGGTCTATTTTGCTCTTTTTTTTTCTTTTTTTTTTTTTTTTCCATTTTGTTCATTAGGTTCCTGTTATAGGTGAGATCGTATGGTCTTTCATTGCCTGGCTTATTTCACTAAACATATTATTCTCCAGTTCCATCCATGCTGTTGAGAAGGGTAGGAGTTACTTCTTTCTTTCTGCTGCATAGTATTCCATTGTGTAAATGTACCACAGTTTTTTGATCCACTCATTTACTGATCCCCCTTAACTTCTTAAACTTGTGGCCACCTCAGCCACTTCCCAGATCCACCCAAACCCCTCCCTACCCCAACTCATATATCTCATGGCAAGTTCTTTCCCACATTTCTTCTTAGGAAACAGAGATAATCTCCATGGTGCCAAGAAACTGCACCAGTACTAAGGGGAGAAAAAGAAGGCAGAACAGTATAAAATAAAAGTCCTTCCTTAATTTTTAAAAATATTTTATTTATTTATTTTTAGAGAGAAGGGAAGGGAGGGATTGAGAGAGGGAGAGTAACGTCAATGTGTGGTTGTCTCTCATGTGGCCCCCACTGGGGACCTGGACCACAACCCAGGCATGTGCCCTGAATGGGAATCGAGCTGGTGACCCTTTGGTTCACACCCCACGCTCAACCCACAGAGCTACACCAGCCAGGGATCTTTCCTTAATTTTTCTGCCTGCTCCCTAACTAAATTATTAGTCATCCTCCCAAGAGTTAATAGAAAGAAATTAGTTAAATGTTTCCTGAGATAAAATTTTTGTATGAATGGAAGGTGGGCTTTGAAAGAAATCAGATAGGATAACTAGATTCTGCCTCCACTATGAGCTATTTTGGAATCATTCTTTGCTATTGGCTCAAAGAACCAATAATTTTAATATCAAGGGTTTTGTGCAATCTTTGATATAGTACTTTTCTTCTACTCCTACCTCTGAAAAACTAGTTGTCAGATTTTTTAAAAATCAGCTTCTTTATTTTGCCCTCTTAACCCACCTCACCCCAGCCAAGAACTGAAAGTCCCTTTGCAAAAAGTATAGCCTCTGAAACAGAAAATGTTCTGCCATAGTTTTATTTTCTCTTTATAGAGGTTGCTGATCTGCATCTACCACAACCAAACCTACAGCTAGGGGGAAACACCATCAGTTTTGGAGAAGAAACCAAAACCAGAAGGACAAGCAATGGAATGGGCTATCTAGCTGACGAGGGTAAAATAATCTTTTGGATTGATTTCAACGCTTCTTTAGAATTTTTGAAGCATCTAAATCATGCCAGGCCATAAGAAAACATGGCTGTTAACTTTGGGGAGTTCAGTTTAGTGGGAAGGAACAGTCAAATACTTAATATAATTACAAGATAAATGATCAATATGCATAACTATAGAACCATGTCCAGCCCTGGCTGGGTATCTCAGTTGGTTAGAGCCTTGTCCCCATATACCAAGGTTGCAGGTTCAATCTCCAGTGAGGCCACATACAAGAAGCAACCAATGAATATATAAATAAGTGGAACAACAAATGAATCTCTCTCTCTCTCTCTCTCTCTCTCTCTCTCTCTCTCTCTCTCTTAAGCTCTCTCTATAGCTCTCTCTCTCTCTCTTCCTTCCTCTCCCTCTAAAATCAATAAATAGCCCTGGCTGGTGTGGCTCAGTGGATTGAGTTCAGGCCTGTGAACCAAAGATTCACCAGTTCAATTCCCAGTCAGGTCACATGCCTGGGTTGCAGGCCAGGTCCCCAGTATGGGGCATGTGAGAAGCAATCACACATTGGTGTTTCTCTCCCTCTCCTTCTCCTTCCCTTCCCCTCTCTCTAAAAATAAATAAAATCTTTAAAAAATAAAATCAATAAATTTTTAAAATATATTTATTGATTATGCTATTACAGTTGTCCCATTCCCCCCCTTCACTCCACTCCGTCCTGCCTACCCCCTCCCTCCCACCTTCCCCCGCTATAGTTCATGTCCATGGGTCATACATATAAGTTCTTTGGCTTCTACATTTCCTATACTATTCTTACCCTCCCCCTGTCTATTTTCTACCTACCATTTATGATACTTATTCTCTGCACCTTTCCCTCCTCTCTCCCCCTCCCACTCCCCTGTTGATAACCCTCCATGTGATCTCTATTTCTGTGGTTCTATTCCTGTTCTAGTTGTTGGCTTAGTTTGCTTTTGTTTTTGTTTTAGGTGTGGTTGTTAATAACCATGAGTTTGCTGTCATTTTTTCTGTTCATATTTTTTATCTTCTTTTTCTTAGATAAATCCCTCTAATGTTTCAAATAATAAGGGCTTGGTGATGATGAACTCCTTTAACTTGACTTTATCTGAGAAGCACTTTATCTGCCCTTCCATTCTAAATGAAAGCTTTGCTGGATAGAGTAATCTTGGATGTAGGTCCTTGCCTTTTATGACTTGGAATACTTCTTTCCAGCCCCTTCTTGCCTGTAAGGTCTCTTTGGAGAAATCAGCTGACAGTCTTATGGGAACTCATTTGTAGGTAACTGTGTCCTTTCCCTTGCTGCTTCTAAGATTCTCTCCTTCTTTTTAATCTTGGCTAATGGAATTATGATGTGCCTTGGTGTGTTCCTCCTTGGGTCCAGCTTCTTTGGGACTCTCTGAGCTTCCTGGACTTCCTGGAAGTCTATTTCCTTTGCCAGACTGGGGAAGTTCTCCTTCATTATTTGTCCAAATAAGTTTTCAATTTTTTGTTCTTCTTCTTCTCCTTCTGGCACCCCTATAATTTGGATGTTGGAATGTTTCAAGATGTCCTGGAGGTTCCTAAGCCTCTCCTCATTTTTCTGAATTCTTGTTGCTTCATTCTTTTCTAGTTGGATGTTTCGTTCTTCCTTCTGGTCCACACCGTTGATTTGAGTCCCAGTTTCCTTCCCATCACTATTGGTTCCCTGTACATTTTCCTTTGTTTCTCTTAGCATAGCCTTCATTTTTTCATCTAGTTTGCAACCAAATTCAACCAATTCTGTGAGCTTCCTGATTACCAGTGTTTTGAATTGTGCATCTAGTAGGTTGGCTATCTGTTTGCTGCTTAGTTGAATTATTTCTGGGGCTTTGATCTGTTCTTTCATTTGGGCCTTTTTTTTGGTCTCGACGCGCCTGTTACATAAAGGGGCAGAGCCTTAGGTGTACACCAGGGTGGGGTAACGCTAGTCACTGTGCTGTGACACTGTATGTGGGGGAGGGGCTGAGAGGGAGCAATGGCACTTGCTCCACTCTCTGCTGGATTTCAGTCACTTCCTCCGCTACACACAATCAAACTGGGCCCTTCTGGTGCTGATTCCCGAGTGGGTGGGCTTGTGCATGCTCTAGGCCCCTATGGGTCTCTCCAACAACCTCTCCTGTGAGGCTGGGAGTTTCTTCTGCTACCTCCTCAACCCCCATGGGTATTTTCAGTCAGAGGTTTGAGGCTTTATTTCCCCGCGCTGGAGCCCTGGGTTGTGCAGTCTGCTTTGCTCCCACGCCATTCCTCCCTGTTTACCTATGCGCGAATGTGGGGCTGCGGGGCCTGCTAGTGGTCTGGTCACACTGCCTGCCCCGTTCATCCCACAATCTGCCAGTCTCTGGGTCCGGCCGCGTTGCTACGAGTCCTGTTGCCCCGGCTGTCCGTCTCTGCCCCTCCTACCAGTCTGGACGAAGGTTTCTTCTTTATCTCCTTGGTTGTCAGACTTCTGTGGGGTTCGATTTTCTGTCAGTTCTGGTTGTTTTTTGTTTTTAAATTGTTGTTGTCCTTCTTTTGATTGTGCGAGGAGGCGCAGCGTGTCTACCTATGCCTCCTTCTTGGTTTCATCCAATAAATATTTTTTTAAAAGAAGGATGTCCTACATGCTGTTGGAATACAAAGGTGACAATTAAATCTGCTATTAGAATCAGAGAAATCTTTCCAAAGGATTTACAAAGATGACTTTTTTTTTCAAGAATCAGAGATGTTCTAATAGAAAGATCTTTAAACCATAAATCACATGAATTTTGTCCTAGTTGTGTGAACTTAGGCAAGTTGCTTGAGCTCTCTGAATCACAATATACATTGTACAAAATATCTGTCAGCCTATCTCATGAGAATCAAATGTTTGTGCAATATCTTTATATAGCACAGGTATAGTAGGCTCTATATACACTATAAATGTTATTAACAAAGAAAGTGTTGTTAAATGTCAATCTGGATTTTAAAAAACTTTTAATATGTGGTTTCTTCCTTTCAGTCATGAAAACAATATTCCTTCCTCTGTTTCTTTTTTTCATGATTAAAGACTCACCTTCACCACTCAAGGAGCAGTTTAAGTCAAGTTCCAATTTTCAGAAAAGCTTCTTTGTTTTTTGAGACAATTCTTGGATTAAGGATTTTAACAGTACATTTATTTACACACTGGGTAGCAAGGCTGAACCAACTAGATTACTGAATTGTGTAAGAAAGAAATAATTTCTCAGAAAAGGGGAAGTTGGGCTAAGCACGCAATGTTCTTTCTTTGTCATGCTTATAAACATCAACACAGCCCAATTTTCCCCGCATAGAAAAACAAATGATCACCTCTCATGGCCTTGCCACTCTTACTCTGATACATGATTGGACCAGAGCCTCAGAGGAATAACCGGTTATGTATGTTACAGTATAGTAGAAAGAACTGAGGTTGACGGTTTTAAACCCTAACACTGATCCTGAATACTAGGTCCTGAATTAGAGGCACATCTAGTACATAGAAACACCCCTACCCATTGAATCAATTTATATTTAATAATATATTTACTCTATGAAATGTACTCTGCTAGATGCTATAAAGGATACAAAGATTTAAAAAAGGATATAGCTTCTCTCTCTAAGAATTCATTATCTAAGAGAGAAAAGAAAATTTACATGTAAGTTCTATATGAGAAATATAAACAATGTGCTATGGAGTACTCAAAAAAAGAATGAAATCCTATTTGGTTCCAAGACAAAAGATGAGGGGTTTGAGGCACTGACCAGTGTGGCTCAGTTGGTGGGGCATTGTCTGGCAAATTGAAGGGTCTCTGGTTCGACTCCTGGTGGGAGAACATGCCTGGGTTGTGGGTTCCGTCCTAGTCTAGGTGTATGCAGGATGCAAGAAGCGACTGTACCATGTTTATCTCCCTCTCTTTCTTCCTCCCTTACCCTCTCTCTAAAAGTAAATAAACATCTATAATTTTTAAAAAGGAATTTAGAATCAAGAAAGATTATCTAAGGGAAAAGTCATTTGGCTGCCCACTCAAGAATGGGAAGGATTTCAAAAAGCAGAGATGAGAGGAAGGTCAGGCATTCCAGGTACAGAGAACAACATAAACAAAGGGAAAGAAGGATATATTAGGAGAACAGTGAGTACTCAGGTTAGGCTGAGATATAGGGTACATACATAAGAAAGTCAGAAATGAGACTGGAAGCTTGGTTGAGGCCAATTTGTGAAGGCTTTTTAAATGCCAGGTCAAAGCATATAAATTTGATTTTTAAACAATGGGTTTTAGAGCCTCATAGGAAGACATAAACTCAATTTTGATAGATTAATTTAGTCACAGTCTATAGTATAAATATCAGTTAAAAGCTATTAAAATTATATAGAAAAAAGAAACAAGGACATGAACCAGAGTGTCGAAAGTAAAATAAGAGATAGCTTTAGAAACACTAGAAAGATGGCCTCTATAGAATTTGGCAGTTAACTGGATATAGTGAATGTCTGAGAAGATGGAATCAAAGGGAGTTCCTGGATTCTAAGCCTTGAAAATCAAGGGAATGTGTGACAATTCCATTAAAAGAAACAAGGGGAAGAACCTTGAGCACAGGGGCAAGATTATGAATTCCATAGTGGGCAAATTAAATCTGAGATGCCAGCTGAAAATTTGGAGACAGACTAAAGGCATTATATAGAGTTTTACATGAGTGATGTACAAATGTGTGAACTGAAAAGCAAACTTAAAGAAAAAAAAAAGAGGCGCCAAAGACAAGCCCTTAAGAAAAGCTTTCCGGAGTCACACAAAAAAAGAAATTGCTAGCAAAGGATAAACTCCAAAAGACAAGAGGATTCTTTACATTTTTAAGACATGGCAGTTTCCAAATTATGTAGGCTTCAGGGGGAATAAGGCCTAAAAAACCATTATGGTTTCCTACGAAATCTTGAAAAAAATATTTCAGTGGTAGGAGAAACCAGGCTACTAAGGGACAAGTTTAGTCAACAAAGAAAGTGGTATAAGTTATTCTCTTAAGAAATTTGATAGTAAAAGAAAGAAAACAGATGGGGTGATAGTATGAGAAGGGGAAAAAAATGTATATGCTAAAGCAACTTCAAGAAATATCTGAAATGACTCAGCAATAGATCTAAACAAATTAATTAATCTCCTCTGCCATGCTTTCCCTAAAGTTGGCCAACTCTTGTATCTGCAACTTTCCTCAACTAAGTAGAAAAAATAGACCCAATAAGCATGAAACGTGTTCTTGTAGATGAGGTGTTTTGGGGGTTTTTTTAGGTATAGTTGACATACATTATATTAGTTTCAGGTATATAACATAATGATCCAATATTTGTATATATTGTGAAATGATCACCACAGTAAGTCTAGTTAACATCTGTCACCATACATAATTACAAAATTTTTCCTGTGATGAGAACTTTTAGAATCTACTCTCTTTGCAAATTTCACTGTACTGTGAAAAAAATACTGTAGGCAATACAGTATTTTTAACTATAGTTGCCATACTATACCTTACATCACCATGACTTATTTTATAACCAGAAGTTTATTCTTCTTCACTTCCTTTATCCATTTCACCCAAACACCCAATCACCATCTCCAGCAAACAACAAACTGTTCAAATGAAGTATTTTTTTTAAAACATTTAAAATTTTTTTGATGACTTCCGGCCAAGATGGAGATGTAGGTAGATATGCTTTGCTTCCTCACACAACTGGAAGAAGGACAACAACCAATTTAAAAACAAAGAAGAACCAGAACTGCCAGAAGATTTAACTCCTTGGTTATAGGACTAACATGTTAGTCCTATAACCAAGGAGTTAAAGAAGAAACTTTCTCCAGACTGGTAGGAGGGGCAGAGGCAGACAGCCAGGGTGGACAGGACACGTGGGAGGTGGCAGCTGACAACCGAGTAAGTGAGATAATGGCTGTAGGCCTGGGCAGTCCCACATTTATATGGGGATAAACCGGGAAGAACAACTAGGGAGCAAGACAGACCGGGTAACCCAGGGTTCCAGTGTGGAGAAATAAAGCCTTAAAACCTCTGGCTGTAAAAACCTCTGGGGATTGCAGCAGCGGGAGAAACTGCCAGTCTCACAGGAGAGTTTGTTGGGAGAGACACACAGGGTCCTAGAACATACACAAACTCACCACCTGGGAATCAGCACCAGACGGGCTCAATTTGCTTGTGGGTAGTGAGGGAAGTGACTAAAAGCAGGGTGAGAGCCCACCAAGCAGCACTGTTCCATCTCTGACCCCTCCCCAAGACACAGCACCACAACACAGTGACCTGGGTTGCCGCGCCCTGGTGAATACCTAAGGTTCTGCCCCTTATAACATAACAGGCTTGCCAAGACAAAAAAAAAAAAATATGGCCCAAATGAAAGAAAAGATCAAAGCTCCAAAAATAAAACTAAGCAATGAAGAGATAGCCAACCTTATCACATGCAGAGTTCAAAACACTGGTAATCAGGATGCTCACAGAAATCATTGAGTATGGTTGCAAAATAGAAGAACAAGTGAAGACTATGCAAGGTGAAATAAAGCAAAATATAAAGGGAACCAACAGTGAAGGGAAGGAAACCAGGACTCAAAACAACGGTGTGGCCCAGAAGGAAGAAATAAACGTTCAACCAGAACAGAATGAAGAAACAAGAATTCAAAAAAACGAGGAGAGGCTTAGGAACCTCCAGGACAACTTTAAACATTCCAACATCCAAATCATAGGGGTGCCAGGAGAAGAGGAAGAACAAGAAACTGAAAACTTATTTGAAACATAATGAAGAAGAACTTCCCCAATCTGGCAAAGGAAATAGACTTCCAGGAAGCCCAGAGAGTCCCAAAGAAGTTGGTCCCAAGGAAGCACACACCAAGGCACATCATAAATACATACCCAAGATTAAAGATGAGGAGATAATCTTAAAAGCAGCAAGAGAAAAGGAGACAGTTACCTACAAAGGAGTTCCCAGAAGACTATCAGCTGATTTCTCCAAAGAGACCTTGCAGGCAACAAAGGGCTGGAAAGAAGTATTCGAAGTCGTGAAAGGCAAGGACCTACATCCAAGATTATTCTATCCAGCAAAGCTATCATTTAGAATGGAAGGGCAGATAAAGTGCTTCCCAGATAAGGTCAAGTTAAAGGAGTTCATCATCACCAAGCCCTTATTATACGAAATGTTAATCTAAGAAAAATAAAAACATCAAAATATGAACAGTGAAATGACAACAACCTCATAACTATCAACAACTGAACCTAAAAAAAAAAAAAACTAAATTAAAACTAACCAAGCAAACAACTAGTATAGGAACAGAAACACAGAAACGGAGATTACATGGACGGTTATCAGCATGGAGGGGGAGGGGAAGAATGGGGAAAAGGTACAGGTAATAACAAGCGTAATTGGTAGATACAAAATATACAGGGAGTAGTTTGAGTATAGTATAGGAAATAGAGAAGCCAACGAACTTATAAGTACGACCCATGGACATGAACTAAGGAATGTTGGTGGGGGGAGTTGGAGATGCAGGGCAAAGAAGTATAAAGGGTAAAAAAAAAAGGGACAACAGTAATAGCATAATCAATAAAATATAATAAAATTCTCTAATATTTATTGATTTCAGAGAGAGAGAAAGCAGGGGAAAGAGAAAAACATCTATTTTTGTTGTTTCACTTATCCCTGCGTTCACTGGTTTACTCTTGCATGGGCCCTGACATATGATAGTACCCACTAACCTGGTGTATTGGGATGATGCTCCAACCAACTGAGCTACCTGGCTAGGCCAGTTAAGGTATTTTTAATAATTAAAACTAAACTAAAAAAAAAAATCACCTTCACAAAGCCTCCTAGAAACAACTCTAGATTTAGTATTAAGAATCCTGTGTTTGGGGAGTGCTTCCACCAGTTACTATATGTCTTAGGGCAAGTGACTTAAATGTAATAAGAGAACTGGTTTTAAAAAAAACCTGCAAAACCCCTTTAACTCTGAAGTTTTATGTCTTGCCCTGAATCCTTTACAGAGAGATCAAACAAGGTATCATGTGTTAAAGCCCTCAGAGGCAGGACAACACATGGGATAGGGCATTAATACAAACAGCACTTTAGGTCAGACACACCTGGGTTCAAGCTCTTGCTCTATTTACAAAATCGTTGACCTCAGGAAAATTACTTAACCCTTTGAGCTTGACTTAATCAACCCTGAGTCACAGGGTTATTGTAGGAATTAAATGAAATCTAACCTTAAGTCCTTTCCAGTACAAGATAACAGATGAACTTATAAATGAAATATAATTGAGATAATTATACAAAGTACTTGGCCAATTACAGGTGCTCAATAAATGACAAAAAAAAGTCATTTGAACTCAAGATGCTCTACAATTATTAACGTATTCTTATTTATCTATGAGTTGGAGGTGTGCATGCACACACAGGCAGTCTCAATTCCACTTTCTTTCAAACCTCTATTAGCTTCTAACCTGACATTCCCTACAGAAAATGGTAAAGGGTGATGGTTAAGAGTAAAAGGAAAGCTTACTCTTTGTGGAGGTCACAGAAGTGGTTAAAAAGACAAAGGAAGGTGCTGGCTCCAGCAGCACATATACTAAAAATTAGAACGATACAGAAAAGATTAGCATGGCCCCTTCACAAGGATGACACGCAAATTCATGAAGTGTTCCATATTTTAAACTTGATGAGAGAAACAGTCACGCAAGTCCATGAAGCACAGAGGGTCCCAATCAAGATAAACCCAAAGAGGCCTACCCTAAGACACATCATAATTAAAATGCCAAGTTTTAAGGACAAATAGAGAATCTTAAAAGCAGCAAGGAAGAAACAGATAGTAACACACAAGGGAGCTCCAATAAAGCTAGCAGCAGATTTCTTCATAGAAACATTACTAGCCAGAAGGAAATGACATGAAATATTCCAAGTAATGAAAAGCAAAGGCCTGCAACCAAGACTGTTCTACCCAGCAAGGCTCTCATTTTAAATGGAAGGTGAAATAAAGAGTTTCCCAGAGAAAAGAAGCCTAAAAGAATAAACTCCCACCAAACCAGTACTGCAAGACATTCTAAAGGGACTGCTTTAAGAAAATGAACAAAGGAGGGGGGGAGGGGGGAACACAGGTACAAAGAGGAAAAATGGCAATGAAAAAGCACTCATCAATAATAACCTTAAATGTAAATGGATTAAATGCTCCAATCAAAAGACATAGGGTAGTTCAATGGATGAGAAAACATGACCCGCATATATGCTGCCTACAAGAGACCCATCTCAGAACAAAAGACCTACACAGATTGAAAGTGAAGGGTTGGGAAAAAAATATATTACAACCAAATGGCCAGGAAAACAAGCCAGTGTAGTAATACTTATATCAAACAAAATAGATTTCAAAACAAAGGCCATAAAAAGAGACAGAGAAGGACACTTCATAATACTCAAGGGTAGAATCCATCAAGAAGACAAAAACATTGTAAACATACATGCACCCAACATAGGAGCACCAAAATATATAAGGAAAATCTTGGAGGACTTCAAGAAAGATGTAGACAGCAACACATTTACAATAGGGGATTTTAACACACCACTGTCAACAACGGACAGATTTCCTTTTTATTTTTTTCCAGACAGATTTTCTAAACAAAGAATCAACAAGGTCATTGTGACACTGAACAACATGCTAGATCAAATGAACTTAATTGATATATTCAGAACTCTTCACCCCAAAGAAGCAAAATATACATTCTTTTCAAATGCACATGGAATATGCTCAAACACAGACCATATGGTAGGACACAAAACAAGCTTCAAGGAATTCAAGAAAATTAAAATCATATCAAGCATTTTCTCAGATCACAATGGCATAAAACTAGAAACAAACATGAAGGAAAAAATTCAAAAACAGGCAAATTCATGCAGCCTGAATAACATGTTATTAAACAATGAATGGGTTAACAATGAGATCAAGGAAGAAATCAAAAAGTTTCTGGAAACAAGTGAAAATGAACACACAACAAACCAAAACCTATCAGACACAGTGAAGGCAGTCCTGAGAGGAAAGTTGCTAGCAATACCGGCCTACCTAAAAAAGATAGAAACATTTCAAATAAACAACCTAAGCCTACAACCAGAAGAACTAGAAGAACAACAACATACAAAGCCCAGAGTGAGTAGAAGGAAGGAAATGACCAAGATCACAACAGAACTAAAAAACATCCACTAAAAGAACAATGCAAAGGATAAATAAATCAAGGAGCTGGTTCTTTGAAAAGATAAACAAAACTGACAAACCTTTAACCAGATTCATCAAGGAAAAAGGAGAGAGAACCCAAATAAAATCAGAAATGAAAGAGGAGAAATTACAACTGATACCACACAAACTATATGCTGAGAAATTTGAAAACCTGAGTGAACTGGACACATTTCTAGAAACATATAATCTTCCAAAACTGAATCAAGAAGAAGCAGAAAGCCTGAACAGACCAATAACAGCTAGTGAAACTGAAGTAGTAATAAAAAAAAATTCCAGCACATAAAAGCCCTGGGCCAGATAGGTTTGCTAGAGAATTTTACAAGACATTTAGAGAAGAACTAACCCCTATTCTGCTCAAACTATTTCCAAAAAATCCAAGAAGAGGGAGGACTCCCCAACTCTTTTTATGAGGCCAGCATCATCCTAACTCCAAAACCAGATAAGGACACAACAAAGAAAGAAAACTACAGGCCAATATCGCTGATGAACATAGAGGCTAAAATCCTCAACAAAATATTGGCAAACCACATCCAGTAATACATTAAAAAGATCATACACCATGACCAAGTGGGATTCATCCCAGGGATGCAAGGATGGTACAATATTTGCAAATCAATAGCATAGTACATCAAACAAAACAAAAAATAAAAATCACATTATCATATCAATAGATGCTGAAAAAGCATTTGATAAAGTATACCACCCATTTATGATAAAAACACTCAGCAAAGTGGGAGTAGAGGAAGCATGCCTCAACATAATAAAGGCTATATACGAGAAACCTACAGTCAACATCATACTCAACAGGCAAAAACCAAAAGTTTTCCCCCTAAGATCAGGCACAAGGCAAAGGGTTTCTGCTTTCACCACTTCTATTCAACATAGTATTGGAAGTTCTAGTCACAGCGACCAGACAAGAAAAAGAAATAAAAGGCATCCAAATTAGAAAGGATGCAGTAAAACTGTCATTGTTTTCGGATGACATGATAATGTACATAGAAAACCCTATAGACTCCACCAAAAATATGTTCGACCTAATAAGTGAATTTGGCAAAACAGGGGAATACAAAGTCCATATTCAGAAATTGAAGGAATTTTTGTACACCAACAATGAAATATCAGAAACAGAAATCAGGAAAAAAATCCCATTTACTATAGCAACAAGAAAAATAAAGTACCTAGGAATAAACCTAACCAAGGACATAAAAGACCTATACTCAGAAAACTACACAACACTGAAGAAAGAAATTAAGGAAAACACAAATAAATGGAAGCATATACCATGTGCATGGATTGAAAGAATTAACATCATCAAAATGTCCATACTACCCAAAGCGATTTATAGATTCAATGCAATCCCTATTAAAGTACCCATGACATATTTCACAGATATAGAACAAACATTTCAAGAATTTATATGGAACCATAAGTGACTCCGAATAGCTGCAGCAATTCTGTGAAAGAACAACAAAGTAGGAGGGAACCAATACCTGAAATCAAACTGTATTACAAGACCACTGTAATCAAAACAGTGTTAATGGCATAAGAACAGACATGTAGATCAATGCAACAGAATAGAGAGCCCAGAAATAAACCCAAGTCTCTATGGTCAATTAATATTTGACAAAGGGGGCAGCAATATAAAACGGAGTGAAAATAGTCTCTTCAACAAATTATGTTGGGAGAGCTGGACAGCTACATGCAAAAAAAATGAAACTAGACCACCAACTTACACCAAACACAAAAATAAACTCAAGATGGATAAAAACATTCAAATATAAATCATGACACCATAGAAGTCCCAGAGGAGAATGTAGGCAATAAAATTTCACATATCCCATGCAGCAATATTTTCACTGATAAGTCCCCAAGGGCAAGGCATATAATGGAAAGAGTAAACAAATGGGATCTCATCAAAATAAAAAGCTTCTGCATGGCTAAAGAGAACATCATTAAAATGAAAAGAGAACCAACTGTATGGGAAAATATACTTGCCAGTGATACCTTGGACAAAGGTTTGATCTCCAAAATATATACAGAACTCACATGACTCCACACCAGGAAGACAAACAATCCAATTAAAAAATAGGCAGAGGACCTGAACAGACACTTCTGCAAGGAAAACATATATAGGGTCCATAAGCATATGAAAGGATGCTCAACATCATTAGCCATCAGAGAGATGCAAATTAAAACCACAATGAGGTACCACCTCACAGCAGTCAGAATGGTCATCATTAACAAATCAACAAACAAGTGCTAGCGAGGTTGGTTGCGGAGAAAAGGGAATCCTAGTATACTGCTGGTAGGAATGCAGATTGGTGCAGCCACTATGAAAAACAGTATACAATTTCCTCAAAAAAATAAAAATGGAACTGCCTTTTGATCCAGCGATTCCACTGCTGGGATTGTAACGGAGTGTAGGCTTAACGGGGCATAGGCTGAGAGGCCCCAGGGTCCCCCACAAACCTAGCTTGGGGGCTGGGAAAAGCAGCAGCACAGGGATTGAGAGTTATTTTGCATATCAGTAACAGCAGGCTAGCTTCAAAGCCTGCAGAGATCCAGGGAGAAATGCATGACTTTGACCCGTGATATAGCTGGGAGGCAGCTCTACCCCTCACCTCCTTTACAGTGCCTACAGGAGAGCTTGGAGGTGGTTTACTCCACACCACAGAGCCGTGCCTGTCCGGACCAACTATGGCAACCAAGAAAGTGCTAGTAGGTGTAGCTGATTGTGGGAGGAGTCAGAAATAGGGTTATGGAGGAAGATCCGTGCCAGGATTTAAACTGAGGCGCAGCAGCCATGTGGGGGTGCTTAACCATGTGGTTTTGGGAGTGGAGAGGGAGCTCTATTGACCAGGCAGTTTAGGAAGCAGGAAAGCAAGATGTAGCAGCCATACAGAGCGCTCTCTCAAAGGTTAGAAAGAAAGCAGAAGGACTCCCACCAGCCCCCCATGAGGATGAAGTTTTAGATTAAGGTAGGAGTCTGGCTCAGCTACAGACTTCTTTTTCCTGAGATACGGTATCCCTGACTGGCCTGTTTGGGCAAGGGGAGGCAGGACTGTGTGTGTGTTTGTGTTTTAAAGGGACTTTCGGATTTAATGGCGACATTCTGCCATTACTGTAAACCTACATAAATTTTAAATAAATAATTCCTTTCCTTTTTACCAAACTCTGGCATTGAGAGCCACAGTTCCTAATGCGTCAGTGGGCAAAGAAGAACCATAGTAAAAAACCCCAGAGGAGCGGGTTGTTTCTATTACAGAATTATATCCTAAGAACGCTGAAACACCAATTTAAAACACTCTGTGCACCCCTATGTTCATAGCAGTGTTATTTACAATAGTCAAGTGCTAGAAATGGCCTAAATGCCCATCGGGAAACTATGGTACATTTACACAATGGAATACTACACAGAAAAAAGAAAGGAGCTCCTACCCTTTGCAACAGCATGGATGGAACTAGAGAGTATTATGCTCAGTGAAATAAGCCAGGTAGTGAAAGACAAATACCATATTATCTCACCTATAAGTGGAATCTAATGAACAAAACAAACAAACAAAACAGAACCAGAGATGTGGAAATAAAGAACAAACTGACAGTGACCAGAGAGGAGGGGTGAGAAGAAAGTGTCTAGTCAAGGAACATGTACAAAGGTCCCATGGACAAGAACAATGAGGTGATGATTGTCTTTTGGGAGCGGGCAAAGGAGAGCAACAGGAGAGCAACAGTACAGGAGGCCTGTACTGAGTACTGCAGAAAGAGAAAGAAGGAAGAAACTACAGCCCAAGAGAGAAACTTAGGGCAAGAGAGAATAATACTAAGATTTTTTAAAACTAAAAATGTCAGTACTTCATAGCTGTGCCCAAATCAACACCACCCTAATTATTAATACCCACTCTCCCATCCCCTCTGAATTTACCTATTTATACAACACATACTGTTTGACAATATTGATTCATGTATTTCTTTATAAGAGAATGGTATCTGATGGGACAATGGTATCTGAACAACAACAACAAAAAAGGACAAAGAAAGGGGTTTGTTTTGCTTTAGGAAGTAGGAGTCTTTTAGAGTCCTTAAATGTTTGTCATGGCAGAGGTTAAAAAATTGACTGGTAACGGAGGGCTGAGGGTGCCCTAAAGCTTTGGCCTTACCTCTCAACCACCACCAGCAAAGCAAACAACAGTCACCACTTTGTTTCCTGTTGGCATTGGAATTGAAGAGGGTGGGGAAGGAGCAGGTAAAGATGATCTAACTTGCAAAACTGCTCGACTTAGCCCCACTTTGCTGTTTCTCCTGTACCTGCCCTTTTTCTCCCAAGTGTTTGCACCCTGCTTTCAAGACAGGAATTTAGAAGACTTTTTCTTCCTTCCACCCAAGAACTGAGAAAGAATCATCAGGGGGCAGATTTTGTCAGAACACCAGGCTATTAAGTGAAAGGTCATAAACAACCCTGTCCAGCAGGACTCCACTTCAGCACATGCCTTGGCTACAGGCCTGGTGAACAGCTTCTGCCAAGTGAAATAGTTTTTTGGCATTTAAGGGAAACCAGGGATAACAGAGTAAACAAGTGGCCTGTACTGAGTACTGCAGAAAGAGAAAGAAGGAAGAAACTACAGCCCAAGAGAGAAACTTAGGGCAAGAGAGAATAATACTAAGATTTTTTAAAACTAAAAATTTCAGTACTTCATAGCTGTGCCCAAATCAACACCACCCTAATTATTAATACCCACTCTCCCATCCCCTCTGAATTTACCTATTTATACAACACATACTGTTTGACAATATTGATTCATGTATTTCTTTATAAGAGAAACATTCTGATGTTTCATTTTATGTACTTTCATTACCATCAAACTAAAAATTCTCCCAGGAACCATAATTTTGAATTTTAAAAATTACTTTCTAGTGCTCCAGATAATTCGGTGAATACTGTTGACTGATCCAAAACAACTCAGGCCTCATTGGTTAACTTTCTAGAACAGGGTGTCACCTCAAACCCACACACCTCAAGGATCAAAATGTTCCCTTTTTTGTTCGTAGGAGTTGATGCTCTGTGTGTGTGTTTCCAACAGTCTTGATGTCTGATTCTTGGGGTTGAGTTGTAACTTATTAGCCTTAGGATGTCAACCCAGTTAGGGGGTATGAGGAAGAAGAAGGAGGATTCTTTTTTTTTTTTTTTTTTAGGAGGAGGATTCTTAACAGCAATGAATAGCCTTCTTTCTGCTGCTAGGGTAGGACTTCTGTACAATCTAGTGCTTCCTATTTACTTCCCCATCTCAGTCTTGGGAACATCATCTTCCTCTTTCCAGCACCACACAGGAACCAGAATGGATGGGGGTGGGGGGCAGTTTCCAGGAATCAAAGAAAAGGGAGAAGAATCCCTGTAACTCTGCATACAAGTTTTTCCTATCATATTTACAAATAAGTTCTCAGGAGTCGACTCTTAAGACATTTCACGGCCAGCTAGGGAAAGATCCATCTGATGGATGTCAAACAACAACACAGAATGAGGACTCAGGGTCTCCTTTAATTTGAACATATGTTCTGATGACATGTCTTCCCTTTCCTTTCTTACCAGTTTCCAAACAGGTCAGGAACTTTTAAAAGATAAATTCTTCCTTCAAACAGGTATATGACTATCTCATCCACTAACACTTCAGTTGTAAACAAGAGAACTTTCCTGCTTTTAACTAACTTGAAGGCTGGGAGGAGTGTAAGCTACAGATTCGGGTACAGACCTTTGCTAAATGACTTGGAGAGGGAATAAATACAAAAGAGAGAGAGAAAAAGAGAGAGCGACAGTAATTAAAAAAGAAAGTGAAAAAGAGTGAAGCATCATTTTTTGCCCCTTTCCTGAAAAAGCAGGGAGGGAAGGAAAGACAATCCGAACCTAAAGAACACACCTTAGTAAAGAGGTCATGAGGTAGCTGGGGGAACACAAAGTGTTCCCCGACTTCGCAGGTAAAAAGTGAGTAAGTGAAGGTATAAGCAACAGGATGTGAACACACCCTTACTATTTCCGTTCCAGAGAACGGAGAGAACAAACTGGGGGGGGGGGGGGGGGGCGGTCAGTCGTGAGGGACAGCACAGGCCAACCGCCAGGAGCCTAGAGCGGGGAGCCCCCAGTGTCTGAAAAGAGGGAAAAGGCCAATCAGCCACACATACCTGTTTCCCAATACGGACTTGATTGTGACAAGTTCTACTTGCCTTCACAGTTTTTGTTTTTGTTGTTGTTTTTTAAGAGATGTGGGGCAGTAGAAAGACAAAGGGGGTCTTCCTGAACAGTAACGCCTAATGTATCGTTAAAGCTCCGGGATTGTTTTTCACACGGCTTGTCACTTGTGCATAAATAGGCACCTCTCTAAATTAATTGCCCTGGCTAAGGCGTGTCAAGAAATTCCCTCACGAGCACATTTTCCTTTTATGTCTAAACACTGCTCCCAGCCCAGAAGCGTCTTCACCTGCCCCCCAAAAGCCACTGGCCCTGGATGCATTTTTAGGGTCAGCGAGGTGCTCCTCCCTCCGAACCTAAGGGAGGCCGCTTCTCAGCCCGCCGCCCCCCGCCCCTCCCTCTCGGTCCCCTCCCCGCGAGGCAGCAGGGCACAACCACCATTTTCCCCGCCAGGAGCACTCCGTGTCCACGCACTGCTGCAACCTCTCTGATTGGCCAGTCTCCTGGTAAACAAGGACTGGGCAGCCAATGAGAGGGCTGTGCACGAGGGTAGCACGCGCATCCAGGGCTAGCGCTCGCGTGGCCCTGCCAGCCCCGGCTACTATATAGAGCAGTTTCCTGTTTTCGGTTGGAATTATCTTCTCGTAGCTGTGGCTTAACTCTGGTAAACCAGCTCGCGGAGACCTGGAGCGCTCTTTCAGCTTTTAAGAGGAAACGAGAGAGCTTGTTTTTCTCTTGAAATTCTTCGGAGTGACCAACAGCTTAAATTGTTTTGACATCTTTTCAAATATTGTTGAGTCTTCTGAAAAGGGAAATTATTCCCGAGGGTCCTTGGATTTAGAGTTTTGTTCCTCCCACCCCCATTTCTAACTTTTGAGCCAACCCAGTTTAATCATGGTGATGTTCAAGAAGATAAAGTCTTTTGAGGTGCTCTTTAGCGACCCTGACAAGGTGTATGGCAGTGGGGACAAGGTAGCTGGCCGGGTGATAGTGGAGGTGTGTGAAGTCACCCGGGTCAAAGCTGTCAGGGTCCTAGCTTCCGGAGTGGCCAAAGTCCTCTGGATGCAGGGATCGCAGCAATGCAAACAGACCTTGGAGTATCTGCGCTACGAAGACACGCTTCTCCTGGAGGACCAGCCAGCAGGTGAGTCGCCCAGTTCTTTGCCGGAGGTTGAAAGCTGTTTTAAGAAGAGAAATGAACCGAATAAATGGATCCTATTCTAAGTATTCTAAGTTGCTTTGGTTGAGTGGTTTGAATTTGGTGTTGCAGCCCTACCTTTTTACATTTCAATTTGCAACCCCCTTAAAAAAGGTCAATTTGTCCAGTTTCTTGTGGTGGCCTGATGTGAAGGTAGTTCTGCGGAATGTTTCCTTAGCTAATTAAAGTTTTTTTGTATGCCTAAGTTACTTAACTCGCCAAGAATTCCTTATCACACGGATGAATTTCAGGTGTAACAAGAAACCTAACACCTACTCACTTTTCTCTCCCTTCAGGTGAGAATGAGATGGTTATCATGAGACCTGGAAACAAATATGAATACAAGTTTGGCTTTGAGCTTCCTCAGGGGTAGGTATAAATTAAATACATCTTTGGATTTTTCTATCTTCCCCTTTGATCTTGGAGAATATTTTTTAAATTGTTCTTTTTTCTTGACACAGGCCTTTAGGAACATCTTTCAAAGGAAAATATGGGTGTGTAGATTACTGGGTGAAGGCTTTTCTTGATCGCCCCAGCCAGCCAACTCAAGAGACAAAGAAAAACTTTGAAGTGATGGATGTAGTGGATATCAATACCCCTGATTTAATGGTGAGGTTCATTTTAAGATTCTATTACCTTGGGTCTTGGGGGTGAAAGCCACATGTCTTGGGCCTTAGATTTGGAAGTACCTCAGGGAATCAAGTCATAAGTCATCAAGGGAGGGAAAGCTGCCTTCTCTAGCTAAGGAGTGGAAAGAGAAGCAGAGAAAGGATCTCTAGAAATTCTCACAACAGCTTTTAATCCCCATTCTACATAGGCACCAGTGTCTGCTAAAAAGGAGAAGAAAGTTTCCTGCATGTTCATTCCTGATGGGCGGGTGTCTGTCTCTGCCCGAATTGACAGAAAAGGATTTTGTGAAGGTAAAAACCTAGTCCTTAAAAAATAGACTGACAAAATAGGAACTTGTGGATTTGGGATTAGAGGCAAGAACAGAAAAAAAGTCATAACTGTACTTTTTGTCTCTCATTTTTAGGCGATGAGATTTACATCCATGCTGACTTTGAGAATACATGTTCCCGAATCATTGTTCCTAAAGCAGCCCTTGTAGCCCGCCACACTTACCTTGCCAATGGCCAGACCAAGGTGCTCACGCAGAAGTTGTCCTCTGTTAGAGGCAATCATATTATATCTGGAACCTGTGCATCATGGCGTGGCAAGAGCCTTCGGGTACAGAAGATCAGGCCTTCTATCCTGGGCTGCAATATTCTTCGAGTTGAATATTTCCTGCTGGTGAGTGGGTGAGGCTGGAGAAAGTTGTTCATATGTCTAAATTGCAGTAGTGTTTTCTCCAGATCTCTAGTCTAACTGCTAACTTCCTTTCTAGATCTATGTTAGTGTCCCTGGTTCCAAGAAAGTCATTCTTGACCTACCCTTGGTAATTGGCAGCAGCAGTTCAAGTCTGAGTAGCCGGACATCAAGTATGGCCAGCCGAACCAGCTCTGAGATGAGTTGGGTGGATCTAAACATCCCTGATACTCCTGAAGGTGGGTCAGACCTAATGTCTTGTCTTAACTGTCCAACCTGGTTGGGTTTGTAAAATTGTGAAAGTCAGGCATTTCTGGGCCAGGTTTCCTATTTTTTTGGTTTTTTTTTCCCCATCTCTCTAGCTCCTCCTTGCTATATGGATATTATTCCTGAAGACCACCGATTAGAGAGCCCTACCACTCCTCTGTTAGATGACACAGATGGTTCTCAAGACAGCCCTATTTTTATGTATGCTCCTGAGTTCAAGTTCATGCCACCTCCTACTTATACTGAGGTAAAAATTGTCATTTTACCATACTGTCTTTGTCCTAAGTCTTCTATAGGAAGTTGACTTGGATTGCTAAAGTGGGGTTTTCTTTTAATTCTTACCCAAATTTAAAATGGTCTTTTCTTTCTTCCTCCCAGGTAGATCCCTGCATTTTCAACAACAATGTGCAGTGAGCATGTGGAAGAAAAGAAGTAGCCGTGTCTACTTGTTCCTTTTCATCTCTTCCTGGACTCTTCAGAGACTCAAGAGTCCCTACATTGGGGGTTGGGTCCACTCCAGCCTCTGACTCCCCAGTATAGGAGGTGACCAGCAGGCAATCTCCTGGGGTGCGTGTACATCCTCAGCCAGTGAGATGATGTGATTCAGGGTGTTTACTAGATGGGTTTTAAAACTAGAAAAACGTAGGCCCATCCTGTTTTCTCAAATCTTGAAAATTGAGGCATATTCAGCAGAAATGGCCTCCTGGCATGGTCTCACCAAGGTGTTTTTGGAGGAGAATATAGATATTGTTATAATGATATCAGATCCTGAGTTCTGTGCTGTGTGGAACAGAGCCAATTTAGCAAATTGGGAAAATGAAAACGGAAAAAAAAAAATCATATTCAAAACTTTGGGAAAGGGGGGTTCTTTATTTTTGTCCTTTATTTGTACATTTATAGGAAGGAAAAAAGCCCTCCAGAGCTGATTTGGTCTGGACTTTGAAGAGCCTCTTATGTGAATTAAAGGGAAGAAGCTCTAAGGTTGTCTTTGCTAAGAATGTACTTTAAATCTGGCATAAAGCATTAGTAACTATGCCCTACCAAAGGTCTTAAAAGCCATTTTTAGAGCCTATTGCACTGTGTTCTCCTGTTGAAAATGTGGGAGAATGTGTTTCTCTTTTCATGTGAGTCCTTGGAATTGATTCTAAGGGAATGTCTTTAGCACCTTAGTTTCTGTCATTTTTTTTCTTTTTCTATCAAAATGTAAGCTAAAACTGGTCTACTATGTCCTTATGGATAAGCGCAAGGACAAATAAAAAGTTACTTACTACTTTTGAGATTTCATCCTAGTGTACAGAATTCTATAATTCTGACATTCATATGAGAAAGGTTACTGCTATCAGCCTTGCCCACTATTACTTCCTCATACCTAAGGAAAAACACTAAATCAAGATCCCCCAACACTGATGAGAGCCTTCAGAGATTGCCATGAGAAACTGGAAGGCAGGTCTTCACAAAAGCCCCCAGGGCCTCCCTTTCCTAACCAGTGTTAGGAGATGGGGGATGTTAACAGCCCCTCTCTCACTACGGCCTTTAGCACTTTGTTCTGTCCTGTGTTAGAGCACTGAGCTCCACCCTTTTCTGAGAAAGTGTGTGGGCTGAAGGTGGATTAATTTTTTTAAATTGTGTATCTTTTTGTATGATAAACTATATATTTTGTACTTAACCATATGGATTTTTACCCCAAGTAGGGGTATTTGTAAAAAAACAAAATAAAGGTTTTTTAATGGCAAAAACTGTTTTGTCTGTCAGATGGTGTCGGAGAACTTACTAGAAACTGCCTGAAGGAGTGTTTCTCCCTGCTTCACATTTCATTCTTGAAAACCCCATAGAGAGTATTACCTATTGACCCTACTGAATAAGAGTGTGGTTTTGGAAAGGTGTAGAGGGAAGAAATTTGAGCTCTATTTAGCCTTTTCCAATTCTATAAAGAACTACCTGGGCCCTGGTTGGGGTGTTGCTCAGTGATTTGAGTGCCAGCCTGCGAACCAAGGGGTTACCGGTTCGATTCCCAGTCTAGAGCACATTCCTGAGTTGTGCACCTGGTCCCCGGGAGGCAACCACACATTAATGTTTCTCTCCCTCTCTCTCCCTCTCCCTCTCTTTAAAAATAAAATTAAAAAAATAATAGAAATGACTGGGATCTTCTGGTGATCTAAGCTAGTTTTCTGTATCCATTGCTAATCATTATTTCTTCATTTTGGAGTGCATGAATTTTTTGATGAGCTCTTGAAATCCAGGGAAGTGAGGTCTTTTGACGGGATTTGGTAGGAAAGGTTTCTGTTCCCATATTTTATAATTTGGCTTCATCATAGTTTCCCAGTGTAAACCTGGTTTACATGCAAGAAGACAAGAATAATTGTTTAGGACTTAAGGATTTAGAAGTTGTATTAAATTTTGGAAGGCTGCTCCTATTTTTTTTTATCTCTGCAGTTTGTAGCACAGTACCTATCCAAGCACATAATCGTAACTCAGTAAATGTTCGCTGAATATTCAACCCCACCCTCATCCCCCACCCTCATCTGTTACGATGTGTGCTTCAGCAGTTCCTATTTCTTCCTTGTAGGGTATTAATAGATGACCACGTAATTCCACCTCTAATTGAAATGATTTTTATTGTTCCTAAAGGAGCAAGTAGGATGAGAAACCCGGAAATGGCAGGGGTTAATGTATTTTTGATCTCTGGCTCATTTAAACTTTTGTAGACAGATCCGGTCCTGGCCTTTATTTGGGGTTTGGCTTTACTGTGGACCTCTACGTACTAATTCCAAACCTCAGATTTCTGGAAATCCGTGAAGTCAATGTAAATTGAACAGAAAGTGAAATTGAAAAGATTCTTCCTCATTTCAGTCTTTGTGTCCGTCTTTCTTTATCAGCTCTTCCTCTTTTCCTAGCTCTTTTGTTTTTCCTTACCAAGGTGTCTAGCTCTCTATTGCCACTGTGACTCTCACCTTTACTCTTACCTCTGTGTCCTTAACTATTCAAGAATCTATTGGCTCCTCCCTTTTTCAAGTCTGTGACCAGGAAACTAGGTCAAAGTTGATGGAAAAGTTTTTACTGCAGCTGGTTCTCCAGGGACTGGAGAGTTGGAACAAAAACCAAGAGCAAGTCAGAGGGCAGAACTAAGGGATGAAGAGACCAGGGAGCACAAAACTCAGTTGTTTGTGTACACATCTTGCTACTGGTAACTAATTTGAGAAGGGGATGACAGGGAGTAGGTAGATAACATACCCAGGTCTGCTAGAGATAAAATTCTCTAAGAGCCAGAATGTATGCATCCCTTCCTGATTCCTTCATACCTCAAATCCAGCACTTCCAATAGAACTTATTATGATGATGGAAATGTTCTGTATTTGTGTTAATATGATAGCCACTAGCCAGCCACACACGGCTATTGAGCTCTGAAATGTGGCTACTGTGACTGAAGAACTGAATTTTTATTTTAAACTTAATTTAAATGTAGTAAACTCCATGTGATTAGAAACTACCATATTAAACAGTGTGGTAAAATCTGAGGAAGGAAATAGGTAGCTACTGCTGTTCACCCGGAAAAAACACCCTTCCCTTGGAGCATAAAAATCCCCCATGGACTTGCTTTCGCTTTCTACACACAACTTCTACCTCACCTCAGGTCATTTACTGTATGTATGTTCACTTAAGTATATTTCCCTGGGTACTGGCCCAGCTGTTTCTCCACTGAAGTAGGCAGATATTTTGGGTCTTCTTTTCCCATGCTCTTTTCATACGCCTTTTAATTTTTAAAGTGCTATAACTTCTGTGTATAGCCATTAGAGGAGATCCAGTTCTTAGTATCATATATTCATTAGGTCCAATGTGGTATAGGAAGAATTGAGAGAAGGCAGAAAGAAAGCTATCTAAAGAAAAAGCTAAAGAAAGTAAAATGAACAAGGGCAGGTACTTTACCAAGCAGCGTCCTTGGCTATCTTGATACCTCTGAACAGACTGGAAACACAAGGATGTAGTAGTTTGGATTGAGGCATTGGGAGGCAAAAGTGTGGGGAGAGGATCTGACCAAGCATCTGGTCAACAAAAACAATCACATGGTAGCTGAAGGATGTGAAGTGGGGTGAAGGAGCAACTTTTGTCTAGTTCTTCCAACAGCGTACAGACATTTTTCTGGTGTTCTTTTGTTAGACCATCTCTAAATGATAGAATGCATAAGGTGGATAAGGAAAATATTTTACTGCCCCTTCAATGGTCCAGTCCCTGTCCCAAGCACCCCGACCTCAATAGTTCTGGAGTGGGAGAGCAGAAACCTTTGTTCCATTCTCTGTTCTGCTCCATATCCACCTCTATTTCCTAGTCTGAAAAACTCCTTCTCAGAGATGGCTGCAGATCCAGGGCCACAGGTCCTGGCCCAAAAGATAAATCTATAGCCTAAAAAAAGATGTCAAGGATTAGCCTTCCTATGATACTAAGGAGAAATAGTGTTCTGTACTGTACTGAAGGGGTCCATTCATTTGCATACATCAAAGCCCAATATGACATGGGCAGGACTTTGCAACAAAGAAAGTAAGCATTTATTTTTAGGAAGTGGTCCTCACTGGGAAACAGGTTAGCTAATGCTCAAAGACCTGGCTCCCCATGGTTTCCAGGGGTTGGGTTATATAGGAGAAAATATCAATTATGGTGACTAAGAGAGGGTCATGGTCAAAGTTGTGGCATTTACTAATTGGTTGGTACTAGGGTAGAGGGTAGTTGATCACAGTATCTGGTCCTGGTGTCAGCCATGGCATTGCATTGTCCTTTCTGGGCCTGGATCAGAAACACAACTGAGGCCTAGATGTTATCTCTACTTTGATCTACATTAGAGATTATCAGAACCTCATCGTCCTGAAGGCTTAATAATTAAGGGATGTGTCTTGCAAGGGAGAAAGAAACAGGTGAGTCAGGATGCTATTTTGAATCAAAAGGAAAGAAAAGAAAAAAGGTCATATTAAAGTTTCTACTGGGATACAATAGTACATAGTGCGGTGATTTTCAACCAGTGTGCCACAAGAATTGTTAAAACATGCAGACACTGATATCTTGTACCTTAGATTGTTAAATAAAAAAAGAACAACCAACACAACAATAGCCATTGGGTGTGAATGAATCAATATTATACCCATTTTTTTTGTCAGATGAGCAAAAAATGTATTTTTTGGTGTGCCACAGAATTTTAGTAATTAGTTTATGTGTGCTATGAGATGAAAAGGTTGAAAATTGCTCATATAGTGTGGTAATGAAGCAAATATATATTCTAGGTACAAACTTTCTTAATTCAAATCTTACTTCCACCACTTACTAAGCTGTATGACTTTGAGCAACTTGTTTAACATCTGTGCTTGTTTACCTGTAAAATGGGAGATAATAATAGTACCTATCTCAGAAGATTATTGTGAAGATTTTAAAAATGTATGTGAGATGTTAGAACAATAGCAAGTAAAGTGTTTATTATCTAAAATACAAAGGAAGCATATCCTCCACCACCACCACTGCCACCTTCATTAGTTCATTCCCAGCCATGTCCCAAAAATTGTTCTTCCTCTTTAACCTATCAGAAGTAAGGCCATTCTTTCTTCCTCTTGATTCCTTTTCTGTGTTTGGGGAACAAAACAGTCTGAGAAGAAGTCAGTGTATAGAAGCTGACTCAGCCTGGAGTTCATTGTGGTAGGGGACAGGTAGCCTACTGTTGGAATTCCCATCCCCAGGCCAGGACAGGGCTTCTGCACACCTTTAACATCTCTTGGTATAGCTCTGGGAGCCAAAGTGTTTTCTCTCTCATAATTTCAGTGTGCTTCTCAAGCCTCTGAAACCTGGAAATTAACTGAGCTTTCTTAACTTTTTAGTATACAACTCCGGAAGAAAGCTATCTACCATTTGGAGTGATAAACTGAGGAACAAAGGGTGCTGGATATGCAATGTGGACACTACAAAGTATTTTCAGACTCCTTATTTAAAGATATTGCATCTCCTTAGATTTTTTTCCCCTAAGGTAGACAAGACTAAGCAGCACAAAAACCAGTGGAAGGTGATGGTGGCTTGTTTAGCCATGGCAAAAATTAAGGCTTGAGACCTTTGCAGCAACAAGGGTGGAGCTGTCCCACCTGTGCATCACCAAAGTGACAGGTGGCCCAGCTTTTAAAGTTTCTAAAGATCTGAGTTGTTCAAAAATGCATTGCCTGTGTTCTCACTGTCATTAACCAGATTCAGAAAGAGAACCTTGGGACATTCTACCAGGGCAAGAAGCACAAGCCCCTGGATCTGCAGCCCAAGACAAGCCTTGCCAACTCAACAAGCATGAAGCTGAACCTGAAGACCAAGAAACAGCAGAAGGAGCAGCTATATCCACTGTGGTCAAGGCCTGAGCATCCAGGCATCAATAAAGCACAAACTGGCTGGAAAAAAAAAAAAAAAAGGAAGGAAGGAAGGAGGAAGAGAGGGAGGGTGGGAGGGAAAGAAAAAGGAAGGAAGGAAGGAAGGAAGGAGAAAAGAAAAGCAATTCCTAGCTGGGTGGCTCATACACCAAAAGGTTGTGGGTGTCACCCTTGATTGGGGTGCCAGGGTGCCTATGGAAGGCAATAAATCTATGTTTCTCTCTCATATCAATGTCTCTCTCTCTCTCTCTCTCATTCTCTCCCTAAAAAAAAAAAAAAAAAAATCAATAAACATATCCTCAGGTGAAGATTCAAAAAAAAAACAAACCAACAACAATAGAGGTGAGCCCACTGATGAGGCCCAATTTAGCCTATTTAGACTATTCCTATTTTGTCCTGACCTTTCATTTGGCTGGACCCTGCTGTACTCACCAGTGGGCTTGTTATATAAGGCTAAAAGAATGAGCAGACTCTGAAAGCTGGCATTTTTCTGACTACTAAGTTATTGGTTATCTCCAGGCAATGGAGTGATGGGAGGAGGAAGAACATGGGGACATAGCTGTGAATCCCAAGTGCTTTGAGTCCTGGGATGTCAAGCAAAGTCTATTCTCATTCATAATTGGGTGATGGAGCTGCTGACTCTCTCTCCAAGTCAATCAAATAGTTAGTAAACAGGTTCTTGGAAATGTCTGGCTGGGTGTCCAGCTTGAATATTTTTAACCTCCTGGACAGATGGACAGAGGAAGGATTTCAATTGCTGGGAGGGAAGGTAAGGTCAGGGGCGTGAGAACTGTGTTTCCCTTGTATGGTTCTGTGGCTAAAGACCCCTCCCTCTCCACTTCACCTGTCTAAATTTTGACTTCCTCCTTCATCTATCCAGACTCACAGCTAATCCTTCCTTTGCCTCTTGTTCTCCCATTTCTCTTTATTCCTGGACTTTCATGCTTGACTCACCTGCCAAGTCTGACAAAACTTTGGTTTCTGTTCCAGACCACAAGATGGTTTTAGCTCCACATCAGTGTAGATCAGGAGAAGGGTGGTTTGGTAGTGACTAGGGCCTTCTTTGCTCCCCAGGAGAAAGGTATAGGCTGCCAGTGATACCCAGCGGCTTCTCTTCTACCTCCCCAAGCTGTCCTGTAGAAGAGCTCCAAACTCTCCTGCAACCTCATGCACCTCACTGCCCCCAACTCTTGGGAACAGAATCCAAGAATTTGGGATCCCAGATTTGGACCTCATATTCCTTTGGAAAGTAAAGAAATGTTAGGGATTAGAGGCAGCAAACCAGGGGCCCATAGGTGGAATCAGCTTGCAGACATTTAGAAATCTGTACTGTTTCTTCCTAAAAACTTGAATTGGTTATAAACATTTAAAAACCAAATTTTCACTAAAATGTACTGTTCTGGCTTCTCTGAAAAAGCAATCTTATTTGGTAACACAGAGCCCACACAGTATTTGGGCATCAGCCTGCTGGAGCTGAAGGGGCCAGACAGGCTCTTATTTGCCAGTTCTCACCACTCCCTGTTGCATTACACTCACCTGCTTCAACTCTTTTCTTTATGCCTGCCTGACACACCTGTCTAGTGGTCACCTCTGCTCTAAGTAGAGCTTTCCAAATATTTCCTCTGAAGGATCCCTAAGATTAGGGAAAGTGAACCATTTTCTCCAGGGCTGCGAGCAGTCCAAAGTAGACTGTCACAAGTCAGAAATGTCTTTAAAGTATGTATTATAGGTTTAAAAAGTAGAAATTTTCATTTACGCTATATAATATATTTATGTAGTTTTAGTATAAAAAAATTACCTCCCTACCAAATCTTAAAAGTAAAATTGAGCCCTGATTGGTGTGGTTCAGTGGGTTGGGCATCATCCTACAAACTGAAAGGTTGTCAGTTCAATTCCTGGTCAGGGCACACACCTGGGTTGTGGTCCAGGTCCCTGGTTGGGGCATGCAAGAGGCAACTGGTCAATGTTTCTCTCACACATTGATGTTTGTCTCTCTCTCTTTCTCTCTCCCTTCCCCTCTCTCTAAAAATAAATAAATAAAATATTTTTTTTAAAGACTACAATTGACACTGTGGAAGGTTTGCCATGTGTATCATGTAGCTCCAAACACTCCTCACCACATCACCTATGAATAACACAATTTAAGCAGTATGATGCAAAAGACATGAGGCAAAGAGAAACATGGGAAACCAGACATGGAGAAAGAAAAAGAATCTCAATGACAATAAGAAAGAGTGTGAAAGACAAGCTAAAGACAAGCTAGTCCTAAGTCATCCCTCCTGACCTGGCCAGGGCCGATTCATGAGAAGTTTGTAGACATCCCTGATATCTCTGGACAGGTGTTAGAGTGGTGGCTCAGAGTGAAAAGCTAGTTTCAAAACAGAAGCCAGGCCAAGTAAGGGAGAGGTGAGAGGCCCAGAGCAGCCAAGTGTGGTCAGACAGGAAAGAATGTCTAGGGCCCAGGGAAGAGGCTTGGGGACAGGGAGCTGAGAGTTATGAAAAGAGCTGATCAGCATTTGCCCTTTCCCCCACTGAGCCCATCTTTGTTTCACTTCTTCTTACTACCCTTGCTTGAGAAAAATGAGGTAAAAAAAAGTTACTTTGATCACCTTAGGTGAGGGAATTTTTTTTCTCCAGAATGGTTGCATCTCTGGCCATAGCAGACCATAGAAGGATGAGTACCAGGGCTTGCTTCCCTATCCAAATGAGATTTTATCTATTCCCTCCAAGATAGAAAATACCCCAGATCATTGTCCCAGATTTAGGTGAGTTCATTTTCCCCACCCCTTTAGTAAGGCAAAGACAGGTCTAACTCATCTCTCTCCTATTATTATACTATCTGTCAATGCTGCCCTATGTGTAACAAAGAATGTTAGAGACAAGACTTGGATATTTTCTCCCTTGTCCATTTTACACCAAGAGAAATGGAATCACGGGATGAGGAAGATTCAGGAAAGCAGGGGTACTGGCTTTGGGAAGTCTAGCCCACAGCTGAGGATCCTGGAGAAGAAGAGGTTTGAAAACAAAGAATAGTCCCAGACTTAGAAGTTATGGGGAAACAGACCCTCTCTGCATTGGACAAGACTGGGTCTGAGGAATCCCTGGATTCTGTCCTCCAAAGTCTTGGGTTCCCAAGGTGATTGCACTTACCCTCTCAGTTAGGGTGGGATCATAGTCTTCCCAATGACTCCCATTAGGGTTCCAGGGAAAACCTGGGTTCCCTCCAGGATACAAAATGGCAAATTAAGTCCCGTTGGGGATAAGGCAAAGGATTTTCTGAGGTAATACTAGGAAGTTCTAACTTACTATATATATTAATATATATTTCTAGCTTCCTGGTCCCAAATAACCTTGGGGGGAAAGTGAGCCTCACTAGGGGAAATGTTAATGGAGAAGGGGTCTGGCCAGATTAGCTAACTGAGCTACAGCATTCCTCTCCATCTCATTTCTCTTCTCTGTCCTCTAGCCAGACATTATATATAAAGGGAGATATAGAGGATCTCACCACTGCTCCTTCCTCAGTAGAACATTTCTTGGTGGCCTGCTTGATTTGAGTTCTGGCTTACAGATCATGACCTTGAACTCTGCTGCAAGGGGTTGTCTCCTTGTTGATCTTCCTGCTACTCAAGTTAAAGCAGGTTCATGGAAAAGACGGGTTAGATGCCTGAGGTATCTTTAGCTTGCCCAAGCTGAAAATAAGATGGGCAAGTCCAGCAGATGGAAAGAGTACAGCATTTGTTCCGAGAACCATTCGGACTCTTGCAGGTGGAGTCACATCAGCTTGAAGGATTCCTAGTGGGCATTCTAATCCAAATTTTGTTTCATACATGAGGAATTTGAGGCTTGGAGACTTGACATAACTTTCCAAAGAACACAAAACTATGGACTAGTAAAACTAGGACCATAAACCAGTGCTTTGCCCAGTTGAGATGACAGCCCTTCCCCTTGGTTTAGTTCTTAACCAGCCTATGTCTACAACCCACCCTGCCTTCCTTTCAAATTTACAACAGCAGTAAAAATGAATTGAGAAAAATAATGATCTTTTCCTAACCAACCAAGTGTGTCCTGCCCATCTGACATTTGACCCTCCAATTTTCTTTGGTCGGTACCCCTGATCTTCTAAATTGTATGTTTCAACCAGGTCTCCAGTTCAGCTCTCTCAAACCACTTGAGACCCTGAAGTTAAATTTGCAGACCCTACTTTCAAGCTTTCTGTTCAAGTTGGGAGGGGACCAGGAGGCTAGGAATATAGGGTAGGAAAAGATAGGATTCTTGCCAGAAAACCTACCTTGCCTAAGCCAGTGCAGCCCAGGCTGTGGCCATGGGAGAAATCTGTTCAACATAAACAGAGCTTAGCAGGCACATAGCACAGGGCTGAGCAAGCGCCACATGGGTCTTCTCTAAATGTTTGTAAGCAGTGCCTCGACCTCTAACCTTTTTCTGGGGCCTCTAGAGGAATAGCAGCCCTGACCGTTTACTGGGCTTAGACTTCAACCTCAGCCCGCCTGATAGAGCCTATGAAAAGTGGGGTAGAGGTCAATGGAAACAGTCTAGCTCAGGCCTGGAACTGCTCCAGAATCTGGGGAAGTTTCTGGGTCCCATGCCTCTGGCTTTGTTCAGCAAGGTCACCTGCCAAGAGAACAGGAAGCCAGACAGGAAAGAGTCCAAGAATGGTCTGATCTTTCTGATACTTTGTCTCTGAGGCAGTACAACTGATTCCAAGTGGTCACTCTAAACTTTGTCCTCCTTTCCTCCATTTCATGGGCAAAAGATGTGTGTGCATACAGGGCGGGGTGGGGTGGGGGGAGCAGGGGTGTATTCCACTCATCCTCTACTGTCTATAATCTTCTTTGTTCCCATTCTTTTAAGTTCCCAAGCTGGCATTAAATGGGACTTAGAGGATTGGCTGTGAACCCCAACAAAGACAGAGATATAGCCGACCAGTTTAGGACTTACATGTGTGTGTGTGCGTGTGTAGGGGAGATGAGCAAAAGGAGATTTTTCAATGTCTTTTAGTTTTGTTTCTTGCTGATTTCTCCATAGCTATATAGTGTGACTGGGCAACCCCATTCCCATTCTCTCCCCATTCCCACTCCACTCACAACACCTCCGAGAGCTAGAAAAGGAAACACATCAATCATCACAAATTACTTAAGAACTCTGGAATGTTCTGTTTCTATTCTGGTTTCCTTCTCTGGTCTCTTGGCTGTTTCTACCATAAAACCTACTACTGCACCCATAACAGGCTTTTAAGGGGCTTTCCCTCAATGGAGTCAAAGTCCCTATTCATTCTTTACAATAGTCAGAAATATCTAACATTAGATTTTTGTCATTTGATGCTTAGAGAATTCAGTCAACCAGCCTGATTATGGTTGGGGAATTCCTTGAAGCTTCTCCTGCATCCCGTCTTTATGGCTTTCAAATGTTCTGTAGGGTTGCTATCTGTGCCTGCCTCCTTATTCTGTCCTCTGGAAAGGCAACTAGCCTGTGACCGCTGCATGTCAAGTGGCTCTTGTAGAGCTCCCCCAGAAGCCAATCAAACATAGGGAAGTGATCTCAGCCAAGGGCGAGCTATGTGGTTGAGAAAGCATCTCTCAGAGCTGTGAGTATCCCTAAGTCATTCCCCTCCTCCACTGCCTCCTTACTTCCTGTAAAGCAATACCACCTGTTCTCTTTCCCCTAAAGACAGAAGAGAGAAAGGCTAACTAAATTCCACAAAGAACCAAAAGAGAAACTGCAACTCAGCCACACAGTGGCTTCTAGAATTGGAGAATAGACTATTCAGGGGGCTCTCCCTGCAGAGACATATTTTTCAAAGTGGGGTCTCCAGGGCCTGGAAGACGGTGACTATGCTGAAGAATAACCAGCACCTCCTCCCTATTTCCTCCCCACACCTGGTTTTCTTGACTTTCCCCACAAAAATAGCTACAACCATTCTTTGTAAACAAGGACAGGATCAAGGTCAAGTGTGGGAAAGAGAGGGCCTGTGCACTTATGAACACGTGAAAAGGCACAATCCTGTCCCCGGGGCCTGAGGACCAGAGGCTCAGAAGTCAGCTGATCTTTAGGGTGTGAGCTATTTTTCCCTACTACTCACTCTGCACAGCCCTGCAGATGAATTTCCTGAATGTTCCTAGGCAGGGCTACATAGGGAGCCTATGTCCCACCATTGTGGTGGGAGGGAAGAGGCAAAAGATAGGAAGGCTGTAACCCCCAAGGTATCACACTGGACACTGACAGATAAGGAGAGAATGGCTCAGCTAAGCATCCCCTTCATTTCTCCAGCCCTCCCCCATCAGGCCTCACCCTGAATAGAGAGACAGAATAAAATATTTTATTTAAAAATATAAAACTGGCCTTACTCCTCTTAACTGTTCCCACCTCCAGTTATCCCCACAAAGAACTATATAAAAAATGGGTAAGGGCATATGTACAGCTGTCTCAGATCCAACAATTCCAGTTCTTCTTTTGACCCTCCTTTCTCCCTTTCATACAATTAAGACATTGGTCCTATGCCCTTTCCCGAAGATATCAGAAATGGTACAAAGGTAGAGGGAGAGGAAGGGTAAAAAATGTCTGTTGTCATTCTCCATTTCTATTTCTAGGGACCAAACAGGTTATCTGGACTCAGAGCAAATAATTTCCTTGTCCACAAAACCAAATAATAGAGACAGTTACTCTCTTATATCTTAAATTAGAAATATATGAAGATCCAGGGTGTTGTTTAGGGTCCTTTTTCAGTATATAGCCTCATCCATATGGTCATCACTGTCACCCCCAAAGTCCTCTCCATTGTCGAAATATGACATGATGTAATCAGTTTCCTGAAATAGAAAATAAAAGTCAGGTATGCTTTTGGCATTCTCCTTCCTCCCTGTGTACCAGGTCCCTTCCCTCCCAACAGCACCATTTCAGGCCTAGAAATCCCTTCCAGTTACAGTTTACTATCTATCTATCTATCTATCTACCTATCTATCTATCTATCTATTTAAAGTGGTCATTTATTGATTTTAGAAAGAGAAAAGGAGAGAGAAACATCGATTTGTTGTTCCACTTATCTACACATTCATTGGTTGATTCTTGTATGTGCCCTGACCCAGCTGTAACCTTGGCCTATTGGGACAATGCTCTAACCAACTGAGCTACCCAACCAGGGCTAGTTGTTTGCTCTTTAGAAAAGCCTACAGATAGATAAAGTGGAGAATACTATCCTTTGGAGGCACTATCTCCTTTGGCCCTCCAACCTTCTGAAGAGAACATCTCTGGTGAACAGAGTTGAGATCTCCAGAGCTAATGAGGGCAAAAGAGAAGAACTGTGGGTAGAAGGAGGTCCCCTTCACCTCTTCATGTTCTTCTTCATCATACTCCTCTTCTTCTTCCTCTTCCTTCTCTTCTTCTTCTTTCTCCTCATCTTCCTCTGAAGTTAATTCTTCTTCCTTCTTCTCCAGGGTCTTATGTGAAGATGAATAATAGGAGGACAAATTCAGACTCAGCCCACAGAAGGGAAAAATTAAGGCATACATGGGCCAAAGAGGAGGGAATGGATCTGGGGCTAGCTGGTCCTTATGCACATTTCCTCCTACCTCTAGTTTCTGTATTGTTTCCTCTTTATATTCTGTGGTCTTAGGGGGCCTTCTGGGGAGTAGAATGGTGGACCCTGGTGAGAGGATCAAAAAGTAAACCATCAGAGAGCAAACTTCCTTGTTAGCTTTCTACCCACCTTCCTGCAGAGACCATATCATTCTGCTGCCCTCATGTGGCCACCAAGGCAACCAGCAACAATACTGGATGCTTTGGGTAGGAATTGGGAGGGCAGACAAGCATCTTCCGCCCTCCAGTTGAAAAAGGAAACCTCTCTTTTCTCCTCTTTTTCCATTGTATACTCACTGTCTTTCTGTAGCTTCCTCACTCGGATCCTTAGCTCCCGGGGTAGACGTCGCCAATCTGGGAATAGTGGGAATGTAAAAGTCAGTAAGACCCTGCCTAGGTCTCCTATGAATGAGTATTTTTAATAAAGATTTTTTATTTATTTATTTTTAGAGAGAGGGGAAGGGAGGGAGAAAGAGAGGGAGAGGAACATCGAGCTGGGGACCAAACCCACAACCCAGGCAACCCAGATATGTGCCCTGACCCGTAATTGAACCAACAACCTTTCACTTTGCAGGACAATGGCTGTGTTGCAGGACAAATGGATGCAGGACAATGGGCAACCAACTGAGCCCCACCAGTCAGGGCAGAATGACTAGTTTTAAGGGAGAGATAAGGGTCAGGATAAAGGTGATAAAGGAAGGGGTTGGGTCAAATTTGCTTGGAACAAAACTGGCTTGGATGTCTCCAGGGAAGTGAGGGCTATTTAATAGGTTTTTAGATAGAGCCTGAGAGTATTTACTAGCATACCTAAGGCTCCAGTTTGTAAATACTGAATGGAATGGGGGGGGGGGCGGGCAGAGGAGGGTGAATGGGGTGATAACCAGTGGCTTGAGGCCTATTAAACATTTGAAAGAAAGGCAGATAATGAAAGGACCCAGCACCTACCAGGGTTCCAATCAATGGCATTGTCAATCGGTCCTGACATCTGATATTTGTCTGAGTAACGCTCCACATCTGAGGGATCAGAGGCCAAGGTCAAAGTTTTAGCCTTTCAGAGGCCTAGAACAGGGTTGTTCCTCAGGGCCTAGCCCTCTCAGTACTTAGAAACTGTCTGTCCCTTCAGCCCAAACCCAGAGCCCAGGGGGGTCAGCTTCAGTGAGAACCTAAAATTACAATGTTTTTGTTATCTTCCTTAACCCAAAAGCATGACTATATCAAGAGGTAATGTGATACAGTAAAAAGTATATTAGAGAGCAAAAAACCAGAATTTCTGTCTTCCCTTTACTCATTGTTAATGGGGCTAACTTAAACAAGTCTTTCCTCTCTCTGAGCTCCAGCTTCTAGGGCTTCGGTAGGAAGGCACCAGTCGCCAATATCCTGAAATACTGTACTTCCCCAGCAGTTAGTAAATATCCACTATCCCAAGCCTCCCAAGTATACCCCACTTCTCCAATCCCTCCTTATATCCCTGACTTCTCTATGATCCACTAACCAAAAAGGTAATACTTTAGTTAGCAGGGTACCTCAGAGACCCAACACCAGCCCCCATTCTGATTGGTTGATGCCTGTAATAACTAGATTGTTAAAAATTTAATATATCTCCCCATTTATACATGTGAAATGGGCATCTTAATACTTAATCTCCTACTGTCCCGATACTATTATAAGACACAAAACAAACCATGGATACTGTCATGCATTTCAAATGCAGGAATAATTATGATTTCCTGAGTTAGACAGTGAGATTCCTATGCCTCTTCTGGCCTCTCTGGCCCCCAGCAGTGCTGAATATAAGGCACTGCTCATGGAAGGCACTCCGAACATTCGAACTGACCTCTTTTGGGGACAGCTGGCCGGATGAAGTAGGGGAGCTGCCTCATGGCCCCTCGTAGCTCCTGCTTCAGTGCCAGGACATATTCCCCTTCCTCTCCTGAGGGCAGAGGCACTGGGTAGAACTCCAATGGCTAAGGAGGCAGGGGCAGTGGTCAGTCCAGGGAGAAAATGCTGGACTACAAATCCAGGAGGGTGTCCCCCCTCAATTTAATCCAATGCTCCTACTTAGCAAAGGACCAAAAGCTAATGAGGTTCGTAACACAGTATTTTGAAAGCTGGGGAGCTGGGATTATGAGAAGTAAGGGTAGACATTTCCTTGCCTTGAAAACATCCCATGTAAGCCAGGTGCATAGAGACAGAGAGAAGCAAGACTAGGATGGTTTCGTGATGGCCCAGGAGAAATCCAGGATCATACACAGTCAGTCAGGGGCACTTGGGAGGCTTGGGAATGGAGGACAGACACTCACTGGGAAGAGTGGAGAAGGCTGCAGGGTGGGTGGCGGCAGAGCATCCCCCTTCCCAATGCCTACAGCCTCTGTATTGAAGGTCAACTGGCCCCGGCCCCGGCCCCGGCCCCGGCCCCCACCCCGGCTGGCCATGGTGGAGGGGGCCTGGGTATTCAGAGATCCAGTGAGAAAAACCTGGGAAAGACAAAAACAAAGAGAAAAAGTACAGTAGAATGGATAGGAAGCCAGGGAGGTATAAGACAATCTTTTTCCCTGGGACCTAAAAGCCAGTGTAATTCAACAAATTTTGATTAAGAATGCATGTGCCAGGCAGGGTATTTCTGGAAACATAAACAATGGATGAGACATGGTCTCAACAGGACAGATAATTGCAATATAGTGTAACTGTAGCACAAGGGGAAAGTGATAAGATCCTTGGATAAAACTTCCCTACATCACTAAGATAATTTGATGTTTATCACCATCTGCATATCTATATATGACCTTTTAATTCTTTCTCTCCCTAACATTCCAAACCTAACCAGGCCCCAAGTCAATCCAATTTAATGCATTTCAATAAAGCATTCATTAAGCACATACCATGAAAAAGGTAGTGTGCCAGGCACTGTGGAAGCACAGGGTAAATCATCAGTCTCACTGTCAGTGGCAGGAGGTGAGAGTGGAGAGAGGGAACCATTATAATCAAATCAATCTTTGTAAACACCACTTAGAAGCACAGAACTTAGAATTAGAGACTCACAGAGTTATCTAGTGCAAACCCCCTCCCAGTGTAATACTCTACTCTGCAGGTTGTTAAGTTATTCCGCTTCTAGTGACATTTTCCTAATGAACAGGTGGTCAGCCCTGACTGGTGTGGCTCAGTTGGTTGCGTGTCATCCCACAAGCAAAGGGTGTCTGGTTCGATTCCTGGTCAGAGCACATGTCTGGGTTGCAGGTTTAGTCCTCAGACACAGCACCTGTGAGAGGCAACTGATCAATGTTTCTCTCCCTCTCTCCCTTCCTTCCCCTCTCTTTCTCCCTTCCTTCCCCTCTCTAAAAATAAATAAATAAAACTTTTTTTTTTTAAGTGAGGCTATTCATTCTCTCCCATGGCAGCCCATTCTACTGTGATCAACTCTGATGAATTGAAAGTTCCTCCTGCTACTGAAATGAACTCTGACTCTTGTCATCATCAGTCTTGAAGGGACAGTCAGAAGCCACTAGAATAGGGGATAAAGTCATCAAATGAAAATGAAACTTGAAAAAAATGATACCCCAGAAGCAAGAAACACACATAGCACCCAGATCTTGGTTTCTAACACCATTTTCCAATAAAAGGAATCAAGGCGACTTGGAGAAATGACTGAGGCAGTAAATACACAAGATGAGACTTAAGTATCTTCTAGTGCCAAAAAGTAAGAAAGTGCTAAAAAATAAATAAATAAGGCACAATAACACACACACATTAATGGGGCTATGTCAGAAAAGCATACGAGTCCAATGAAAGAGCTCCCAATGGCCAAAATGAGAACAGTTTGAGCAATAAAGTAGTATCGGATTATAACCCAAAAGTATAGAATAAAAAATAAAACTATAAAATCCATGAGTTCATACTACTATAAATAATGATTGAATAAATTAATACATGACAGAGAAAAGACAAATATCTCATGCAGAATTCCAAATACATTATGTAGACTCCTCTAAAGACAGAGGGTAGAACTCCCCTCTCCTTAAGTGTGGGCTGTATATAGGGAATTTTGTCCAATACAATTTTTAAAAGGGGGATAGTAACTTTACAATGGAGAAACTGGATGAATACTACTTTAGTCGGGTGACCAAGGTAAGTATCAACAATATTAAATCATGTCATTAGTAGGTACCTTTAATACTGAAATGATGAAAATGTCACCATATCACTTTACCTTTGTGATCCTCATTACCCAAATCCATAATCCCAGTCTAATCAAGAGAAAAACATCAGACAAATTCCAGCAGAGGAGCATCCTATCATATACCCGACCAGTACTTTTTAATACAGTCAAAGTCACAAAAAACAAGGAAGTTCCACTCTTCCATTGTAAAAGAGAGAGAGCTGTCCTAGTGGCAGCATTCTTAAAAATAACAAACATTACTCCCTTTGTTTTCTTATTATAGAACTAATATACACTTATCTAGAAAACTTGGAAACACATAAAGGTATAAAGAAAAATACCTATTATTTCATCATGGCCACCATATAGTAATAATCATTATTAATATTTTTTTACTTATTGATTTTAGAGAGAGAAAGGAAGGGGGAGAGAGAGAGAGAGAGAGAGAGAAAGAAACATTGATTTGTTGTTCCACTTATTTATGCATTCATTGGTTGCTTCTTGTACGTGCCCTGACAAGAGATCAAACCCGCAACCTTAGCATATCGGGATGATACTTTAACCAACTGAGTAACCTGGCCAGGATCCCCATTATTAATATTTTATTATGTATCCTTTTAACTTCATTTCCATGTGTCTACATACATATACATACACATAATAGGGACATGACAAGTAAATGTAGAATAGTATTCTGGAAGGAATCCTGGAACAGAAAAAGAGCAATAGGTAAAACTATGGAAATATGAATCAAGTATGACCTTAAATAATTATATTATATCAATAAGCTTTTATAATTGTAATTAATGTACCATATTAACATACAATGTTAATAATAGGGGAAAGTGTGTGCCAGGGCATATAGGAAACAACCCTACTATCTGTTTAATTTTTCTATAAATCAAAATTGTTTTAAGAAATAAAATCCATTTTAAAGAAACTTGATGGCCTGGCTGGTGTGGCTCAGTGGATCGAGTGCCAGCCAGCAAACGAAAGGGTCACCAGTTCAATTCCCAGTCAGGGCACATGCCTGGGTTGCGGGCCAGGTCCCCAGTTGGGTCTGTGTGAGAGACTGAGAAACTGATGTTTCTCCCCTCTCTTTTTTTCTCCCTTCCCCTCTCTCTAAAAATAAATAAATAAAATCTTAAAAAAAAAAAACCTTGAGTAGCAATTTGAAATTCATAGTTTCTCAGATCTTCCTTGATTACCTTGACTGTGTTAAAGAGTACTGGTCAGGTATATGACAGGATGCTCCTCTGCTGGAATTTGTCTGATGTTTTTCTCCTGATTAGAATGGGGATATTGGTTTGGGGGAGGAGAATCACAGAGGTAAAGTGCCATTTCATCACATCATAATAAGGGCACGTACTAGTAACATGTTAGGGAACAATAAGAAATAATACAGTACATAATTAAGATCTCTTAAATTAGTGATTCATAATATAATTGTCCCCACAGTCCGGAGAAGGGAGAAAACTAGGAGGTCTGGGATGCTGACAGGAGGCTTTATAAATATAAATCACAAGGTCTCAAGTTTGGAAGAACCCTTAGAAATCATGCATTCATTTATGCAACAAACATTTATTGAACAGCTACTATATGCCAGACACAATGTCAGATAATGGGGATATAGTGAAACTTCTACTCTAGACTTGGATCCTTCTTCTGATAAACCATAATTAGTAAATTGTTATTCACCTTTGAATTATCTCTAGTGAGAGAACCCCCTATTTCACTTTGCAGATCCTTCCATTTTTGGATATTTGTTCTTCAATTAATATCCAACAAATACTCTAGACAAGAAGTATATGGCTCAATGAAGGGCATTCTACAAAAGATTAGTTGGTAATAAAAACTTTAAAATATTTATAAAGTAATTTATATACACACCCCTATATAAATAAAAATGTTCTTCAAGGATATGAGGGGCCCCCCCAAAAAAACCCGGAATTTATTTATAAAATATTGTGTATTTCTTCTTACATGTTTAAACTTTAGTCACCTTCAAAATACTCTCCATTTGATGCAGTACACCTATTGAGACTTTTTTCCACTGATCAAAACAGTTTTTGAACAGATTTTGATGCCTTTTAGTGCTTCTGCCATTTTTTGTTTCATCTTTTCCATGTCAGCAAAACACTTCCCTTTGAGGACTTTTTTAATATGAGGAAACAAAAAAGAGTCACTTAGGCAATATTAGGTGAATAGCAAGGGTAGGACACCCGTTTTTTGGTCAAAAAGTGGTAAACACTCAGCGTGGTGTGGGCAGGTGTGCTCATAAATCACCCATCATGAGATGGGCAAATGCATTGAAAGAGATTTCAAAAAAAATTCACTTAAGTGGTAACGCAGCCTTTCACAACACCACCAGCTGGTGCACTGATACAGATGGGTTCCTAGAATACTCACCTATTGGGGGAAGCCTGAACTACAAGGCCCTCCAGAAGATAATTCTGGGATTTTAGGGGGTGCCCACTTCATATACACCAAAATTAATATTGGTTAACTTGAGGTGTGGTTTCTTTTGGGGGGGGTTGTTATTTGTATTTTAAGATTTTCTTCTATACTGAATAGGTACTGTTTTTGTAATTAGAGAAAAATACTAATTTAAATTTAAAAATATATACTAACAATAGTATATGAGACTAATATGTAGCAGGAAGGAGAGGGTAAAAAAATATGTGTCTGAGGAAAGTTTCAAGTTCAACTACCACAAAAAATGTGAAGAAAAAATGGTTGTTAATTAATAGATTTAATTGTGATATGACTGAAAGAGCATATTAGGAGAGAGAGGAAGTCTCATGGATCCTGGAGAATGAGTAAGAACTCATCACCATATCTTCAGGCCCTTCCAAGGGAAAGAACACTCTAATCATCTGCCTTAGGTCTCTTTCCACTTGACAGATACAGTTCTAGCAGTGGGGATGGGAGCTGTTTTGATTGCAAAGCAGTGAGGAGTCAGGAAAAGACCATGAGTTTTGAGGTTAGATAAATCTAACTGCATTTCCACATATCTACCAAGTGACTCCCAAAGAAGTAGGGTAAAAGAAAACAAAATTTTATTTAATTCAGGTAATATACTGGTGTTTGAGAAACTAACCCATCCATCTCCACCCCACCTAGTACAGTAATTACAATGAGTCTCTTAGATTTAAAATTGTGACTGAATCTTAATTCTTGAAGATATTTAAAGTCTCCCATAATCTGGTCCAAAACTACTCCTCTTTAATATCAACCCTCCCCAATGTCCACCTCTATATTCTCCTTCTCCTAAAACTACATCTCATATACTTTATACTTATTCCAAATCATGCCTAACTGGTTGCAACAAAACATACAGAAAAACAATTACATAGAATTTAAGGAGGGCTGTATATGTAGTGTACAAATCCATTAAGAACATGGATTTGAACTCTGCCATTTCTCAGGTACATATAACCTTGAACAATGTATTTAAAATCTCTAAACCTGTTTCTTCATCTGTAAAATGGGAATGATAAAAATAAAACCATCTTAATTCATTCAATAAATATTTACTGAGTGCTTACTATGTGCCAGGCACTGTTCTAAGAAATCCAGGGACTGAGGCCTAGGGCACTCTAAGTTTAGGTTTCCTATATTTATAATAAATAAGACAAGGAGTTAACACTCATTATATTAGAATCCATGGAAGTCCAAATAGAAAAAAATTCTCAAAAAATATATGTGCAAAGGACATGAATAAACAACTGACAAAAGAATAAGGAATAAAACCATGCTTTACCTGTAAAACTGACAAAGATTTAAATAATAATCAGGCTGTCATGAGTTTTGTTGAGATGGACACTCATATTTCACTAGAACACAATTTTTTAAGGGAGCAATTTGACCACTTGGATCAACAGCCTTTTTTTTCATGTTCATATACTTAATACACTAATCTTATTTTTAAAATGTAATCTAACCTTGGCTGATGTGGCTCAGTGGATTGAGCACTGGCCTTCGAAGTGAAAGGTCACCAGTTCGATTCCCAGTCAGGGCACACGCCTGGGTTGCAGGCCAGGTCCCCAGTATGGGGTGCACAAGAGGCAACCACACATTGATATTTCTCTCCCTCTCTTTCTCCTCTTCCCCTCTCTCTGAAAAAGAGTGAATAAAATCTTTTTCAAAAAAAGTTCAAAATATCCATTTTAGACCATTACATAGCCATAAAATGACTTCAAATAATATTTAAAGGCAAAAAACCACAATATAATATAAAGTGGGGAAAATATGATATAAAATGCATTTATTGCATGGCCTTATTTGTGTAATACATATATACACACACATATGTACACATGCAGAGAAGAAATTGAAAGGATTCATATTAAAATAATAGTAATGGGTATCCCTACATCGTCATGGTCATGAAATAATAGATATTTTTCTTTATATCTTTATGTGATTCTAAATTTCTAGAATAAGTGTGTATTACTTCTATAATGAGAAAACAAGAGGGATAGTGTTCATTTTTAAGAATACTACCACTAGGACAGCTCTCCCTCTTTTACAATGGAAGGGTGGAATGCATTTTTTGAGGTATATATTTGTTTAGAATATTTGTTGGATATTAATTGAAGAACAAATATCAAAAAGTGGAAGGACCTGCAAAGTCAGATAGAGTTCTTTGACTAAAGACAATTAAATAGAAGCTGAATAACAATTTACTATATATCATTTATCAGAGGAAGAATGTAAGTCTAGAGTAGAGGACTCATTATGATCTCCATTGTCTAGCACTGTCTGGCATATAGTAGATGCTCAATAAATATTTGCTGAATGATAAAATGATTTCTAAGGTTTCTTTCAAACTTGAGACCTTGTGATTCATAAAGCATCCCCTGACTATCCCATTCTTTCTAGCTTTCTCTGAACTGTGGGAGCAATTACTATATTATGAACGACTAATTTTAAGATACCTTAATTATATACTGTATTATATGTTATCTTTTATTAATTGTTCCATAATTACATTAGGAGTTTAATTCTGCATCCCCAATCAATTCCATTTAATTAACCTTTATTGGGCACTGTGCATTAAGAATCTGCCCTACAAAACCTTACATTCTGAGAAGAATAGAAACATTAAAGAGGCAGGGTGCACTAAGTACTCTAATAGAGTTATGCATAAAATGCTATCATCTGACAGAGGAACAATTAATTCTGAAAAAAAAAAAAAACGGTGGTTCAGAAAACTGACAAGTAGAAAGTAAGTAACCTTTCAGCTTGATAGGTAACGAAAGTCTGTCAGCCTCTTAGGGAAACACTATTAATAGATTCGAGGAAAGCTGATGCTATTGCATAGACAGGAGTACGAGAGTGAGTCTTTGTCACTTTTGCTTTAAAATCTCTTGCCTATATGCAAAAGAAAACTACGGTTTTCTGATATACTAATCAATATAGCAATGGGAACCCAGAAGAGAAAGGGTAGGGATCCAGAGGAGAGCCAACCCAACGGACTGCCAAAAACCTTTGTTCATCTCGCATCTTGGCCCTGGTGAACTAGTACCGGAAATGTGGGACAGAACCAGGTCGGAACCAGCAGATCTGAGCCTTACCTGCTACCCCTCCCCCACACGGAGCCCGCGCCGCAGCCAACTTGAAATCTGCTGCTCTTCCTCAAGCTGCTGCCGTTCTAGGTCCGCCTCCTAGAGCTCCCCATTGGTGAATTCTCCCCGCCAATCTAGGAGAAGCCGAGAGAAGTCCGCCCACTTGAAGCCGGGAAAGAGAAGCAGGGAGGGAGTCAGCCTGAACGGAGGCCTAGGGAACCGGGAGCAGAGAGAGACGAGAGACGGGATTGCAGAATCAACCAAGGCTCCGTTATGTACGATCTCATCCCAGATGGAGGAGCTACTGGCTAGCGAGAGATTACAGAGCGAACCTGACTTCAGATCTCACCGACGGACTGTTGAGGGAGCTCCCACAGAGAAATGAACCCTTATGAAACCTACTCATTAGGGATCAGTCTTTTTGTGACTGGCTTCACAGCTTGGCCTCTTCGCCATTACTCCAACCATCCCTTCAATCTTACACTGCTTCCCTATAGTACCACCAATGAATAATTCTTTACTTAAAAACATTTTTTTTTCTGCGGGTTGCTACCATGTCTGTGAGAGAAGATGGCATGAAGGTTTGGGGAAGGAAGGGTTAGGAATCAGAATCAGAGTGGGGAGGCAGGGCAGAAGTCCAGTGAGTGTTTCCTGCGTTTTTCACCACCGTCCAGCTCCTCCCAGCCCTTGGTAAAGGGAACACGGTGAGTAGAGGAGTTCTGCTTTCACACTCATACACACATACACACGTAAACAGAAGGAAAAGAGTTCAGAGTGGTGATAAAATCTAGGAGTCAAGAATATCCCAAATGTCAGAAAAAATGGCCCTAAGAGTAAGCCTCTGGATTTGGAAGGAAAGCTGTAGGGGTAGTGAGTGGTAAGGGCCCAGTCTTTGGAACAGAGCTGTGAGGCTTTGGAGAACTTGTTTAACTTTACTAAGTCTCTGCTTCTTCATCTACAACAAGAAGATAGTTCCTTCCTTATAGTGTTGCTTTGAGGATTGGAGATAATGTATGTAAAGTACTTGACACATAGTTGGTGTCCAATAAATGGTAGCTAGTAAAAATGGGTAGCTTCCCTGCAAATATTTCTCTCTCCCCTTTCTCCAGGAACATTATTTTTAGTATCTTGTGGCTGGTGGCCTCCAGCTTCTGAATTATCTCAGGTGAGTTTTCCAAATCCTTAGGATATTTTCTTCATCCCCCATTTTCCCTGATGCACTCCAGGTGGACACAAATTCATTCCTAAAACATGCAAATGGACGCTATGGTAACCATGGAGACAGGGCTGGTGGCAAGGAGAGACAGAGACAGTGAGAGAAATCGATTGGGACACATAGGGGAGAGAAATGTAAGGAGGAATTTGGAAAGAAACTTCAAGCAAGATGAAAAACAATGAGTGTAGGCCCTGGCTGGGTAGCTCAGTTGGGTAGAGCATCGACCCCCATATGCTGAAGTTGCAGAGTTTGTCCCCACTTAGGGCACATACAAGAATCAACCAATGAGTGGAACAACAAATTGATGCTTCTCTCCCTCTCTCTAACAATCAATACATAATAAAATCATAATTAAAAATAACAAGTCTAAGTAAGACAGAGTAAAGAGATGAAATGAGATAGGATGTGTTATACGGTTTGCTCTCCTCTCTGCCCCTTTTCTATCCTCCCGCCACCCCCAAGAATATGGGGAGGAAGCATCTAGGAATGCCCCCTGGCTCTTTCTCAAAATGACCCAAAATATCCACTCTCCTCATACTTATTTAAGAGGTCTGTACAAGGGAGCTGAGAGCCAAGTTTATGTAGGCTGTGTGCTCCCTTTGGGGGGTGGGGCAACGGGGTGTGGAAAGAGGATGTACCACTGTGTCTGACTCCAGCTCTCCCTGACATTTAAACTATGAGAAGCCAGCCAGATCTCTTGCCACTCTGCACAGTATGGCTCCGGTTGTGAATCCCAATCGCCTCTCTCCACCCCTCTGCACAGTGTGTCCTGTGCCGTGTGTGGTAGGTAGGTCAGGTTTGGCGCACAAGCGCGCAGAAACACGACAGGCGAGACTGGGGATCTGCTGAAGCTCAAGGAAGAATTGGGTTGGTCTCAGTCTGGATCGCGGAGAAATCGCCTAAGGAACATTTAGATTTGCTGGGACCGAGGGGAGGTCGGCTAAGTAAGGACAATCAAGACTGGAGCCTCTCGGTTTCGAGGGTTTATGTTGCATGGATGGGGGAACGGTTTGGTGCCCGACGCCCCCACCCGAAGAAACTAGACTATAAATAGCAAGGCGGAGCTCCGCCTTTCGAACTCCCCCCCACCCCCACCCCACCCCACCCCAGCTTCTCTCCTCCCCAGCCGGCACTGTGCCCGGGGCGCACCGGGAGGAGGGACCAGGATCTGGTACCCAGGCGCAGATACTGACACCAAAGGAATCGGGTACCACCCCCCACGCCATGTGCGCCCCCGGGAACCCGGCTCCATCACCCCAGCTGCCAGGTGGCCCTGGCCTCAGTCCTGGCCTGGCGGAGATTCTGCGGACATTCAGGTATTTGGGCGCACAGCCTGGGAGGCGAAAGAGCAAGGAGTGATGGGGAACACAGCAGGGGCAAAAGAAACCCCCAATTTCCCCCCACCCGTTTTAGGTCCCAAATGCAAGCTGTCCCCCGCCCCCACTCAATTTATGGGGATGTGGCAACCTAAAAGAGGTTAGGAATGGGAATGTGTGGAATGAGTGCATGTGCGTGGGTGGCGTTCAGCATCCTAGAAAGGGGGATTCTAAGTGCATATAAGAAAAGGGGGATGCTGGAAAGGTCTGATAAGCCGTGGGGTGAGGGTGGAGGTGCGGATATCTCTGAGCGTGCAAGTACGTGCTCGTCCTCTAATGCGGGTGCACCCTTCCCACCTCCTCAGGCATGCTCTGGGGGGAGGGCGAGGCTCAAGGCAGGAGTTAGAGGAAGGACTGTGTGCCTAGCAGTGGAGAGCTCCTCCGCCCCACGCTGGGTCCTTCTACCCGTGCCTAAGCTTGCCTGCCTGAATCCGTAGATAAGATCTCTCTCTCTCTCTCTCTCTCTCTCTCTCTCTCTCTCTCTCTCTCTCTCTCTCTCTCTCTCTCTCTCGCAGGGATTGGCTTCGCCACTGAGCCCTGAGGCCTCTTTCAGCCACCACCCCAACACCCCTAGCCTTCCTCGGCAGGTGCCAGTCCCGGCTCCATCAGTGTTCTTATCCCAGCCGCAGCTATGCTGCATACCGAGGGCCACGCTCTTCTTCGGGCCGTGGGTCAGGGTAAACTACGCTTGGCCCGTTTGCTTCTGGAGGGAGGTGCCTACGTTAATGAGGGTGATGCCCAAGGGGAAACTGCATTAATGGCGGCTTGTCGGGCCCGCTACGACGACCCCCAGAACAAGGCGCGTATGGTACGCTACCTTCTGGAGCAAGGTGCAGACCCCAACATCGCAGACCGCCTAGGGCGCACAGCGCTCATGCACGCTTGCGCTGGGGGTGGGGGAGCCGCAGTGGCCTCGCTGCTCCTTGCCCATGGCGCAGACCCCTCAGTTCGAGATCACACGGGTGCCTCAGCACTAGTCCACGCCCTGGACCGCGGGGACCGCGAGACCCTTGCCACGCTGCTGGATGCCTGTAAGGCCAAGGGCACGGAGGTCATCATCATCACCACCGACACCTCGCCCTCCGGCACCAAGAAGACCCGGCAGTATCTCAATTCCCCACCATCCCCAGGGGTGGAGGACCCCACTCCCTCTCCTCCTGGCCCTGGGGTCTGCACATCGCCTTCGGAAATCCAACTGCAGACTTCAGGAGGAGGACAGGGTCTGTTATCCCCTCGCACCCAGGAAGAAGAGGAGAAGCGGGACGTATTTGAATTCCCTCTTCCTAAGCCCCCCGATGACCCTTCCCCTTCTGAGCCGCTCCCCAAACCACCCCGTCACCCTCCAAAACCACTCAAAAGGCTCAACTCCGAGCCGTGGGGCCTAGTGGTTCCTCCTCCACCCGTCCCACCCACGGAAGGGAGGCTGGGGATAGAGCGCCTGACCTCCGAATTCAACGGCCTGACCCTGGCTTGTCGACCCCGTCTTTCCAGACGTCACAGCACCGAGGGCCCGGAGGACCCGCCCCCGTGGGCGGAGAAAGTGACGGGTGGGGGTCCCCTCTCACGCAGAAACACTGCGCCAGAAACTCAGGAGTCTGGTCCTCCTTCAGGGCTGAAGCAAAAACTGAGCCGCATGGAGCCGGTGGAGCTCGATGCCCCTGGAAATCTTTGTCCTGACTCGCCGGAGCGTTGCCGCCTGTCTTTGGAGCGCCGCGGATACAGCGCCTCCCCGCTGACTCTCCCCCTGGCAGGTTCGGCTCCTTCCCCACGCCAGTCCCAGGAAAGTCTGCCTGGGGCTGTGTCTCCGCTGAGTGGGAGAAGGCGGAGCCCGGGGCTGCTGGAGCGGAGGGGCTCGGGAACATTGCTTCTGGACCACATTTCTCAAACGCGGCCAGGTTTCCTACCCCCGCTCAACGTCAGCCCCCATCCTCCCATCCCCGACATTCGCCCCCAACCAGGATGTCGGGCACCCTCGCTGCCCGCTCCTCCCCAGGCGGGGGCGCCAGGTTCTCCCAGGACCAAGCGCAAATTGGTGAGGCGCCACTCCATGCAGACGGAACAGATCCGCCTGCTAGGGGGCTTCCAGAGTCTAGGCGGGCCAGGAGAGCCAGGGCGCTGAGAGGAGCAAGAGGAGCTAGGAGGGTGAGGATCAGGACCTTGATGGGACAGGTAGGAGAATCAGCTCACACACATAACTACGGTCATAGGGGTCTTTTACATGTGCTCCTGGGCACGGGGCACACACACATGGGCAGTCGTGTCCACAGGCACAGTTACTCTACTCGCAGGGAAGGGTAAGCACTCTATTTACTGGGCTTATAGACACATGCATTCATGCCCTGGTCACTTCACATGCATATGAGAATTACTTGTATACACACCCACAGGCACAGCACACATAGGGCCACTTATGCTGGGGCCCCAATTAGGTCCCAAACTCACTTGCATTTGTTCAGAAGCAATAGGGACCCCCTGCTTATGGGTAGTCTCCAATCTCTTTGCCCTCCTACAGAAGCAATCCCTTGCTTTCCATATATGCCCTACAACTCAGCCATGATTTCGCACACTCTACCCTCTTCGTGACTATTTCACCTCATTCTTCAGGTCTTCCTTCTTTCTCCAGGCCTGACTCCTTGTTCACACCCTGCTTCCAGTCCTAACCATTGTTCAGGATATCTTCTTCATTCTCTTCGGGATTTCCTGCAGCAATGCCCAGCCTCAGTTCTGCTGCTGCCCTTCCTTCTCAGCTTTACTTCTCAACTTCCTGCTTTTTATTCCCACCCTGTGCCCCAACCCGTACAACAGGTTGTCTCATTTTCCCAGGAGGTGGGTCAGTTTATGACCCCCCCCAACACACACAGGCAGAAGTGGGGAATAACCCTAAATCATTCCTCTCTCCACTTGACATATCAAATAAATGTATTCAGAAGTCTCTGTTTTGTCTCTTCTACCAAAGGGTGTGGGGTGTGGGGAATGAGTAATGCGGAGGGAGGGTGATGCTAATTATAGCTATGATGATCTCTAGGGGATACTTAGAGGTTCCACCCCCTTCTTTCCAGGAGTCCAGCTGATCAACTGTGATTGTAGAAGAAAAGGCAAATGTCCTGTGTCTTCAAGGTTTTAAGGCAGTTGACATGTTTCCATTTCCCCCAGTCTCCCCCATGTCTATCCTCAAATTCTTTAACTTAAGAATCCCTCCACCATCAGTAGATGTAACTCAATAGATTGTGTCCCTTTTTCAAGCTTCCTATTTCTTGACCACTCAGATTTTCCATCAAGTTCTAACTTTCATCTCACCAGGTGTATTTCATTCATTTCCTTCTGGCCTCTATTTCCTCATCCTTGATTTCAGAGGTGAGGTGGGGAGAGAATTAATACAATCTTACCTAGGTAAAAATAGCATGGTGGTCAATTGACAAAGAGTGTGGTGTGTGTGTGTGTGTGTGTGTGTTTGTGTAAGAATACTCAGAGGAACCCAGTCTGACAGATTCTACGAACAAGGGCACCTGTCTTAATCCGCTCTCTGGACCTCTCAGTTTGATGGTTTTCTGCATATATTCTAACTCTTTCTCACCCTAATAGGAGGTAAGGGAGCAGCCCATTCCGCTCTTTCTTACTCCTCCAACTTAGAATAGGTGAAATCAGAAAATTATCCAACAATGTGGTATAATGAAAAGATCAAAATATCGGGACTCGGAAGACTTATGTTTGACGTCCCCCTTGCCATCTCCTAGCTATTTAATTCTGTGCAATTTAGCTTCTCTGGGTGTATTTCCTTATTCGTAAAATACTAAAATTGAGTTAGTGATTGTGATTATTAAATATGACAATGCCCTAAGTATGTGGCATAGTGTCTGACATATAGTAAATATTTTCTTATTAAGTGTCAGCATCTTCCCTTGCATGTGATCTTGGACAAGTAACCTCGCTTCTCTGAGCAGTTTCCTCATCTACATCTATAAAATGAAGTAGTCAGACCAATAATCTCTAAGTATCCTTTTAGTGTGTTTATAATTCTTCCCAGCCTTGCTTCCTGTCCAATTTTCCTCCCCACCCCAACCTCCCTCCAGCGCCCACCCGCCACAAGCCTCGCCCTAGGGCTCTGGCCGGCTTTTTAGTACTCCCGAAGACTCGCCCAGGCCAAGCTTTTCTTGCGCAGAGCATTCGCTTTTTGTCTTTGCAATTGGGTGCTCAGAACCTCCGCCCTCCTCAATAATTAGCCTATGGTGGAGCTGGAGCCCGCCAACTCCCGTCCTCTCTGTGGTGATTGGCATAGGACCTGGCTCGTCTCCGCCCCCGCTTGACTGATGGTTGGGCTCCGGCACCGCCTTCAGTCCCTGGGCGCTAGCTGGCGCGGTTGGTTGGGACCGTTAGCTCGCCAGACTGGCAAGCTCTCGGCCACTACTCCGCTGGCGTCAGGAATGGAGACGATGCGAGCGCAGCGGCTGCAGCCTGGAGTGGGCCCCAACGGGAGGGGCACTCTGCGAACGCTGCGGCCCGGAGTGACTGGGGCCGCGGCTGCCCCCGCCACACCCTCAGTGGGCTCCCCGCCAGCCCCACCGCCCCCGCCGACCCTGCTCCTGTCCGGGGCTCCCGGGCTGCCATTGCCCCCCGGCGTCGCTGGCAGCCCGGCAGTGCTGCGGGAAGCTGTGGAGGCCGTGGTGAGGAGCTTCGCCAAGCACACGCAGGGCTATGGCCGAGGTGAGTCTGCTGGTCTGACCTCCAGTGGGACACCCTCTGTACGGGAATCTTGCTCCCACAGTCCTCTGGATAGCTTTTCTTGGCGCAGAGCCCTCACATACATTTCCTTTTCGGGAGTTTCCTTCTGGGCTATATGCACACGCACACACTCATACACACATTTTAGCTTCTCACCCCTCCCCTTTATTGAGTTACTACTATATTCTCTAGGAACCCCTTTTTACAGATACAGTCCTCTTTTCCTCCCAACCTTTTCCCCTTCGGAAATGGAATTCCTCCTATAGCTTAATGCTTTAACATGTCTGCCTTTGAAGACAGGTCCCCATTGTGTGGGATCCTATCCTTTATTCTCAGATCCAGAACGTTTCTCATCGATACAATCTTCCGTCTTTCTTCTGTGACCTCAGCAATTCCTGGGCACCCCTGTAAATTTACTCCATCCCCTTGACTTGTCAATTCTTTTCTTACATATTGTCACTCTAAAATTTCCAATGCAACTTCAGATTTGCTGGGGAGTTCCGTAGTGCCTTCACAAGTTATAATAACTGAACTTTTAAATCTGGACACATACCACTGAGGCAGCACCAGCTTCCTGTGACTTAGTACCTCACTTCTGTCTCTTTTTTGGTATGGAGCTTCTCAACTCTGGCCTGTATGGCTGTTTTACTGGCCTTTGCCCAGGAACTGAGGATAAATCCCAAGCCTTGGCTCTTTCAGTGTTACAATACATTCTGTGGAAATCAGCCAGGCAGAAACCCGATTTCCATTAGAGATCTTCATCTTAAAGATACCTAATTTCTACAGCTTCTGAGAAGGGGAATGTGAGGATTTTCTTTGTTGTTTTTGTATAACCAGCACATAATTGCCTGAGTTTGAGCTCCAGATTTACAGTGTAACAAGGAATATATATATAGTGAGGGGTGTGGGATACAGAATTTAGATCCAGACTTTCTGAGACATCACTTCTCTCTGGTTAGTCAGGTCCTAAATCTTTAACTTTCTAGTTTAATAATAATGCAGAGAGAGGTTGCAGGACATTCCCTATAGACAGTAACAATGTTGTTTTTCTCCCTAATAAAGTGTAATGAAAAGAGCACACACAGGGTTTGGAGTCACACAAGTCTGGATTGAATCCCATATTAAATCTCTGTCACTTGCCAGCTATGTCTTTTGAGAAGTGATTTAACCTCACTGAGCTTCCGTTTCCTTAAGGGTTATGATGTGGATTAAATGAGACATTGCACCTGACACATAGTGAGTACTTAAAAATGATAAGTATTATCACAAATTTATTGGTTCATATTTCCTTGGGAAGGACATGTCTCATTTTCTCCCACTCTTAAATCCTGACAGTGTAAACCCATAGATTCCTATGAAAAAAGATTTTTAGATCCATTTTGTTGTATATGCCTAATGATATATTTACTATCAGTTTCTCTTTGTTCTTCAACATTTTGAATTCCTACCATGGATGGGGCAGGCACTCTTCTAGGCGCTGGGAATGCAAATGCATATAACTCTGAAGTTCATAGTTGTTTTTCTAGTTTAATTAATACATTTCACAGGGCTATGTGATGGAACTGCCAACAGCTATTGCCCTGCTGCTTCAGGTCTCTTTAAGATGACACCAAAGGAAGATCTGCCTCTCAGCATAGGAGTAGCCAAGACCAATCACTCTAAATCTGAAATCTTCCTCTTGAAAACTTATAAGTACTTATTAAAATTGTAGAGGAGTGTATCCTTTTTCTTGCCTGTGTTACCTGGAGAGCCTCTGGTTTGGCTAAACTGAGTATCCTGTAAAACCTTTTTCATTTCCTTAGAAAGGATGAGGCAACAAGGGGATAGCACTGAGAAAGAGCAACCAGTCAGACTTCAGATTCTGCAGCAATTCTCTCTTCCAGCCTTCCTACTTCCCACCACAGCCCTCATTATTTTTGGGTTTCTCATTTCCAGTCTGGGTGTCCAGCCAGTACTTTGGGAGAGTTTGGCAGATAGTCCAGCTTCAGGCAAGCAGAGTCTGGGCCAATTTTGGCTCAGAGGCCCTTCACCACATGGAATCATTTATTTTGCTTTGATTAATAGGCAAAGCTGCCATTGGCATGCACCCCCATTCTCTTGTGACTGATGGCATGGTATTGGGAGCTGGCTGTATTCCCCAGCATATAATTTACTTTGGTCTTTGCCCAGACCATTTCTTGATCTAACAGTGCTTTACTGCATCATCTTCAGTTCACATTGTTCATCTTCTAACTGCTCCAAATTCACCTTTTCCAGTCATGGTCTTTAGTTTTAGTTTCACTCATGTAGGATCTTAGCATATGTACAAAACAAACAAACAAAAACTCCTCTGTTATTTCACCTGTTTGTCCTGTAAACCCTCCAACCCCAAATCCCTGTGCAAGATACACACATAGCTCAGTATGCTGTAGGATCTTAGTTTGTAGTGCCTATTTGTAGGATCTTCAGTTTGTAGGGGTACCTTGTACAAACTGAAATAAGATTTGGAATCAGAGAACCTGGCCATGTTAAATAGTGGCTGTGTGATCTTGGATAAATTGCTTAATCTCTCTGGGCCTCATATGTTCGATTAATTCATCTAACAAATATTTGTTGATCACTAGATGCAGTGATGAATAAGACAGATACTCAGTCCCTATATTCATGGAGTTGAAAGTCCACTTTACTGATTATATGGGAGGATTAATGGTGAAATAAAGCAGGACAGTAGAATAGAGAGATGGCTTTGGAGGCAAACCTTGGTTCTAAATCCTGGTTCAGCCACTGTGACCAATTTTTTAGCTTGTTCACTTTTTGTAAAATGGATATTATAATACCTATCTTGATGGGTTTGTGTGGATTAAATGAGATAATGAGTGTAAAGCGTGCAACACATAGTACTTAGTGAGTGGTTGCTATTGTTATGCATTTGGAAATGCTTTGGACACTGTGCATATAATAGGTATTTTACCATTACCATTTCCTTTGCCCCCTTTTTCCATATGGCATACATGTAGTTTCCTTCTTCTAATGTTTGACAGCTGGAAATCTCTAAACTGGCATGATTGCCTGAATGATTTTTCTTGTTAGGTAACTTCTGCATTGCTCTCTTCAAACCTATTTTTGCTCTCCCTTTATATCATAATATGGTTACATAATTGGAAAGCCTGCCCAGTTCTCAACAAGGTTTAACAAGTGAATCTGGTGTAGTATTTTCTGTTTAGTAGTTCCTTTTCCTCAGAATCCAGACAGCTTCTTTGCCTGTAAATGACTATGAAGTTAAATTGATTGGTCTGAGTATTTCTAATTTTTGGAATGTTGGGTTAGACTCTGTATTAGTTTCCTGTGGTTGCTCTAACAAATGATCCCTAACTTGGCGCCTTAAAACAACAGAAATTATTCCCTCAAAATTTGGGAGGCCACAAGTCCAAAATCATTATCAGTAGACCAAAATCAAGGTGTCAGCAGGTATGTACTACCTCCAGATATGCTAGGGGATAATCTGTTTCCTTGCCTCTGCCAGCTTCTGGTGGCAGCCAGCATTCCTTGGCATGTGACTGCCTCACTCCAACCCCTGTCTCCGTGGTCATACTGCCTTTTCCTCTTGGATGTTTCATCAAATATCACTCCCTAAGGGTATTAGTGAGTGTATTTAGAGCACGCCCCCCTAAGATGAGGATATCCTCATTTTAAGATCATTAACTTAATCACATCTACAAAGTTTTTGCCACATAAGGTCATTCAGAGGCTCCAAGGAATAAGACATGGGAATCTTGGCAGGGGACATTATTCAGCCTACCACAGTCCTCTCCCAAAGTCACTGTCACTTTGTAATCCCTCCTTTCCAAAGTGTCTGTGCATTGTGGGCTATTCAGGGGTACCTTCTACAAACTGAAATAGGAAATATCAGATGAAATATTTTCCACCAGCTTTGCTATCTTCATTGTAATGTGAATTAAATCAGGCCAGCCTGTTCTCACCATCCTTGATCAGGGAGAACCTTTTCACTCACCTCTCAATTTCATTATCTATATCCATGCTCCCCCACCACAAAAATTGTATTTATCTTTATGATATAAAATTTTCACTGTAATCTGTACCGCTCGTTTCACCTAGAGATTCATCTAATATTTTATTTCCTAAGGACAATACCAAAATTCCTCTCTTTTTTGTGGCTATTCAACATCATAGTGTAAGTAATTAAATATTCTTTGCTATCTTGGTGTTTCTTCTCCCTTTCACACCAGCACCCATCAGTGACTTTCAAAAAGCAATTGTAGCTGTCAGCCCTGCATGTCTCAGTCATTGCCACCCTCCCATCTCACTGTTTTCTAACCATTCTTATGTAAACCATTATACCCATGGTTCCTCACTGAAAATCTTTTTAAAAAAACCTATGGGCACCTCCCACACACACACAAAAATAATTTTCCTATAGTTTTAGGGGGCTTTTGAACCCCCATGAAGCTTAACCATGGACTTAACCTTAGCCCCTATATTATTCCCAAGTTGAAAAACAATGGTATCAAGATTATCTACCTTCATGCCTCCAAGTCTGCCACAGCTCTGTGACCCCAAGAAGTCACTTACCCTTCCTTAGCCTGAGTTGGACTAAATGATCTCTAAAGTACCTGTCATCTCTAAAAAGAAATGAGTCTATGAGCATTTTCAATTGCAGATAACAATTAATTGCTTTTTTTCCTGAACACTTGCCCAAGTTTCCATTTCATATTCACATTTCTGAAATAAGGCTCCCTATTTCCTGTGGCTTTGAGTAATCACTAAAAAATAGTCCTGTATTCTGTTTCAAGATGGATTTACCTGGACATAAAATGGATATATGCTTTTTCTTAAAAAAAAAAAAAAGATTTTATTTATTTCTTTTTAGAGAGAGGGGAAGGGAGGAAGAGGAGAGAAACATCAATGTGTGGTAGCCTCCCTCACACCAGAAACCTGGCCCACAAACCAGGCAGGTGCCTTGACTGGGAATCGAACCACTGACCCTTTGGTTCACAGGCCAGCACTTAATCCACTGACTGAGGCACACCAGCCAGGGAGGATATATGCTTTTTTTAAAAGGATATTATATTGATTATGCTATTACAGTTGTCCCATTTTTTTCTCCCAATATTCCCCACTGCTCTGCACCACCCCTCCCACCCGCATTACCCCCCATGCCCCAGTTCATGTCCATGGGTCGTACACATAAGTTCTTTGACTTCTCCATTTCCTATACTAATCTTAACCTCCCCCTGTCTATTTTGTACTGACCAATTATGCTTCTTATTCCCTGTACCTTTTCCCCCACTCTTCCCCCTCCCCCTCCCTACTGATAACCCTCCCTGTGATCTCCATTTCTGTGATTCTGTTCCTGTTCTAGTTGTTTGCTTAGTTTGTTTTTGTGTTTTCTTAGGTTCAGTTGTTAATAGTTGTGAGTTTATTGTCATTTTACTGTTCATAGTTTTTAATCTTCTTCATTTTCTTAGATAAATCCCTTTAACTTATAAGGGCTGGGTGATGATGAACTCCTTTAACTTGACCTTATCTGGGAAGCACTTTATCTGCCCTTCCATTCTAAATGATAGCTTTGCTGGATAGAGTAATCTTGGATGTAGGTCCTTGCCTTTCCTGACTTCAAATACTTCTTTCCAGCCCCTTCTTGCCTGTAAGGTCTCTTTGGAGAAATCAGCTGACAGTCTAGTGGGAACTCCTTTGTAGGTAAATGTGTCTTTTTCTCTTGCTGCTTTTAAGATTCTCTCCTTTAATCTTGGGTAATGTAATTATGATGTGCCTTGGTGTGTGCTTCCTTGGGCCCAACTTCTTTGGGACTCTCTGAGCTTCCTGGACTTCCTGGAAGTCTATTTCCTTTGCCAGACTGGGGAAGTTTTCCTTCATTATTTGTTCAAGTAAGTTTTCAATTTCTTGCTCTTCCTCTTCTCCTTCTGGCACCCCTATGATTCGGATGTTGGAACATTTAAAGTTGTCCCAGAGGTACCTAAGCCTCTCCTCATTTTTTTGAATTCTTGTTTCTTTATTCTGTTCTGGTTGAATGTTTATTTCTTCCTTCGGGTCTACACCATTGATTTGAGTCCTGGTGTCCTTCCCTTCACTGTTGGTTCCCTGTATATTTTGCTTTATTTCACCTTGCATAGCCTTCACTTGTTCTTCTATTTTGCAACCATACTCAATGATTTCTGTGAGCATCCTGATTACTAGTGTTTTGAACTCTGTATCTGATATAGATTGGCTATTAATTCGTTGCTCAGTTCTTTTTCTGGAGTTTTGATCTTTTCTTTCATTTAGGCCATATTTCTTTATCTTGGCATTCCTGTTATGTTGTAAGGGTGGAGCCTTAGGTATTCACCAGGGTGGGGCAACCCACTTTGCTGGGTTGTGGTGCTGTATGTGGGGGAGGGGTCTAAGAGGGAACAATGCCGCTTGCTCAGCTCTTGGGTTTCAGTCACTGTCCCTGCTACCCACAAGCAAATTTGGCCCTTCTGGTGCTGCTTCCAGGTGGTTGGATTTGTGTATGTTCTAGGACCCTGTGGGTCTCTCCAAAGAACTCTCCTATAAGACTGGCAGTTTCTCCTGCTGCTGCAACCCCCACAGGTTTTTTCGGCCAGAGGTTTTGAGGCTTTCTTTTCCTGTGCTGGAACCCTGGGTGGTGTGGTCTGTCTCACTCCCCAGTTGTTCCTCCCTATTTATCCACATGCTAATGTGGGTCTGCCAGCCACCGCCTTGCTTGTGTGTCTTCTCCGCCCCTGCTGCCCATCTCTGCCCTTCTTACCAGTCTGGATGAATATTTCTTCTTTCACTCCTTGGTTGTTGGGCTTCCATACAGTTTGATTTTCTGACAGTTCTGGTTGTTTTTTTGTTTTTAAATTTGTTGTTGTCCTTCTTTTGGTTGTGTGAGGAGACAAAGTGTACCTGCCTACACCTCCATCTTGGCCAGAAGTCCTGATATATGTTTTTTAATGGGACTTTCCCCATTATAGTGCTCTCCTCCCCTTCCTTATTTCAATATTTTCCCTTTTGCTTGCATGTAAAGAGAGTTATCAATCAGCACATTGTGTTAAATTACCTCAAATTGGGAACTGGGCCTGAAAAGATCTCAGTGGAAAGAACAAAGGTAGCTAAGCTTCCTTGGCAGCAGTGACCTTTGAAGAGCCCCTGCCAAAACTAAGGGGTGGAAAGAGATTTTCCTTTTCGTTTTGTCTTTTAACAGAAAAATGAACATTCTAAAAAGTCAGTTAAATATAGGGTGTTAGAAAAGGCTTATACAGCTTTTTGAACTCTGGCTGATACATGGAGTGCTTGCTTCAGTTGTAGAGCAGGTGAGATAACAGTTATTATTGGCCACTAGTTTTTTAACCCCTTGCTGGCAGAAAGTGTGTTATTTATATTTGCATCCCAAATGCCTAAAATGGAGTGATGCACCTAACACATGCTCAAGTTTTTGTTTGTGTGTCTGGCAGCCATGAAAATGTGCTGTTAATTATTCTCCTTCTGCAGGGAGAATAATTGACTGACAGCCTTAAGCTTCTGTTCCCTTTAGGTCCATCACATATTTGTACTGAGTCTGCATATCCCGTAGGCTGCTCCCAGCCAATGACTGAGCACAGCAGGCGTACTAACTCAGGCACATCTGGTGAGATGTGGGGCTCCATTGGCTTGAAGGCTTCCCACTGCCTTGGCCAAACCTTTCTTATTACTGTGCTGCAGTGTCATATCCAAACCTCCTTCCTTCCCTCTCACTGTCCACAGGTGTCAGACCTTCAGCATGGTCTAAAGACTCTCCCTTCTTCATCCTCCCAATAAATCTTTTGCATGTCTAGCCTATCTTGGTGTCTTCTCCTTGGCAGATCTGAATTAAGAAAATGTAAAAGAATTGTACCCTTGAAACCTATATAATTTTCTTAACCAATGTCACCCCAATAAATTCAATCAAAAGAAAAGAAGGAATGAGTCCTCGTTATAATTGAGAGTAGAGAATGGTCATGTTGGAAGATACTGGAGAATGTTTGTTATAAATTTATTATTATGAGGCTTTAAAGCCATTTTAAATGTTTAAACCCTAGAGTCAAAGTGATCCTTTCCAAAGGCAAACTGATGTCATCCCTTCTTCCATTTAAAACCCTTCAAAGGCTTCCTGTTGCTCTTAGGATAAAGCCAATTCTCTGTTATGGCCTGAAGATCCAACCTGGTCTGGTCCCTGCTTCCTTTTGCAGTCTCATCTTACATTACACTTCCCCTTGCTCTCTCTTTTCTAGACACACTAGTCCCTTTATTCACCATATTCCCTGCTGCCACAGAGCCTTTGTACATGCCATTCCTTCTGCTCAGAGCATTAGTCTTTTACCTTTTTGCCTAGTAAATTCATAACCATATCTGAGCTTAAATATCTCCTTATGAGGGTAGCTTCTTAACTAGGTCAGCTGTTCCTATAACATTTCCCACCACTTACCCCTCCTCTATAGCACTTATCACATTGGCTATTTTTCATTTGTTTGAGACTATTTGGTTAATATCTCTCTCCCTCTTTAGACTATAAGCTACATAAAGAAAAGGAGCCATATATGGTTTTGCTCAGTATTGTAGCCTAGCATCCTAGCACAGATTCTAGTACAGAGTAGGTACCCAATACATATTTGTGGCATAATTGAGCCCAAGTATTGGGGGATGAGGTCAACTATTCTGGAATACAGCTTCAGGTCTGGAGTTTGATTTTACCATACACATAGCTAATAAGTTAGCCAGTTACTGTTTTATGGGTGCTGGCAGAAATCAAGAAATTCTGGGTCAGAGGCAGAAGACTTTGCTTATTACTCATAGCACAGCAAGTAGCATGAGCATCATGTTTGTTTACATCAGTCCCCCTTGCCTCCCAAGTCCAACATGGAAGCCTTGTTCTTCATCCCATAGAAAGATATTATCCATCTGTCAAGGTTTCTTGCTGCAAACATAATCCTGAGAAGTGGCCTAAGTAAAGAGTAGTCAGAGCCTTGAAATCTTGACATACCCAGCAAGACTGAAAGGAGATTGCAAGAGACTTGTGGAGGAGGATCTCCCAATAGACAGTTTCTCCAAAAAAGATTTATATCTAGGGAAAGCCTCAGAAGAGAAATTCATTTCTCTCTCTATCTCTCTCTTTCGCACAGTATTTTATATATATAATCACATAATATTCCAGGCCCATGGGTTTGCTTGCCAGAAGCGTAGGCTTGAGAATAGCTAGTACAACCATATTTCCTTGAATGGCAGTATTATGTAATGATTAAGAACATTGACTGCAACCAAGACTTCCTGGGTTTGAATTTTTTGCTCTACTGCTTTCTAGCTATTACATCCTTGGGCAAGTTATTTAACTTCTCTATGCCTCATTTCCCTCATCTGTGAAATGGGGAGAATAAAAGTGCCCACCTCAGAAGGTTGTTGTGATTAAATGGGTAAAGAACTTAAAGAAATGGGTGACATACACTAAGTGTTCGTTAAATGTTAACAGTTATTATTGTGGTGGTTATTTTTATTCTAGGGCAGCTGGCCAATTGTGGAATAATCTACTTGCACTTCATCAGGTAGTAATAATGGTCTGCTCACCTTGGAAACTCTGCCTTCAATATTTAAGTTACTCTCCTTTGGTGTCTAGGACTAATCAAAATGTGAACTATAACGAAGGGAAGGCGTACTCTGGTCTTCCTATGTAAACTGACTTAATCAGACTCTAAGTTTACTAATTTTAAAATGCTTAAAGAGGGTAGATTCTTAACGTAGGTACAGGTTACAGATACTCTATTGAAGGAGAGCACCACTTGGAGTTCTCATTGCTGCACTTAATTGCATCTCTTTTTGTAGTGAATGTGGTGGAGGCACTTCAGGAATTCTGGCAGATGAAGCAGTCTCGTGGGGCTGACTTGAAGAATGGGGCTCTAGTGGTTTATGAAATGGTTCCTTCCAACACCCCTCCCTATGTCTGCTATGTCACCCTGCCTGGGGGAAGTTGCTTTGGGAGTTTCCAGGTAAGAATTGTGAAGCAGCAGTAGCAAAGATAATTGCTTATGTACTAATAATGGCTTTCGCCATTACTTTGGCCATTACATTTCTGTTTGAAATAATGAGGGCCTGCAATAATTCTGGGCAAATCATTCCTATAAGCATCTGAGGTTCATTTGATCACAAAAGAACATCAGTAGTGTGCTTTTAAGCCTGCAAATATGCAAACCCACTTTGAATTTGAACAGTGATAAAAATGCCCTTACTTAGTTTATCAGACTATGAGCACCTAACCCATGTTCCCTCTGGCTTTTTTAACTTCCTGCCACCTCTTTTTGAGAACATAGAATAGTATCCTTTGCCACAAGTATGTTTTCATAGGCATTTACTAAGGAAAGCCTTAGTAAAGGCATCAAAAGGGTGGGACTATGATGGAAATACTACTTTTCTAAGAGTTAGGAGATTCAACTTTTCATGTCCTTGTCTGCCAGCAGGGAAAGTCAAGTAACTTCTCTGGGCCTCAGTTTCCCCATCTATAATATGAAGGAAATAAGTTAGATTATCTCTAAAGTCTTTCTAGTACTAGCTTTCTACAATTATATGAAAGACTTCTAACATATGATGATGAAAAGTATGGTTGCTATTATAGGGTAATGAGAAATCTGACTAGTGTGAATATTATCATCAAAGGTGGATTCTTTACATTGCAGACAGGAAGGTAGCCCTCTGAAACATTAATTTAGAGTCTGTATAGCAATTTAGAAAAGAGAATAGATACTTTTGTTCTGTTTCCCATATGGTTTGTTCAACCCTTAGACAAAGCCATAACCCCTGCTATGTGCTTCCATAACACCTTGAACTTCAATCATATCACTTATCACAACATATCATTATTGTTTATGTCTCCTAGTGGATGACAGTCCATGGAGGCAGAGATGGTGTCTGTCTTCTTCCTTGTTCAGTTTTAAATCTCTACTACCAAACTCAGTACCTAGCATAGAGTAGTCATTTAATAAATCTGGTGCATGAATGAGTGCCATTGTAATTCAGTTCCTGTGTCAAACAGAAACAGTCCTCAGGAAGCTTCATTTAAAATCCGATGACTGCCCTGGCCAGTGTGGCTTGGTCAGTTGGAGTGTTGTCCTGTAACTGACAAGTCATGGGTTTGATTCTTGGTCAGGGCACATGCCTGGGTTGTGGGTACTGTTCAGGGCTCACATCAATGTTTCTTTCCTCTTTCTCCCTCCCTTCCTCTTTACACATGTCCTTGGGTGAGAATAAAAAAAAAAATTTTAAATCAGATGACTAAATGTTACCCTCAGAACCTCCAGCTATTTCAGGAAAATAAATATGTGCCCAGGATGATTAATGTTTATGCTTTCTCCTCTACAGAATAAGATCTTTCCTTCCCTTCTCCCACCTCATTAAATTGCTGAATAAGGGTTTGATTATTTTATGGTGATGCCCAAAGTTCGACCATTATAGTAATTTGATTTCTCTTATTTTTTTGCAAGAGTAGAATTATCTGTTACGGCCCCTTTTAGCTTATCTCTTTTGTATCCACTTTGGCAGCTGATATTTCTTCCATTGCTTTTCTTTATAGATAACTTCTCAGAAAAAGCACTGGACAATAAAATGGGCGGCAGGCTAGCAGATAAGGACTAGAAATAGAGAAATTGAAGAAGCAAGAAGACTTAGGGCTAATGTACGAAGCTCCATATGCTCTCAGAGAGACTTGTCAGCTAAAGGAAATTGGGAATTATTAATAGTTAAGGATGGTTAAGTAGCAAACATATCCTGGTCTACTTTTTAAATTGTAACATCACTTTCTTCCTTTCTTTTAATCGTAATCACAAATGACAAGGGCACAGAGGCCTTTGAAGCAGCTAGTGAAGATGAATTTATAAAGGAATATTATGGTGCCTAAGGGTCTGAAATTGAATGATTTAAAACTTCCAGCCCTGGCTGGTGTAGCTCAGTGGGTTGAGCGTGGCTGTGAACCAAAGGGTCACTGGTTCGATTCCCAGTCAGGGCACATGCCTGGGTTGTGGACCAGGTCCCCAGTGGGGGCCACGTGAAAGACAACCACACACTGATGTTTCTCTCCCTCTCTTAATCCATCCCTTCCCTTCTCTCTAAAAATAAATAAAATCTTGAAAATAAATAAATAAATAAAACTTCTGAAAATCAGACTGTTCTATGATACCTATGTTGGATACCATGTAAAAACATGAATTTTTAAATTTTTTCTTGTTTTCCTCAGGTCAGCAGCTTTCCTTCCCCTAGCCACCCCTCTTCTCCTTGCTTCCACTGGGGAAAAAGAAGACTACAAATTCCTTCTTCAGACCTTAGACTGTGTTCGGAGATAGCTCCTTGGGGGAACTGCCTGCTCACATATAAAAGTGAAGGTTAAGAATCTGAGAGGAGTCCTTCCGATAGAGACTAGAGGTCTCTTCTCCAGAAGCAGTCTAGAGACAGCTTTGTTCTAATCTTAGGTTATCTAGAAGGATGAAAAAAAAATCTTACTGGTCCAGAGAACAAGATAAGATTTCTAACAGGCTAGTTTTTGAATAATTAATTCTGTTGATGGTTTAAACAGGGCTACTTTTCATATCCAGTGATTATATGCTGACTTCAGCAGCCTTTTTCATTCCACATTCAATTTGGTATTAAATACAGTCACCTCCAGTTCTTTAATGACTTCAGAATGTTGAATCAAAACTATATTTCCAAATACCTCTACTGTTTTACAATAAAAACTTTGCAGGGAGTGTTGAATGAACTGATTTATCTAGAGTGTCTGTGTCTTCTATCCCAAGCGTTTTCCTCCATTGTTCCTTCTGTCTCTCAGACATACATATATACATTTTCTCTCTCTCTACCCTGCCTAGTTTTGCCCCACAAAAGCTGAGGCCCGGAGGAGTGCTGCAAAGATTGCACTAATGAACTCTGTGTTTAATGAACATCCTTCCCGAAGAATCACTGATGAGTTCATTGAGAAGAGTGTCTCTGAGGCCCTGGCATCTTTCAATGTAAGTTACTTGGAGTTGGAAGGAAGGAGAGTGGGAGATGGAACAACTTGGCTGGCTGGGAAGTCTTGTATATTACTGGGAAATAGGGCATGGATTCGTATTTCCTGTCTAAATCTCTTCTATTTTTTCCTCTGTCAATCTTTTGTATTACAGGCTCCACAAGTCTCAGTCTCTAATTCTATATGTGCGTTTGTTGCTATTTTGTTCCTTTGGTATTTAGAAACCCTTGTATCTCTTTGGTATCTAAAAATCTTTAAATCAAAATTTATGGAATTTTAGAGATATTTCAAAACAAAAATTAAGCTTGAATTGTGTTTTTCCCAATTTGGGGTTTAGACCTTAGTCTCTTCATCCTTCACTGTTATTATTTTTATATGACTTTTTATTGTCACTTGTCTCCTGCCTCCATTACTGTACCCTATTAATAAAGAATACTTGATAATACAGTGTCTTGGCTTTTTTCCTTTCTAGGAATGGGGAGGATGATTTATTTACTCTCTTAAAAAAGAATATTTGTTCTTTCAAATGATAATGATGATAAGAATAACCACAGTTAATCCTAATTATGTACTAGTCCAGGTATTTATATGTACTATATCTTATTTGATCTTAATGACAATCCTATGAGGTATAAGTACTATTATACCCCTGTTTTACAGATGAGGAAACAAACTAAAAACAAAGAAGAGAAGTTTTACCTACAGTGATAGAGCTAGTAAGTTGTAGAGCCAAGAGTGGAACCCAAGCCAACTTAGAGAATTTTCTGGCTTAGGGTACATTTTAGAAGTTCACACTGCCCTCTTCCTCCCTCCCACAAGTTCACTGACAGGGTGATAAAGTCAGATAAATTTTCTGTTTCTATCTTCTTTGCAGTTAAGATGTAATTACATATACTAAACTGCTTCAGGGCCCTGGCTGGGTAGCTCTTTTGGTTAGAGCATCCTCCTGACATGCCGAGGTTGTGTATTCAATCCCTAGTCAGGACACAGACAAGAATCAATCAATGAATGCTTAAATAAGTGGAAAAACAAATCAGGTATTTCTCTCTCTCAAATCAATACATAAAATTAAAAAATAAAATAAACTGCTTTAATTATCTGTTCTGTTTTTTAGGGTTGAACACTTAAAATCATAAGTTGGCTTCCCTCTGTTACCTAGGATCCATCTGCTTTCCTCTCATTACTCTTTGCCCTATTTGGCAGTATCTGCAGGGAATAAAAACATTTTTATATTAATCAAAGCCAATTAAAATTAAGAAAGTACATTTTTCACTCTTTTAATCTAATATATTATGAAACAAAACATTAGTTTGGATTATAGAAAGCAGTGATTATGAGCATGTGCTCTGATTCTTGTTTTGAAATTATGATTCCACTAGCTATATGACTTTGAGCAAATTACTTAATCTGTTTCCTCATATAATTATCACATGGGATTACTGGATAAGAGAATATATTCAAGCACTTAGCACATGTTATCTATTTAGATGCAAGTAATAGAAAATATCACTTCAAATTGACTTAAGGGAATAAGTAAAGGAAGAAAATTTATTATCTAACATGACAGGAAGTCCAGAAGTAGAGCAGATTTCAGGGCTGGTTGATTCTGTGGATCAAGAATGTCATCATCTGGCCCAAATTATTTCCATCTTCCGCCCACCCATCCTTTTCAGGGGTGTCCAACCTGTGAACCGAAGGCCAAGTATATATAGCCCAGGATGGCTGTGAATGCAGCCCAACACAAAACTGTAAATTTACTTAAAATATTATGAGATTTTTTTGTGTGCTTATGTGTTGCAATGTATTTAATGTGCAGCCCAAGACAACTCTTCTTCTACCAGTGTGGCACAGAGATGCCAAAAGGTTGGCTTTGCCCTTGGGCTGACTCCCCTTAGGGTTCAAGATGGCTACAGAATTCCACACATTCAGACACAAGCCCATTCAGAGACAGAAAGAGACCATCTTTTTTAGTGTCTCTTTAATAGTAAAGAATGGTTTTCCCAGGAGCCCTCCAACACACCTTCTTTCTACCTCCCAAAGGCTAGAATTCCCACCTTAAAACGGATTACAAGAACAGAACAAACAGAAGTTACAAACTAAAGGGATTAGGATTTACGTATTCTTCCCTGAGGCACATAGGAGATAAGTAGACACTACAACAAGATTAAGGTTCTATACTATAGTAGGGAAGAAGGAAATAGATGTTGGTTAGATCACCAGCAATGTCTACTACAAAGTGAAAGTAAAGATATGTAAATAATTATTATTCTCTTGCCACTATTCCTTTTTGATTAACTCCCCAAATTGAGAACTTAATAGATTTCTCATTAATATCCCAATAGAATCTCTATTCTTCAGAATAACAATTTCTATTTGGTCTTAGCCAGGGGAGGAGAGTGATGATCACATTCTTTGTTTTCAGCCTTTTTTTCTTTAAAATTACTGAATTTGACAGTAGATTATACTGTCTTTTGACAAATCACAGCCTCTGTGGGTCTGGGTTTCCTCATTTGTAAAATAAATAGGTTGAATTAAATTAATTCTAATTCCTTTCCAATTATATTCTAATGTTGCTACCCCTAATCAAGTAATTTGTGATTAAATATTTATTGAATAAATGTTTTTCATTTATAACCATGTTAAGTGCGTGTCATATGAGTTAGAACTTCCCAACTGGTGGGTCATGCCACTCTGGTGTACTCCAGATAGGTTACAGACGTGCCCTGATATTGATCCCCTCAGCTATTAGGGGACTGAGCAAGTCCTGGAACAGATGGACTTCTGTGCCCCACAGCCTCTGCTGGCAGGCTCTTCTGCCAACAGCCTCCTCTGTATATCCCAGTTAGCTGTACAGATATGATCATTATTGTTAGGTGCCATATCATGGAAATTTTAAAGGTACTGAATAAGGTATCATATTGAACAATTATAGGCAAAAGCGAAAATGGTTGCTTACCTCAGAGCTGTAAATCCTAATAGTGAAGATTACCTTTTTTCCTTCTGCCCATTAGCTTTTCACTCATAAATCCAAATTTTGTGATCTTTGCTTCACCACCACATAAGGCATGGTTGTTTCTCATGAGCCACAAAACAATATAGGCTGATCTTGAGTAGAATCAACAAGAGTCTTGTGACAAGTCTTGTCAAAAGACTCTTGTTGATTCTACCACAATGAAAATAAATAATATTTTCCTAGCACTTATGGTGGTTTTACTAAGTGCCATTAATTTAGGTGTGATACATGTACAGTAAAACCCCATGATAAAGTGCCCCACAATTAACTGAATTTGGGTATAACTTGATCGGCTCCTGAACTCTACCCAGTTCCCTTTCTCAAAGAGAGCAGAATATAAGTTCTGTTCTTGGGAGGTGGGGGTGGGGGGTGGTGTGGAATGGCTAGAAAAAGCAGGCAACTTCTAAGGAAGCAGGAGGAGAGATTTGGGTCCCTGTGTTCCCAGTAGTTTCCTGGTCCTATTTTCCTAGGTCAGTTTGACAAAACGGTCACCAATAAACCCAATACCCTTATCAGTTACCACCAATACCCTTATTTTGAAGTCCCATCCAGCCCCAGGACCTGGAATTATCCTCAATAATATTAAATTGCCACCAAATAGCACCAAATAACAACCAATACCAGTGTGGATTTAGATTGTGTAATTGAACACTAGGTCCAGTAAAATTATGTACCCACATTTTATATCAGAGTTTAAACCATATTTATTACTTTTTAAATTTAAAAAATGTAACTTATTTAATTCTCAAAACAGTCCTATAAAGTAGATCTATGATTATTTCCATTTTACAGATGAGGAAACTGAGGAAAAGAAGGTTAAATGACTTCACCAAGGCCATAAGACTATTAAATCCACACTCTTACCTTCTATATTGTATTGGGTTTTTTTTTTGTGCACACTATGCTTGCAGGTCAGACAATGTATCTTAATTCTAGCCCTGTAGGCTCATATCACCAATAGAATACACATGGGGCAAATGTTCAGGATGCCAAACTGCTACCCAGAATTTGCCATGCTTATGGCTCCTTCTGTCTCCCTTTAAGATGCATTTGAGCAATTGTCCTCTAGTCTAGTCCAATCCCACATGCTGAACTCCATCTGTTATTTTGGCTAATTTATGACTCTTCTCTATATCTAAGTGTTCTCCCTTGTAAAAATAGGGAAAATCAGATTCACCTTTCTCTGTCACCTGAGTTAAAATGTGTGATAACTTTGGAGTCCACTAGGTCTATATTGACCAGCAGAATAGCCACAAGCCACATGTAGTTATGGAGCATTTGAAATGTGGCTACTGTAAATTGAGATGTGCTGTAAGCATAAGACACCAGATTTTGAAAACTTAGTATAAGAAAAAGAAAAATATTTCATTAATAATTTTATACCATTAACAGTTGAAATATTTTGCATATATTAGGTTAAATAATGTTATTGAACTTAATATGTTATATGTTAGTTATATTTCTATTGGACAGTGCTGCTTAAGGTGATAATTCTGATTGAAAATCTTTATCTATTCTTGTTACCAGGGCAATAGGGAGGAAGCTGACAACCCAAATACAGGGATTGGTGCCTTCCGATTCATGCTGGAATCCAACAAGGGCAAGTCAATGTTGGAGTTCCAGGTACTATTCCATTTACTTTCCTGGCTCAGCCTGTGGAACAGCATGGGTCAGGCTGTGTGTGTATGTGCCTCATACTAATCCTTAACACATTGGTACTGATCTGGAAAGGAAGTGAGTGCAGGAGGTTAGAATATTTTTCAAAATATACCTTCCTATTCTCAAGGAAGAGTTGGTGTAAGAGATGCTTCCACAAACACATGTTGGAAAAGGTTACCCATGTAATTCTGATGTAACCTCCCAAACAAAATCACTGTCCTGGCACTTTATATTTTCTTTCCCCAGGAGCTAATGACAGTTTTTCAACTGTTGCACTGGAATGGCAGCCTTAAGGCCATGAGGGAAAGACAGTGCTCTCGGCAGGTAAGAGATCCTATGGGTGAGGGGAGTCTGGCAGAGGGACTATTTTGACATGGCTGTTGTGTTGGAAATAATCAGGCTTGTGGACACCAGCTTGTGAGTGTTGAAAGCCTTACTTAAAGTGCCCTCTTCACTCCTACTACCTTTCCTATTTAAATTTTACCCGTGATTCTTTCGTCTGCCTTGCTTTCCCCACCAGCACGTTTCCCTTAAGAATCTTCATAGACCCCTGGCTGGTGTAGCTCAGTGGATTGAGTGCTGACCTGTGAAGCAAAGGGTTGCTGGTTCGATTCCCAGTTAGGTCACATGACTGGGTTGCAGGCAAGGTCCCTGGTAGGGGGCACACAAGAGGCAACCACACATTGGTGTTTCTCTCCCTCTCTTTCTCCATCCCTTCCTCTCTGAAAATAAATAAAATCTTAAAAAAATAAAAATAATCTCCTTAGAGGAATTAAAGTGCTGACTTCAGTTAGGACCCTAAGGCTAAGAGCTCCTAGTTGCAGTTCGGTCAACATGGTATGAACCTTTACCTTGTCAGTGACCTTTACATTCCTCTCCTCCTCTAGGAAGTATTGGCTCACTATTCACACCGGGCCCTGGATGATGATATTCGCCACCAAATGGCATTGGACTGGGTGAGCCGGGAGCAGAGTGTGCCAGGGGCACTGTCTAGAGAGCTGGCCTCTACTGAGCGGGAGCTGGATGAAGCCCGGCTGGCAGGCAAGGAGCTGCGCTTCCACAAAGAGAAGAAAGACATTCTCATGCTGGCTGCTGGACAGCTGGGCAATATGCATTCTTCCAACTGTTAGGCATCCACTCATGTGTTTCCCATCCTCTCCAGGCCTCATTTTATATGTTCTCTCTAAGACTTAGTATGATTCCTGTACATACTTTTTCAATTTTATACTTTAAAATATAGGTATATATGTATAAATTCTATACCTGGATTCTTTTTTGCTAAGAGATCGCTTTTCTTCTACTTTCTGGACGTAGTTTCCTTTGAAACATCTCCATTCCACTTTACCAGAAGAGCAGGTTGTCTTTGGAGCTTTTTTGGCTTTTACATTCGCAGTAACTCTGTATAGTCATTTCAGTAGCACAAAACCTGCTCATGTCTCCTATCTTTTAAAATAACAGGAAGCTTGAGTAAGGATTATGTTCTTCCCCTAACTCCAATTCCTGCTTTCTCATAGACTCAAACAGGTTATAAATACAAAACTTTCGACTTTGGTTTATCTCGAGCTGGATCTACTTGGTACCAAGTTGTTCCTCCAGTAATGGTATTTCCTAACCTACACCACCCCTCCTCACCACTACCTTACTTCCCCCTCTGACTCCAATTAGTACTAGGTAGGAAGTGGAGATCTGGTTTCTCATTTTTGAGGTCATTCCTGAGAAAGTGTCCAGGAACAAGAAGGGAATTATAAACACAATTCACAAGGCTTTGTCACCTAAATTGCTTCTGGGGCATAGATACCATGCCATAGTCCAGATTTCAGGATGTACTCTACACTACAGAAGGGGTCGGGGTTGAAGTTGCTTATCTTTTAATATTTCCTTTTCACTCCTGCCCCCCCTGCTCCCCTAGTTTAGTTAAGCCCTGTAATTAGACTGTCCTCTCTGCAGAGAAAGTAAAAGATATTTTCCTCTTCTCTCTCCTCCCATCATTTTGCTCTTTGGAAAAGTTATCTGTCCTATTTGGTGAGGGCCACACTCCTCTCACTGCCACAAATTTGTTGCCATCTACTACCTTAGATGTACGTACCTTAGATTCACATTTGTTTTCTCTGTTTTCTTTCCTCTTTCTCCACACTGATCAGGTAAATTAGATGAGACTTGGGCATTATGGCATTTCCTAATTGGAACCCTGGGAGACTTGCAGGAAGGGAAAACGAATCTATGATCAGCTATTTGTATTTTTAATATTTTCCTCTTCTCCTACCTCTCTCCTGGGTGGAATAGGAGAGAAATGATCTTGAATACAGGTAAAGCATTCACCTTTGGGAGGATTTTTTGTAGGTCTAAGATAGGTTTTCCCCTTGTTTCTGTAGTTTCCTTTATACAATATTACATAGTTCAGTGCTCTTTAAATTGAGCTTGGGAAGTTTAATGCTTCTAAATTAGACTTTCCATTTAACAATTACACACTTTGCTTTCAGAAATAAGTTAGGAAACAGGCCACAATTTTCTTTTGGATCAGACAGGGGCAAGTTGAAAATCATCCTTCTTTCTTTTAAAATCATTTTTGTGACCAGTACATATGGGATTAAAAGTAAGCAATCTAGCAACAAATGTATCTGTGCTTGAAAGGAACTTCCTGAATTCTCCAAGACCTTTTTCTGTGTTCCATGACATACATGTAGGGTTGGAGCAGAAGATCTTACATTAAACAATAGGTGTGTCTATTCAGTTTTTATTGATATTTGTAATTCAGAAATCATAAATCCTCATTTTTCTTATGCTCCTTTCTCTGGGAAGTGTTAAGTGGTGTGAATTGTGGGAAGTACTTGTCTTTGCACCTCCTGGATTTACTATTTTTCTGAAATACCAACCAGCAAGATCCCAAAGAACTTGAGAAAGATTGTTCCCTGATCTGTACACTTTTAGTGTTAAAGATTTTACTTATCTGTTTAGTACTTTCTATGTATTTTATCTGTATAATTTTATACAATTAAAAATAGATTTTTGTCTAATGTGCCAGATTGACTCTTTGAGACTTTTGTATCAGGGGAGCTATAAAATGACCCTTTCTTTTACAAATATACTAAAAATTTTATTAGTATTTTTGGGTGGTAGAGATAATATTGGACTTCTGGGGAAAAGCATTCTGCCTCACTTTCTCCAGACATTTGATAAGCCTGGATTTTGTCCTTAGTTCTTTCTCCTCAAGTTCTACCTAGTTCCACTTGTAACCTCACCTACTATGGTGGTCTAAACTCTTTTACACCCGTGATTCTCAAATCTATTTCTTCTGCCCTAAACTGTTTTGACATTTTGCATCTGTATTTCTACCTGACATTACCACCTGTATATGACATTACCACCAGAATATGACACAAGTTCTTTCAACTTACATATCCAAAATAAAACCCTTTTCACCATACATGCTCCTGTTTGATGCTGCAGATCTGTTATTGGAATTATTATCTTCCCATGTGCCTAAGCTAGAACCTGAAATCCATCTTTACCTCTTTCCTACCATCTAATCAGTCACTTACTATAGAGTTTACCTCCTATATAAACTTCCTAATCTATTTTGTCAATATTTACTGCCTTAGTTCAATCCTTCTCATCTCTGGGCTGGACCACTGCAATAGCTTCCTAACTGTTCTCTGTCTTCATTCTTGATATTCTCCACACTACTGTCATGTTTCCTTCTAAAATACTTAAATGACTATACAGCTCCCTTGCTTAAAACCATCACTTAGCTATCTTCACCTTTAAGCAGGACTTCCCAGAGTTTTATGTGTGAACCCTTGGTAGTATCTGTGATGATTTTGGATGGTAGATTGGCAAATATTTTTCATTTTTTTAAAGATTTTATTTATTTTTAGACAGAGGGGAAGGGAGGGAGAAAGAGAGAGGGAAACACCAATATGTGGTTGCCTCTCACACGCCCCCTAATGGGGACCTGGCCTGCAACCCAGGCATGTACCCTGATCTGGGAGTTGAACCTTCCACCCTTTGGTTTGCAGGTCAGCGCTCAATCTACTGAGCCACACCAGCCAGGGCAATATTTTTCATTTTTACTCATTATATTTTTATCTGCATTTGAGTGCAATAATATAGGTTTTAAATTATGGCAGTGATAATAAACTTAATGTATATTTGTTTAAAAAGTCAGCCTACTATGAAAAATACTAATAAAAATAGTATGGGGGCTATTTGCAAATATTAACAATCATGAATACTCAAATACTTGATGTAGAGAAAGTTCTTGCCTACAGGGTAAGTTCTGAAATCTTCAGCATGACATACAGTTTGACCCTAAACTGTATTTATAGCTTTATTTCCTAGGTCACACAGCATCAGGCATACAGAATTTCTTGTCATTCCGATATTCAATCAATCAATAAGTATATACCAGATGTCTACTATGAGCCAGACACTAGTCTAAACTTTGCAAATATAGCTATGAGTTTTTGCCATAACAATCACATCACAATGGGGAAACCAGACATTAAATAAGTTAGGAAGTAAATAAGCTGATTAAAGTTTCAGATTTAAGTTCTGTGAAGAAATAAACAGAGTGAAGGATAGGAGGGTAGAGAAGACCCTTTTGGGTGACAGTAGTATTTTAGGGAGACCTAAATTATGGGGTTGAACTGGTCATGTGAAGAGCTGGAATAAGAGCATCAGAGCACAAAGATGCATGAGTCCTGAGATGGAAAAGAGTACATACAATACAACATAGTGGAGGAAAAGTGCAAGGAGAGCTTGAGCTTAACCAGTAAGAGAGAAAAGTGGTGGAAGTGGTTGTACACATACACAGAGCAGGCTGTGTGAATTTAAATTTTATTCAAAGGGCAAAAATAAAGGGAGGTGACTAATTGATTTTTTTAAGTTAATTTTTTAAAAGATCGCAGCACTCACTGTGGAGAAAGGATTAGTGTCTCCTAGTCTCAACACAACTGCTTTGCTCAGCCTTAAAAGCCCAGTTTAAACAGAAGCCCTCCCTTACATGGCCTCGCCTACACACATACCTATTAAAAACTTGCTTTGTACCACCATACTGCTTTGTGATAGAATTACCACTTTCATATATAAAGTGATTGTTGATAATACAATTATTTTGGCTTGTATTGCCAGCACCTCCTCTAGTACAAGATACATATAAACATTGAAAATTGTTTCATTAAAAAGTTAAGTGCATCTGCAGTCTACTATTGTTTAAGGACTACATTGGGATTCCAGGATTTGGGGGCAATACTGGTTTTGCCTCAATTCCTAGGTTTTTAAATGTGAAATTTTATAAGCCTACACCATCCTCCAAGAAGCTAAAACTCATATTTTTTAATGATATATTTTTAAAAGATTTTATTTTCAGAGAGAGTAAGGAAGAGAGAAACATCAGGTGCAGTTGCCACTCCAGCGCCCCCTAGAGGGGACCTGGCCCGCAACCCAGGTAGGTGCCCTGACTTTAGTATAGAACCCTTTGGTTTGCAGGCCAGCACTCAATCCATTGAGCCACACCTGCTAGGGCTAACCGCCCCGACCCCATGGTTTTTTTTTAAAGCCATGACCTTTTTTAAAATTCCCAGAGGTGGTGGGCAAAGTTTTTATACTAAAAAAATTTTTTTTTTAATTTGGTGTCTGTCACCAAAATAATTTCACAAGACAACCAGGTCTGGTTGTCTATAAATTAGTTTTTATAATATCGAAATTCGGTACTTCAGTATGTTCCAGAATCAGCTTTTGGGGCCAGCATTGCTAATAAAACTATTTTATTTTAATGCTTACATCATAGATCTGGCTGTTCCTTGGAACAGGGTACAGGCCTGGAAATTTTGAAAGAAAAAAACTTTCAACTTCCACTACCTAGTACGGGGTGAAAAGAGAAGAGAACCCTCTACTGAAGAAATCAGGCTGGGATTCCCTGTCAGTAGTACTTCTCCTCGGTTACCCTAAATGAAAAGGAGCCAATGACTCCACCTAGCTAGCCCTACCGAGACCCTCACACACGGCCTGCTTTCAGCTCACGACTTGCTTAAGATGGCGAGAGGAACACTTCCGGCTCTTCCCGGACTAGACCCGCCTCCGTGTGCGTAGATTTCTCCGCGCCGAGGGCGGGATTTAAAGCAAGCCTTCGACTGCCGGTCCTGGTCCTTAATTGCTGAGCGGCACCTACAAGCTTTACTACGAAGGCAAGATGGCGGACGTGCTGGATCTTCATGAGGCTGGGGGCGAGGATTTCGCCATGGACGAAGATGGGGACGGTGAGGACAGTGGAAGCAGCTGCGGGAAGCAGGGAAGGTGCGAGAGAAGGGCGTAATAGGGAAACATAATTTCCCCTAACGGCAGTGAGGATGGGAGCCGGGGAACCGGGCTTCGGTTGGAATGAAGATTCCGCCCCCATTCGGAGGCAGATAGGCAGGACAGGAAGGGACTGGGACTAGAGGTGGTGGGGTCCGCTGTCAGGTAATGTCTTGGGAAAGAGACTATTGTTTTAAATGCTATCTTTGTTATTTATTCTTTCGCTTGTGGGGTTACAGAGAGCATCCACAAACTGAAAGAAAAAGCGAAGAAACGGAAGGGCCGCGGCTTTGGCTCCGGTGAGTGTGGCGAGTATGGGCCTGGATCGGCTGGAACTCCGGGTTTTGGAGTACCCGCTCCGATTCATGGGGAACAGTGGGAGGAGGGGGATTTCCAGTGATCGCGTGTATGTTTCCTAGAAGAGGGGTCTCGAGCACGGATGCGTGAGGATTATGACAGCGTGGAACAGGATGGAGATGAACCCGGACCGCAACGCTGTAAGTAAAGTGGAGCCTGTAAGGTATCTGTGTCCGTATAGAATTAAGAGACCAATAAAATAAAACCCAGTAGGAAAGGGGTCAGAGATAACTTTACCAATCTCTGGAATCCGCACTCACTCTGTTCCTGTGTGATCTTGCCTCAAGTTTTTTTCTTATGTATTCAAACAACCTCCCTCCCTTCCCCAATAGCTGTTGAAGGCTGGATTCTCTTTGTCACTGGAGTCCATGAGGAAGCCACGGAAGAAGACATCCATGACAAATTTGCAGAGTATGGGGAAATAAAAAACATCCACCTCAACCTGGACAGGCGTACAGGATACCTGAAGGTATCCTAAGTTATACTCCATTGCCTCTTTTCCCCCATAACCTTGATAGGTCTCCCATGTTTGCAATGGTTGGCCAAGAGCGAAGTGGAGTAAAATGACATTGGAAATTGATTTTGTTAGATGCAGCAGAGACAGACACAAGCATGTTGTATATATAGCAGGGATATATGATGTACATTCATTGTTGAAAGTTGATAGGTTTTTTTCTATTTAAGTAGAAAATAGCTTGGTGGAATAGGAGGGTTTTGATATCTGTCTTTTCATTTGCCCTAGGGGTATACTCTAGTTGAGTATGAAACATATAAGGAGGCCCAGGCTGCTATGGAGGGACTCAATGGCCAGGATTTGATGGGACAGCCGATCAGTGTGGACTGGTGTTTTGTTCGGGGTCCACCTAAGGGCAAGAGGAGGTAAAGTGGAGGGGGCAGACATGATCTCGGTGAAGGGAATATAATAATACAGAAAAAGAACATTGTATTATGTCTTTTTTATGTACCTCTCTCCCTTTTCCTTTTCCCTAGAGGTGGCCGAAGACGCAGCAGGAGTCCAGACCGGAGGCGCCGCTGACAATCCTCTGTTGTCCAGGTGTTCTCTCCAGAGATTCCATTTGACCATACAGCCTTGGAGAAATAGGGCTGGGTGGAACTCACTGTTTATAATTAATCTCTTATCCTATTGCTTAGTGGGGTGTTTTGGGTTTTTTTTGAGTTATGAATAAATGTCCCATTGTTTTCTACATTTAAAATTCCTTTTCTGCTCTAACATTGCAAGCTCTGAAGTACTATTTACAGTAAGGCAGTATGGGTCACTGTGAATATACTTCTCCCATTAGCTGAATTCTGTGTGAGTTTCTACATTAGACATAGTCTCAAAGGGTCAAAGTAGAAACACTACATGGTATTTCTTGGAAGCTAAGAGAGCAAGGGCAGAAGTGAGAAGTTATCAGGATATTAAAGAATTACTCTCTTTATCCTACATATACTCTATCCTGAGAAAATGGATGTTATAGAAATGTTTCTTCTGTTTCTCCTGCCCTTGCTGCCACATTTGTACCTCCAGTTGTCTAGCAGAGGATGGAGGTCAGCAAGACAGACATGGGGGGCAATTGTCTAAGGAGCAGCAGAGGACAAATTCACTGGCAGGAGCTGGGAATTTAAAAAAATACAATGAAATCCAGAATCATTCACCTCTTGACCTGAATATAGGGTAAATTGCAAACCTACTTCTTACCATCTTGGGACTATATGTTCCCTTCTCCCCAGGGATTATGACAGACATGCTGGAGAAAAAAGGTATGATTGAGGTGCTATTATATGAAGCTACTAAGTCTACTTTAAGACTTCATGGTGTCCCAAGAGTAAAGGGGAAGATTGATCACCTTTCACAGCTAACACAAGTTCAGACAATGGCTAGAGGTTGTTCAGAATTAAAGGCATTCAAGAAAACTGTGCAGTATGAGGTACTAGAAATTCAGTTAGGATGTTTTGGTTTGATAGGTAGCTATCAGATAAATAATTAGGCTAGAGGCAATAGTTTTAGGGTATGGATTAGGGCCTGGGGATTGAAGACTCACCCTCACTGTCAGGGGACTAGACACACTGAAAACAGTGTGGTATCATGGCAGTCAGTGTCAGCAGAATGGGCAGCAGAAGGTGAAGAGGTCTCTTGCTACTGAGCCTTGAAGCTGCCTTTGGGTGACACACTGAGTGAAGGGGTCTGGGCCAGCTTGGTGAGTGGTATGGAATAAAAACTGCTGCAGTGGGGTTGAGGACTATTAAAACTGGTCTTCTTTCACCTTCCCCCAACCTACCTTCCAGTGTGACACTATCTCTTCCCAATTCATCCTTGAGTCTATGAAAAACAGTGCAGTGCTGAGTTACAGTTCTCCCGTGGTGCTAATACTAAAAAGGTTAGGAATGTATCTTGAAAATCCTTATATTCCCTTTAGGCACTGGAGCTAACCATTAAGTTTGTTAAATCCTGGGACTTAAACAATCCTGCTTTTTCAAGTACTATTCTAAACACTGCACTTTACAGAAAGTGAACAAGCTAAAAATTCAGTCACAGTGGCCAAACCAAGATTTAGAACCAAGGTTTGCCTCCAAAGCCAACTCTATTGTACTGTCCTGCTTTGACTATCCTCCCACATGGTCTGTAAAGTGGACTTTGAACTCCATGAAGATAGTGACTGAATATCTTCACCACTGTATCTGGTGATCAATAAATACTCGTTAGATGAATGAGTGGAACATAGGAGGTCTAGAGAGATTAAGCAATTTATCCAAGACCACACAGCCACTATTTAACAGGGCCAGGATCTCTGATTCCAAAACTTACGCACTACAAACTAAGATCCTACAGCATACTGAGCTATGTGTGTATCTTGGGCAGGGATTGGGGGTGGAGGGTATACAGGACAAACAGGTGAAATAACAGAAGTGTTTTTTTGTATAAATGCTGGGATCCTACATGAGTGAAAGTAAAGCTAAACATTACACTTTATAAAAACATCTCTTCCACCTCACCAACATTTTTAGATGAAATGATTTTTCCGATGTGTCTGTGATTTTTGTGGAAAAAAATCTTGTGTAAAATGGGTGCTGCTAAAATTTTAAGGCATTTTGCAGCCTTTCTGAAGTGACCTTTAGTAATAGTCTTATGTACAATACAATAATTATGGTGAAACAATATTAAATAATAAAATTTAACATTTTTCATATGCTGTTTGCTGCTCCTCCCCCTTTTTGGTAAATTGCTGAGTTTTTGGTTTGAATCAGTAGGGTATTTTTCAGGTTTGAGCTTCAGAGTTAGTATACCTTCGTTCAGGTCAGGTAGACTGAGTCACTGTTTGATAAAAGGCAAGTTCTGTAGGTCAGATTGCTAGGTATAAGGCATTTGGAAAAGTGATTTCAGCAGACACAAGGGACTTTTAGGAAAGGCAGATAGTAGCAGCCATAGAGATACAATTCTATGAAATGGTTGGAGTTATGATGCCAGTTGGACATTGGTCTTTACTCTTCCCCTATCTTGAGTCTATATTTCTGGCATTTGGGAATTTTAGGGGTTTTTTTGTACTGTGCCTAGAAATACTTCACACTGTGAGAAGGGGTTTAAAAATAGGTTCGGCTCCTGGACTTAGGTTTGATCCATAGCCTGCCTTCTGCCTCTCCTTTCCCTATTTTATATACAATTTACCACCTAAAAACCTTTTCAACTACTTTTGATACTCCTGAAACTTGAGTTTACAAGCTAATTTCGAACTACCTCAGTACTTCATCACACTAACACCACACTTAAAAATTTTTTTGACTCTAATATTTTAAAAACAACATGGGCAATGCAGAATTATACAAGAGGACACTAATTTGGAATTAACTGCAACACCTTTTGCACATGTATCACAATGTTACCACCAGTTTGCCATTGAAGCAAATGGAGATTGCAACTATTAATCAGGTTGTCAGGCTCTAAGAAAGAATGAAATTCATCTGTGTCATCATGTTGTGGCCCATAGATTTCAAGTGATTTAGCCAAAGTCGTATAGCTAGTTAGTGGTAGAGCCTAGACTCAGAAAAAAACAAAGTAAAACAAGCAAACAATGCAAAACAGGTTTCTAACTCCAAGTGCACACCTAAAACTTGCTTCTTGTAAACAAACCCAACTGTAATTACTTTTACAGAGGCAACAAGCTGCTTTTTAAGTCTTAGAGTAGCAGAGGTCCTGTATGCAACATACTATTGGAAGACATATATAAAAGGTCTGTCCAGAAAAAGTCCAGCCATTGTTAATATAACAAGAATGGTTTGCACAACAGTTGATGTAACCTGGCAGCCAAGGAGAGTGGACTGGAATGTGTGTGCATGAACAATGACTTCACTGTACTAGTCAGTGGGTACAGGAGACACTGTTGTGTGAGCCATGTCTATTGTGTGACCATTGTCTATTGTGTGACCATGACTGAGTAAAGCAATGAATCTGTCAAATTTTGTGTTAAGCTTGAACATTTCCTCCACAGAAAGTTTTGATTATTCAGAAGGCTGTCGCTATAGGCAACTGGTGATTGGCAGTTTCATCAAAACACACCTGCTCATGCATCACATCTCATGCAGTTTTTTTTTTCTTCTCAGTCATCCCTCTTCATCTCCCTGGTTTGAATCAACAGTGTGGGGGGGGAGGGTCAGATGGTCATGCAGAGTTTTTCGGTGAAACATCAAGTCACCCAGGTGACTCAGCCCTGCTATAGCCTAGATTTGGCACCCTGTGACTTCTGGCTTTTCCCAAAACTAAAATCACATTTGAAAAGGAAAAGATTTCAGACTGTCAATGAGACTGTCATTGAAATTCAGGAAAATACAACAGGGTAGCTGATGGCAACTGGGAAAACTGTGATGTCCCAAGGTGCCTACTTTGAAGGGGACTGAGGTGTCACTGTCCTATGTACAATGTTTCCTGTACCTTGTATCTTCTTCAATAAATGTCCTTTTCTTATTATATGGCTGGCTACCTTCTGGACAGACCTTGTATATAGTCTTAAAACTGTAGTCAGGTTAACTTTCAGTATTTACATGTTTTAATATTTGAGGGTTTAAGGATGAAATGTTTGACTCTATAATGCATTATCATTTGAGAGACTGAAATTTTAGCCCCAGACATTCTCCTAATCCTAGTCTCAGATGCTGCAGTCTACCTATCCCACCCTTCCACTCCCCTATGGTGGTAGTGGGTTTTATTTTGAAGAAACTGCTTCATATTTAACTTCTTTCTAGATTCTAGTTCATTTTCATATTGAGATTTGATTACCTGGTACCCAAGTTCAGATGCTCCCTTCCCCTCTCCAGTTTTGAGACCCATTTCACAATAAAACTAAAGTAAAATATACAAATCTGATTGTGTCACTCTCCACATTTTACCTTAGTGTCTCTCCACTACCCTGAGGGTCAAGTACAAGCTTAATATTTGTAATGTGGTTCATTACCATTTTCTAGCCCTCACCTTCAGCTCCAACCACTTTGAGATCCACTACCCTCCAGCCTCCCTAGCATTCCTCCTACTTTAACTTGTTTAACACCTATCAAATTTTAACATCTCTGGGAAACTTTCCCTGACCAAGAGTGGATCAGACACTCCTCATTGTTCTTTTGCTCCTTATACTTACCTTTAGCATAACATTTAACTGTACACAGTATTGTATTAATTTGTCTCCTGAACTAGTGTATAAATTTCTTGAAGGCAGAACTTTGTTGCTCTATCCTTAATAGAGCATTAATAGGTCTACCTGGGGATGATGTACAGTATTTTTTTTTTTGAATCGATTAACCAAAGCTCCTGGCTTCACTGTCTTCTTATTAGACCCCCATATATGTTTCCTCCCTGCCTTACAATTTTTCTGCAACAATGTCCTGAAGCAAGGTGGGATTAGGAAGATGCAAAGGGGAGAAAGCTAAGTGTAGTAAAACCAAGCTGATGGAAGAGGGTAGATAAAAGCGTACTGCTTTTAAGAGGTAGGCTCTTAATAGAGATACAAATTAACATGCAAAAAATATCAGACACTCCTCCCTAAAGATTAAGGGCTGACTAGGGCCAGCCACACCCATTGTCTCTGAAGGCTCATGTATGCACCCAAATTCTTGTTCACTCTAACCCTGAGTCCAGACAAGTCACTCACCTGGGACAAGGTAAGCAGAAAACAGTCCACAGGCTGCCCTCAGAAGTTTCCTTACAGTTGACTGGGATCCAGCCAGGTGGAGAACTGCTGCCTGGCAGTGGAGCCCAATGGCCACAGGCAGGAAAGCTGCCGCATAAAATGGCCATTAGTTTCAGGAACATGAGTGTCCCACATGTGATATCCCCGGCCAGCCATTGAACAATGATTTCCCAGATGGCATCTAGGGGTATAACCACAAAAGTGACCAGTAAATCAAAAGCTGCTAAATGGACAAATAGAATAGTCTGTACCAGAGAGGGACGGAGCTGGCTGGGTTGCGGCTTTGTCACTGACCACAGCATGGCCAGGTTATGTCCAACAGCAGAAAAACAGCACAGTGATCACTCCCACTAGGACCCTGGCTGCAGCTTCTCAGCTCTGAGTGCTCCATCTCCACTCCTGATCCGCCCCCAGGCCTCCTCCCACGTCGCTGTCTCCAACGGGTGCTTTGCCTGCAGACACGGTGACTTAGAAGGGAAAGGGTTGAGGGGATGAAGTGTGGGTTTGAAGAGGTTAGCTTCGGTTATTGAATCTTCACTCTCCTTTTTCAGGATGTGGAGCTAGTTATTGCGAATTTCGTCCACTAAAGTCTCTGTCTCTGGAGATACTCCATCGGTATTCTGGAGATCACCTGTCCAATTGTCTGAGTCTTGCAGGAAAATGGAACCTGGTGCTGGCTTGTACTTCCATAGAATTACTTAGTTCCTGGGGCCCTGAACTTGAGAGGGAAACAGAGAGGGAGTAAGAGAGAGGGAGAGTCAGAAAGAGACAGACGAGAGTTGAGGGTGTTCCGCTGGACCCACCCCGGCAGGGGGAGGAGGGAAAGATGGCGGCCCTTGTCGCCCCACCCCTCTCTCGCAAGTCCCTCCCTTGGTTCAGACTGTATAATGCAGAACGTGCGGCTGGAGGCCTGCTTAGGAAAATAGAAGCCTTCTGATAAGAAGACGCTCAAATGGAGACACGCACAAAAACATGCAGATATAGGCGCGCTTTCCGTTCTGAAATTCATTTCGAGGACTGCTCTACTCGCTTTCCTTTCTGATGATGTTTGTCCCTCACGAGGCACCGTTGAGTCGTCCGGGAGGCGTGACGAGGGGGCGGGAAGTGGAGTGGGAGCGGCGCTGTGGAGCTTGGGCTGCCGCTGTTATGGATGCCTGGGTCCGCTTCAGTGCTCAGAGCCAGGCCCGGGAGCGGCTGTGTAGGTGCGGCTCGAGTAAGAACGAAGTGGGGGAGGGAGGTCAGACGAAGACCGTTGTAAGGCGTGGTCGCTTCACACTACGGGGTCAAAAAGGGTCAACTCGGGCTACGGGGGCCTGGACGGACCTTGAGGCGCTGATTTGAGCAGGCATGGGATGATTCGTTTCTACCCACGGGAAGGATGGGGAAACTGAGGCACGAGAGGCCCAGCCGGGTGGACGCTCGGGGTTGCCGTGTCCACATAGGACCTACACTTCTCTCACAGGGGGTAGTGGAATGAGGAGCGTTTGCCCCGCGGTGTATAGTGATCCCAGAGCTGAGGAGTTTTTCCAAGTGTCCGTGTGCCTTTGTCCTGCTATCACCGGGGAACTCCTCTGCCTCCCTCCTGTCTTCTGGTGTCAGTTCAGCTCGAGGTCCTTAAACTCTCTTGGTTCACGTATTCTGAAGAAGAATCTGCCCGCCAACTATCCCTCAGCCCCTCACATGTCACAGACTTGCTCTCCCTGGTGTGCTTGTGATGACGACCTTGTGCCTTCCCTGTCCTCTTAGCCGTCAGCATTCCCGAATCTCTTATTTTCTCAACTCTGAAGTAGGCTCCCAACTCCCTCCTAGGCTTCTTTTTATTCTTAGGCCTTTCCCTTATCCTGGCCTGAAAAGAAACGGTGAGTTATGGACATGAAGAGGAGGAAAGGGAATGGTCTCAACCTGGAAAAAGGGAAGTCCATCCTTGCCTTTTAGAGGACATTTTTGAGCGGGAGGTTAGGGAGGTCTCCACCTTACCCTGCCTGTGTCCTCCTCCAGAGCCGCCCAGTACGCCTGCTCTCTTCTTGGTCACACACTGCAGAAAAGTGGGGCCAGTTCCGAGTTACAGAAACAGATTCGACAACTGGAGGGTCATCTGAGCCTAGGAAGAAAGCGTAAGTAATCTGCCTTTCCCTTTATTACCCCAACACTTCCTCCATTCCTAGCTATTCTCCCTTACTCCCTCCTTCATGTTTTTGACCTTCTCTGCCAGTTCTTCTCCCTTATTTGGCCCTGCATTTATCCCCTACGTGCCTCCCAATGAAGATAAGAGAACAGGAGCTAGAGAGTAATGAAAACTTGGAAAGAATAGGGCAAGTTTGAGAAAACTAAACCAGGATACAAATTAAAATTTGAAGTGAAAAAGAATGAACTGTTACTGCTCTTTTTAAAAATTGTTATTTTTTTTTTCTATCGCTTGCTCAACTTTCATTCACTTGCTTTTTCTCTTTCTTTCTCTTTTGCTCCCTGTTTGTCTCTCTGCTTACAAATCTTTCCTTTTTCCCTGCTGATCCCCACAAGTTCTACGGCTGGGTAACTCAGCAGATGCCCTTGAGTCAGCCAAACGAGCTGTACACCTATCAGATGTTGTCCTAAGATTCTGCATCACTGTTAGTCACATCAATCGAGCCTTGTACTTTGCCTGTGACAATGTCCTGTGGGCTGGAAAGTCTGGACTAGCTCCCGGTGTGGATCAGGAGAAGTGGGCCCAGCGTTCATTCAGGTTTGATATCCTTTTATTCTACAAGACCTTTTGTATTTTTCATACTGCGTACTTGCATTTTATAAGAGAAAGGTTTCTCAGGGTCTTCCCAGAATGTAGATGTCTTAATCAATCACTTGGCTTCCAATCTTCATTTAGATCTTAAACTATCAGAGAATAAGGGTTGGAGGCAGATGGAAGACAAACATTCTACCATGACGAATGATAAGATTGAGAAAGATATTATATGGCTTTAATTCTGCTTCTATCTATACTATAGATCAGTGATATTCAACTTTTTTCATCTTATGGCGCACATAAACTAAATACTAAAATTCTGTAGCACATGAAAAATATATTTTTTGCTGATCTGACAAAAAAAAAATAGGGATAATTCTCTCTGGTGAATATACCAGACAGCTATTGTTGTTTTGGCTGTTGTCTTTTTTTTATTTGACGGTCTAAGGGAAGAGAGGTTAGTGCCCCTGACTAAATAGTTAGGTACTGCATGTTTTAAAAATTCATGTGGCACACTGGTTGAAAATTGCTGCTGAGCCAAACAGACATGGTTCCTGCTCTCATGAAGCTTCTAGTCTAGTGGGGTAGTCATATATTAAAATAAATAAACACCAAATCACATATTTGTGGAAAAGTACAGGGAGTTATGAGATATGTAACAAGAGGAGCTAGTTTAGATTGAAAAATCAGGAAAGAACTCTTTGAGAAAGTAATATTTTAGTTCAGACCTGAAGTTTGAGTAGAAGTTAAACAAAGCAAACAGTAGCCAAAAGGCCTTTCTAAACAGAAAATAACATGTTCGAAGACCTTGAACCAAAAAAGACTTTGGGGAATTAGGAAAATAGAAAGAAAGCCAATGTAATGGACAGGGTTGAGTAAAAGGCATATGCTTAAACTGGAGAGATGACAGGGGTCAGATGATTCATGAAAGGCCTTTTTGGGCAATAATAAGATATTTTGTTTAGCTTTTAAACAAATTTTTATCCTCAGTAAAATGGGTTCTGAGTAGGGATGGAACATAATTCAAAATTGTGTTTAAAGAAGACCTCTTATGCTGCAGTATGGAAAATAGATTGATTGCAGTAGGCCAAAAGAGGAGGAGATGTCTTAATATGGCCAAGAAATGATGTTGGCTTGGACTAAGGATCTGGCTGGTAATAAAGGTGGAGAGAAATATGATTTAGGAATGAAATTATGGTATACATATCATCTGTATTTTATTTTTTGCCATGATTCTCTTTGTCCTTTTAAATTATATTAGTATCTTTCTATTTCCATTTATGTGTTGTTTTTCTCTTCATCTTTTTCAGCGATTTATAACTAGAACATGTCATATGATGTATGAGGGCTGGAGACAGAGGCATGATTGAAGTAGTATGGAAAAGCACCTACCTAGAAGAGTCTATATGCCATGTTTATTCATTTCATTCAACAAATGTTTATCAAACTTTTACTATATGCAGGCACTGGTCTAGACACAGGGATACAGTGGTAAAGATAAATAAGATTTCTGCTCCTATGGAGCTTACATTGTAATGGGAGGAGACAGACATAAAGAACAAATAAGAAAAATATCAGGTAGTGGTAAATTCTATTCAGGAAATTAAAATAGGGTCATGTGGTAGAGAATAAATGGCTAGCTACTTTAGGGGATCAGAGAAGGCCTCTCTGAAAAGGTGACATTGAAGCTCAGACCCAAAGAGGAAGAAAGAGCCAAACATGTGAAGATTTTGGAAGCAGAATATTCCAGGTAGATGGATATGGTAGTGTAAAGGTCTTAAAGCAGGAACAAGCTTGAAGGGATCAAAATACAGAAAGAAACATGGGTGGAGCATAGTGATTGAGGGAAAGAGTTGTATAATGTCAAGTTAGAGAGGCAGGGTCAGGTGTTGAGGTCTGAAAGCCTGTCTGTCTAAGCCTGTGTGAGTTACCCAGATTTTATTCTAAATGTGACAGGAAGGAAACCATAAAGAGTTTTAAGAAGGAGAGTTTATGCCACATACTGTATGAGATTAGATCGTTGGGGGTGAGGGGCAAGAGTGGCCATGGAGAGACAAGTTAAAAGACTAAAGTAGTAGTTCCAGCAAGAGATGATGGTGGCTTATACTATGGAGATGGAGTGTAACAGAGAGAAGTATTTAGATTCAGGATGTGTTTTGGAGGTAGGACAATTATATTGAGTACATACCACTGTTGTGAAAGTAGATTAAAAATCAAAACATAGCCCCGGCTGGTGTAGCTCAGTGGATTGAGCGCAGGCCTGCAAACCAAAGGGTCCCTGGTCCCATTCCCAGTCAGGGTACATGCCTAGGTTGCAGGTTTGGTCTCCAGTTGGGTTGCATGCAAGAGGCAACTGATTGATGTTTCTCTTTTTCTCTCCCTCTCTTTCTCTCTCCCTTTTCCTCTCTCTTAAAGATAGGTAGATAGATAGATAGATAGATACATAGATAGATAGATAGATAGATAGATAGATAGATAGATAGATAGATATTTTTTAAAGGGTTGAATTTAAATTATCTACAATTTGACTTTTTGAAACAACTGAAATTTGTTCTTTTAAAACAAATTTATATTACCGTAATTCAAGTTGAATGTGTGTGTGCTGATGTGTTGCCAAGTGAAATCTGAGGTTGATCTTGGGAGATTTGATGATGCTCATGAATTTTAAGCCAGGATCTTAAGGTACAAATAAATATGTTAGTTATAGAAAGGTTGAGGACATTTCTAATAGTGGATATAGCATTCACTTCTGATATTCTAATATGTAATCTTTTGCATTATGGAGGAAAAAATGTTTGAGTGTTCTGTTGGATATGCTAAGTAGGTGTATGTGTCCTTACTGACCCTTTTATCCTGTGTATCTCAGGTACTATCTGTTTTCACTCATCATGAATTTGAGCCGTGATGCTTATGAGATTCGCCTACTGATGGAACAAGAGTCTTCAGTTTATAGCCGGCGACAGAAGGGTTCTGGAGGGGGAGTCACAGGAGGAATTGAAACTTGGGGATCTGGGGTTCCAGGAACTCCAGGAGGAGGCCTGCCCCAACTGGCTATGAAGCTTCAGCTCCAAGTCCTTCTTCTGGCTCGGGTCCTTCGGGGTCATCCGCCCCTTCTGCTGGATGTAGTCAGAAATGCCTGTGATCTCTTCATTCCACTGGACAAACTAGGCCTCTGGCACAGTGGCCCTGGCATTGTGGGGCTTTGTGGCCTCATATCCTCCATCCTGTCTATTCTAACCCTAATCTGTCCTTGGCTACGACTCAAGCCCTGATATTCTTGTAGGGGATAAGGAGGGGACCTGAATTGGTAAGATGAATCTTAGATTCTCCCCAATGTACCAGACTCATCCTAACTCTACTCCTTGCTTAAAGTTAAAATTGAGAGATTTGGGGATAGAGGAAGGAGCTTTGGACAAGATGAGGTGAGGAAAGCTTACTTGTGTAGGTAATAGCATGATTCTGATGTTCAGATCTGCTGGAGCTTTTGTTCTTTTCCTGCTTCATTGCATTGTCTGTGTCTCTCTTGACTCTTTTTACTTTGTTTCTCTTAAATCTGTTTAAGATTTTGTTCTGTATTTCAGTCCCCTGACCTAGGAATTTATTCAGCAGCAAAATTACCTTTTGGTATGGGAGATAGAAGGTATAGTCTGTAAGATTCTAATTGCCTCTTTTCCTCACAAAAGTGGCTTGTGGCAGATTTTACTCCCTTCACACTACAAATTATATAATTTTAAAGATTTTATATCCTGCTGGACTCTTCCCTCATGCACTAGAAGTGGTATGATGCTCTTCCTCCTTCATGTCTGCCTTACCAACATCCCTCATGACTTGGCCCTTACCCTTCCCTCTACTCACATCTGCAGATTTCTACTTGCGTTTAATTTCAGGGCTTTGTTCATAGTCTCTTCTTACCCCTTCTTTGCCTATCCAGAATGATGCCATGTCTAACATCTTGCTGTAAATATTGTACAGTGATTCTGTGTAAATAGTTAGGGCCCATGCCCACAATGGAGAGCAAGCCTTCTAGGTCAGTAAATTAAAGATCAGTTTGTTCATTGATATTTGGTCTGGTCCTATGTGTTCTTGTCACCCGAGGCCCCTGTTTCTGTCACTGTGGTTTGGATTTTCCATGGTATTAGCCACTGCATCATCACCCACAGACTTTTACTGAGCACCTAAACTATGCAGGGCATAATACTAGGTGATAGAAATACAAAAAGCTTAATTCCACGGTCCCAACATTAGACATTTATAGCTTAGTTGACAAGATCAAAGTCTAATGTTAATTATATTGCTTCCACAAATCACATCCCATATCAGTTTATAGTTTATAGTCCCTCCAAAAACTGTAATGCCACAAGGCTAAGAGTCACAAACAGAACAAAGTGGGAGTGGGCTGGTAAGGCTTAGTCTGTGGGTTGGCTATGTCTTCACATGTTGGGCCTCCCCTTGGTGGGTGGGGAAATCAAACCACTGTTACTAGTTCTAGTTCTTTTATATTTCATATCTCAAGTTGGGATAAGTAAGTTTAGGTAGTAAAAAACTATCTCCCATTCCTACTTTCTATTCCAAACCCAAAGAAAGTATTATTGCCTGGAAACAACAAAGAATATGAGAGAGAGACAGGGTGCACACAGAAATTCTCTGTAACTGTGTTCTCTTTGAATTTGGAGATGATGCCTCCAGAGGGCAGCACCGAGGCAGAGAACTAGACTAAGATCACTCAGTCTGTTTCCTCTGGGGCTTCCCAGAGTTTCCAGCCATCACTCCTCCCATTCCTTCCAACTTTATTTTTAGCTGGCAGTGGGAGGGGGCAGGATGGGAAGGAAACTAAAGGAAACAGAAAAGGAGAGGGACACAGGCACAGAGGACTTCTTACACGCACAAACAACAACCAGGCATGGAGCTGCCCCTCATCCCTCACCTGTTCTTGTCCCTGATGTTCCTGACAGGTGAGGGAGGTTAACTTCTTGGTTTCTGATGGGAATTGAAGGTATACGGATTGTTTGGTGTTGGGACCTCAGGGTTAAAATTCTTTGGGAATTAGGATGAGAGACGAACACTGATTCTCCATTGCTAGTGTGTTTGTGTCTGTATGCTTGTGTTTGCATTCTTATGCCCACACTATATGACTGTTTCAGTATTGAGACTGTCAGAGCCTTGTGTAAGATTTGTGTCCAATTATCTGAAACCTATGTTCTAAGCCCTGGAGAAATGAGGGAACCAAAAGGAAGCATGATGTGATCTTCCACATGGCTAAACTGATTCCTTTTATACCCCTCCCTACCTCTCCCTATTCTTGGTGGTCTCTGGGGCCTGAGGCATAACTGACTACCTGTGTGGTCAGAATTCTGAGTTTATCTAACCCATAAGCTACGGTTCCTAGACATATAACCCTGCCAGTTTCCTGGAGGCAAAAAGGCTCATGTACAAAACACCTCTTTAAAAATGAGCATGGTTTGAGACAGAGATACAGCCATTGGTGGTAGTGGTAGTGGGATGGCCTAATTGGGGAATGCTTGAAAGGAAGGAGCAAGACACAGGGAAAGAACCATGGGAGAGACCAGAGGCCTGGAATTTTTCCTCACCAGTGCCCTGTAATCTTCGTTTCCTAAAATACCAGCTCTGATTTTAAAGGGATAGGAGGGGAGAATTAGCAAGGACATAATTGGGGGGTCTTTAGAATGGGTTAAGAGTTAAGGAAGAAATGCTTGCTGGTAGGCAGGGGGCAGTTGGGAGTGTGGGTAGGTTTAGAAAGGAAGCTGGTTGTGGGAAACTAGGGTGAAGGGACCCTTACTAAGGATGAACAGCAAACCATGTGTGGGGGCAGCAGGCAAGTGACCCCACCCAGTTAACTACCACTGAGGTTTTCAGGGCTGGAATCAACCAGAGACCTAGACATTGGAGAATCAGAGTGAATGTGTAACAATGACACTGGAAGTCAAGAAGAGAAAGAGAAAAAAGAGACCTAGACATTCAGTGTTCATCTCCTCCTGTTTTCCCTGTGGTCCTGATTTTGGGGATAATTTGAAAGGAATAGTTGTTCTGGGACTGCAGACAGACTCTCTCCCTCTTCTGACCCTCACAGCTTGGGGAGGAGGATGTGTAGGAGGAATAATGTGGAAAAGAGGAACTTGACCCAGACATGTCTGTAATCGAGATTTCAGGGATTGGAATGGAAATTCAGCTGTGCACTATACTAGCATGGCAGAGGGCCACAGGTTAGATAGCTGAACCCAAATACAAGAAGATCATCCTTGCTTGGAGCTCTGAGTATATGACATTGACAGAGGCCAGGACAGCTTATGAGTAATAAGCAGAGAGACAGACTATAAAAACATTTCCTTCACAACTTCTCTCTGGTTGTGCCCCTCTGGGCATTCATTAGCCTCTCTGACTGTTTCCCGCTAACTTTATGATCCTGGCCCCTTAGGTCTCTGCTCCCCCTTTAACCTGGATGTGCATCACCCACGCCTATTCCCAGGGCCACCTGAGGCTGAATTTGGATACAGTGTCTTACAACATGTTGGGGGCGGACAGCGATGGTGAGGAGGAAACCAGAGGGTCATGGGACTGGGACTCTGATAGAGCTGTTAAAGGGGAGGCAAGATAGATGGGAATCTAAACTAATCTTGTCTTTTGGAAGTGGCTGGGGCTCTAGATTCCCCCCCCCCCATGCACTTTCCCTTTGGTCTATCTCAAAGGTCAAGTTCACACTATGCTTATATTCATGTCCTCCCCTAGGATGCTGGTGGGTGCTCCCTGGGATGGGCCTTCAGGTGACCGAAGGGGAGATGTTTACCACTGCCCTGTAGAGGGTTCCCACAATGCCCCATGTGCCAAGGGCCACTTGGGTAAGAAGATGCCTCATTCTTCTACTCCTAACCCCTAACCTTTATATGCTAGTAACTTTGACCCCTTATACCTCACCTTTAACCCCCATCCCACGTACTCCCTGCCCTGACTTAATTCTGATCTCTTCTCATACTCTTTTAAAATCACCCTGAATTCAAGCAAACCATCTGTGATTCCATGATCTCATTTTCTTCCACCCCCCTCCAACCAGGAGACTATCGACTGGGAAATTCATCTCATCCTGCTGTGAATATGCACTTGGGGATGTCTCTACTAGAGACAGATGGTGATGGGGGATTTATGGTGAGCTAAGGAAAGGGTGGTAGCAGGGTTTCTGGAGGTTTGTGGCAGAGAAAAGAGCAGTATGTTAAGGGAAACTGGTCTGTGTGGACGGGTCAAGGAGTTAAAAACCCTAGAAAGGAGGGGAACCTTGGGGAGTGACTCTCAATGCCACTTTCTACTAGGAGCATGATCTGAGGGTTCCCTCTCAACCTGGAAGTAACTATGTCCCCCATCTATCCCCAGGCCTGTGCTCCTCTCTGGTCTCGTGCTTGCGGTTCCTCTGTCTTCAGTTCTGGGATATGTGCCCATGTAGATGTTTCATTCCAGCCCCAGGGAAGCCTGGCACCCACTGCACAACGTAAGCCAGAGAAAGGGCCTGAAGATTCAATCCTCAGAATGGGGTGCAGGGTGGGAAAATGATGGGGCATCAGGGTATGATGCTTGACAGGAGGTCTGAATGGCTGTCCTCATTGCTGCCTAATGTACTTGCATAAGCTTCATGTTTCCTAACAGATTAAAATTCAGACTCAGCCAGGGCATTAAGACTCCATGAACTGATCAAACCAACTTCAAAAACAACTCTCACTATATCCCTCCACACCCTAAGCTACAGTGTTTATTTCACCATTCTCCAATGTGTCATCTATTTTATATCTCCATCTCCTTTTATTTACCAAGTTCTCCACCAAAAGCCTTTTCTTATATTCTATTTTCTTCAAATATCTTCATTCTTCAATATCTTCTCAGTTGCTGCCTCCCTTGATTGCTCACCAACAGAACAGACCTTCTTTGGTTCTTCCACAGCATAGAGTGGTGCTATGTTTCTACCTAGTACTTAATTCTTTATTTATTGTTTTTTTAGTAAATCGCATGTATGTCCATCTCCTTTTATTCATTTCTACATTTACGAGGGGCCTAGCATACTACCTTCCTTGCATGTCAGAAGTGCCTAATAAATGTTTAAATTGAGTGTGCCCTCTTGTGACCTCTTCTCTTATTGCCTTCATGCTCAGTATCCTGTACCCCTCTGCTCTCCATCACCATACCCCTCCTCCTAGGCTGCCCTACATACATGGATGTTGTCATTGTCTTGGATGGCTCCAACAGCATCTACCCCTGGTCTGAAGTTCAGACTTTCCTACGAAGACTAGTAGGAAGACTGTTCATTGACCCAGAGCAGATACAGGTAACAGAAGGCAGTAAGGATGGACTTGGAGGGGAGAGACCTCTTTCCCTCTCTTTCTCTCTCTTCCTTCCTCTCTTTCTAGAATCAATGAGCATATCCTCAGGTGGGGATTACAAAAAAATTTTTTTTGGTGTAGATAGTATCTTCAGTAGTATCCAGATGCCCATCTACTTTCCCTCACATACTTTCTTCTCCCTCTCTACCTTCATATACACATTTCATTTGACTATACACTTTATTGTCAGGTGGGCCTGATACAGTATGGTGAGAGCCCTATACATGAGTGGTCCCTGGGAGATTTCCAAACCAAGGAAGAAGTGGTGAGAGCAGCAAGAAACCTGAGTCGGCGGGAGGGCCGAGAAACAAAGACTTCCCAAGCAGTAATGGTGGCCTGGTGAGGCACTGGGAAAGGGGCACGTGGGAGGCCAGAGTGAGGAGGGCCTGGAAAGGTTAGGGGAGGGTTTGGAATGCAGGGTGTACTTCTCAAGATACCTTGCATGTTTACCTGTGTGAACACTAATGGTAGGTGGGGGAAAGCTAAGTTGTCTGTCATTGCACTCCCTCTCATCACATTTCTACAATGTATATATATATATGTGTCCATATTTCTCCATATTCTCTGCAGACATAACTAACTCTATCTCTCTCTCCTTCTCTCTCTCTCTCTCTCTCTCTCTCTTTCCATTCCCACTTTGATCTTGGCCCTCAGATTCTCTACTACTCATGTCCCAGCTCACTTTCCAAAAATAATTTAAACTCATTCTAGGGAAGACTAGCCTGACCTGACTATTCTTCTTTATTGTACATCCTCTTAATATTTGTCCTCCCAAATGCACTATTTGCTAAATTAATCTAGGAATAAATGAATTTTATACTTATTTGCATGTATGATATGCTGCTCTATATGTTCTAAGCCATTCAAGCAATTGAGCTCTCACTGTGTGCCAGTCTCCATGCTAGATGCTGTAGGGGAGATGGTCTAAAAGGCAAGGTGCCTGACCTTGGTGAACTGCTGATGCTGTCAGGTCATGTGCATGTGTATCTGTGTATCTGATCACAACTCCTTTCTCTTCTCAGCACAGAAGGATTCAGTCAGTTCCGTGGGGGCCGACCAGAGGCTGCCAGGCTACTGGTGGTTGTCACTGATGGAGAATCACATGATGGAGAGGAGCTTCCTGCAGCACTGAAGGCCTGTGAGGCTGGAAGAGTGACACGCTATGGGATTGCGGTAAGATCTGGAAGATCTGGAATAATGGAGGGTGTGGGGATGGTGACAATGAGGGCTGGGAACTTGAGGAAAACGGGCATGCGCCACTTCCCAGATATCAGCCATATTTCCCTTCCTTCATTTTAGTTGGCTGTGTTCTGTACCAGCTCTACCATGTCACTCCACACAACTAACAGGCTCCACCTTGATCTCTCCTGACCTCAGGTCCTTGGTCACTACCTCCGGCGGCAGCGAGATCCTAGCTCTTTCCTACGGGAAATCAGAGCTATCGCCAGTGATCCAGATGAAAGATTCTTTTTCAATGTCACAGATGAAGCTGCACTGACTGACATTGTGGACGCATTAGGAGACCGGATTTTTGGCCTTGAGGGTAATGATTACCCTTGAAGAAATGGAGGACAGGGTAGGGGGAGTTCTGGAGTGTAGGTGGGGTTTTGGAATGAGTTCAGTAGGGCAAAGGGGAGAACTGTCTTCCCTGATATTGCCTCAATATTTTCTCATGCTCAAGGGTCTCATGAAGAAAATGAAAGCTCCTTTGGTCTGGAAATGTCTCAGATTGGTTTCTCTACTCATCGGCTAAAGGTTGGACAGTCTGACCCCTCCAGGATACCCTCAACCTCTGACTCCTTTCAACCTCTGACTAAGACACCTTCAACCCCTGGGCTTTACTATATTCCTCCTTTAACCAATGTCCATCCTGACCTGCTCATATCTTTCAAAGTGACTCCAGTATACCCTCAGTGACCCTGTCACTCCTGGAGAGTTTTTTTTTCTTATTCCCCACTGTCTTTCCAGTGACCCTATCTGATTCTTCTCTACAGGATGGGATTCTCTTTGGGATGGTGGGGGCCTATGACTGGGGGGGCTCAGTGTTACTATGGCTTGAAGAAGGTTACCGCCTTTTGCCCCCACGGACGGCCCTAGAAGATGAGTTCCCCCCTGCATTGCAGAACCATGCAGCTTACCTGGGTGAGTAGCAGAGAGTTGTGGAGGATTGGAAGTTGGGAGAATGCTTCCCCAGTGTGGGGTATGAGGGATTTCCTCTTAACTCATGCAGTTTCTCAATGATCTCCTGCTACCCTCCTTGGGACCTCTTCCTATGCCTTTAGGGAACCTTCACACTTTGACCCCATCTTCTTTTCCTTTCACCCCTGATTCCTTGCACAATTCTAGGTTACTCTGTTTCCTCCATGCTTTTGCGGGGTGGACAACGCCTTTTTCTCTCAGGGGCCCCTCGGTTTAGACATCGAGGAAAGGTCATTGCCTTCCAGCTTAAGAAAGATGGGGCTATGAAGATCGCCCAGAGCCTCCAGGGGGAACAGGTAGGGAATTCAATGGGGGGTGGGACCCTTAGATTCCAAGGGAAATTTAGCTTGTAGGGGAAGAGAATAAAGGTACAAGAGAAAGGCCTGAAGAGTCTGTGCTGAGTTCTGGTTGGCAGAGCCTGTTAGAGCTGTGAGGACTAGACTGACAGGATGATGGGTGCTTCCCACTTGTTCACAATCACCTTCCCTTTTCTCTGGGATACCTACTCCTCACAACTCCCTAGATTGGCTCATACTTTGGCAGTGAACTCTGCCCATTGGATATGGATGGGGATGGAACAACTGATGTCTTACTTGTGGCTGCTCCTATGTTCCTGGGACCCCAGAACAAGGAGACAGGACGTGTTTATGTTTATCTGGTGGGTCAGGTGAGGCTTGCTGGGATCCTCCAGACCATTTTTGCAGGGAATGGAGGGAGGGAGGAAGGGAAGGCACATACATTTGAGGGCTGGCTGAGAGGTTGGGACTATCAGCACAGCATTTCTCTTCTCCTCACCTCCACCAGCAGTCCTTGCTAACACTCCAGGGAACGCTTCAGCCAGAACCCCCACAAGATGCTCGATTTGGCTTTGCCATGGGGGCCCTTCCTGACATGAACCAAGATGGTTTTGCTGATGTGGCTGTAGGGGCACCCCTGGAGGATGGACACCATGGAGCACTGTATCTATATCATGGGACCAAGAGTGGAGTCAGGCCCCATCCTGTGCAGGTCAGGAGTGCCCAAAGCAGGAGCATGTTGGGAGGAAGGGAAAAGAAGCTGTGTTCTTTGCTTATCAATACTCCCCTAACTTGAGACCCAAACTGAAGAAATGCTTTTTTTTTTTTTTTTTAAATCAGTACAGAATTCTCCCCCTTACCCACAGGGGATATGTTCCAAGACCCTCAGAGGATGCCTGAAACTACAGATAGTTTATATATCTGCAAACTTTATATATACTATGTTATATGTTTGTTCCTATACCTACATACCTGTGATAAAATTTAATTTATAAATTAGGCACAGTAAGAGATTAACAACAACAATAATAAAATAGAACAATTATAACAATATACTATAAGAAAAGTGATGTGAATGCGGCATTATTAAATTAAATAAGGGTTACTTGAACACAGTAGTGTGATACCTCAACTGTTGATCTGATAGCTAAGACAGTTATTAAGTGACTAATAGCAGGTAGCATATACAGTGTGGATACATTGAGCAAAGGAATGATTCATGTCCCAGGTGGGACAGAGTGGGATGGCTTAAGATTCCATCCACTACTCAGAATGGCATACAGTTTAAAACTTATGAATTGATCATTTCTGGGATTTTTCATTAAATATTTTCAGGCCATGGGTAACTATGGGAAACAGCATAAAGTGAAACCATGGATAAATGGGCAAATACTGGGTTAAAAAGTGAGGTGGTGGGGTAGGATACAGGTCGCTATACTAGGGACTCCTGAACACAGACAAGTTTCTCTTATTCCTCCCCATGTCTGATGAAAGAATTAAGAGCCAGATGGGAAGCCTGGGAAACCAGGTGTGTGAGTCTCTGCTCAGTCTCCCCTCTCTTCCTTTCAGCGGATTGCTGGTATATCCATGCCACAGGCCCTCAGCTACTTTGGTCGAAGTGTGGATGGCCGGTTAGATCTGGATGGAGATGGCCTGATAGATGTGGCTGTGGGTGCTCAAGGGGCAGCTGTCCTGCTCAGGTGAATGGTCCCATCTCAGGAAACAGTGAACAGCATAGCATAGCTGTTAAAAGCAAGGGATTTGGAGTCACAGGCTTAGATTTGGATTTCTTGGTCAACTTAATCTGTGTCTCCATTTCCTAGTTTTTAAAATGAGAATAAGAATAGTTCCTACCTTATAGGCTTATTGTGAAGATTAAATGAGATAATCAGGTAAAGATCTTAACACAGTACCTAGCACATAGCAAGTGTTTTATTTAATGTTAGCTATTATCTTACTTCTTTCAGAAGGTTATGGTAAGGGTAACACGTATGCTTAGCCTGTCATTCCTTCCTTTTACCTCAAGGAGGCAAACACTGGGAATTGCCTTTCTCAAGGGCTTTCCTCCTACTGCTAGAATTTCTTCCCCACCCTGTTCCTAGCTCCAGGCCCATTGTTCACCTGGCTCCTTCACTGGCTGTGACTCCACCGGCCATCAGTGTGGTTCAGAGAGACTGCGTGCGGAGAGGCCAGAAGGCAGCCTGCCTCTCTGCAGCCCTTTGCTTCCAAGTGACCTCCCGCACTTCTGGCCACTGGGATCACCGATTCTGTGAGTGACTACAGTGGATCCTAGACAACTCTCAACCCCTTGCCTGCCTTCGTCTCTGGATCTTCTTCACCCTTACTCTTGTCTGCCCCATTCAGATATGCAGTTCACAGCATCACTGGATGAGTGGGCAACTGGGGCCCGTGCAGCGTTTGATGGCTCTGGTCAGAGGCTGTCCCCTAGGCGACTCCAGCTTAATGTGGGGAATGTCACTTGTGAGCAGCTGTACTTCCATGTGCTGGTGAGGAGGGAATAGGAACTGCTTTGTATCAGGGCCTGGGAGTAAAGGGATGGCTGTATCAGAGGAGGAATTTATGCTGGATTTTTTAAAATTCAGACTTTGGAGTCAGGCTGATCTGGGTTTGAGTCCTAACTCTGCTATTTACCATCTGCTCAATCTGGAAAGTCACATAAGCTGCAAACCACAGTTTCCTTGCCTGCAAAGGCAGAGGATAATAATAATTACTGCATGGTAGAAGTTGTGTTAGAAGTAAGTGTGATAGTATTAATAAAACCTTAGGACAGTGCCCAGTACAGAGAAAGTACTCAGGAAAGAGGGAGAGGGAAAGGGAGAGAGAAAAAGAGAGGAAAGAAAGAAAAAGAAAGAAAGAGGGAGGGAGGGAGGGAGGGAGGGAGGAAGGAAGGAAGGAAGGAAGGAAGGAAGGAAGGAAGGAAGGAAGGAAGGAAGGAAGGAAGGAAGGGAGAAAGAAAGAGAAAGATAATAAAAGTGCTCAGTAAATGATCATTGTAATGATCACATTCTGCCTGGGGCCTGAGTTGTACCATTCACCCTGGCTCCCCATGATCCTTGACTCTGGTTTCCCTTAGGACACATCAGATTACCTCCGGCCAGTAGCCTTGACTGTGACCTTTGCTTTGGACAATGCTACAAAGCCAGGGCCTGTGCTGGATGAGGGTTCACCCACGTCTATACAAAAGCTGGTCAGTAGTACCAAGCCCTGCCCTGCCCTGCCCCTGGATCCCAACACTGCCCTTTTCAGTGAATTCAAGAGAAATGGGAGGGAAGAGACCTGAGATCACAGTGAAATCTGATCTGGGCACTCACTCTTCTCTTTTCACTTTTCTCCCAATTGCATTCTTTTTTCCTTGCTTTCTCTCCCCTTCAGGTCCCCTTTTCAAAGGACTGTGGCCCTGACAATGAATGTGTCACAGACCTGGTGCTTCAAGCTAACATGGACATCAGAGGCTCCAGGTGGGATGGGCATGAACTGGGCAAACCAGGGTGAACTGAGCCAGACTGGAAGGAACTAGAATGGAGCTAAAAGGTTGTTCCTTGCCCAAGACAATAGAAGTGAGACTTTTGTCATTCTTCTACTCCTGAGTTCTCCCTTATCCATCACTCTTAGGAAGGACCCATTCGTGGTTCAAGGTGGTCGGCAGAAAGTACTGGTGTCAGCAACTCTGGAGAACAGGAAGGAAAATGCCTACAACACTAGCCTGAGCCTCAGCTTCTCTAGAAACCTTCACCTAGCCAGTTTCACTCCTCAGGTGCCCTTTGGGGAAGGGTTTTGGGAGGAGTTGGAGAAGAAGAAGAAAGAAGATTGGGGTATTATCCTTAGCTATAAGGGGTCTCTAGAGAAAGGCTCAGGGTTTAGAGGCTGAGGGCAGGAAAGCAGTTGCACTCCCAGCTCCAGCCTCCGCCCCTATTTCTCTGCTCTCAGAAGGACAGGCCAATGAAGGTGGAATGCATAGTTCCTTCCCCTCATGCCCGTCTCTGCAGTGTAGGACATCCCGTCTTTCAGACTGGAGCCAAGGTAAGTTGGGGACCAGGATGAGAAAGGGGCTCTATGAGAGAGCAGGGGCTGGAATCAGGAGGGTTTGGGAGCTTAGAGAAGGAGGCACACAAGGGCTCCTGTTCCCTTGTAGTTAGTTGCCCCATGAATAGGAATCTACAATGACCCCTTGTCCCCTGCCTCCAGGTGACCTTTCTGCTAGAATTTGAATTTAGCTGCTCCTCCCTCCTGAGCCAGGCTTTTGTGAGGCTAACTGCCACCAGGTGAGAACAATGGGAAGTCCCTCCTAGCCCTCTTCTACTGGGTCTTGGCTGTTGTGGTGGTATGTGTGTTGGGGGAGGAAGGAATAAATAGCATTGACTCCTCTACTCCAGAAAGGGGTATCTGTGACAGGATGTCAGCCTCTCTCCCATGACCCTACAGCAATAGCTTGGAGAGAAATGGAACCCTTCAAGATAACACAGCCCAGACCTCAGCCTACATCCAATATGAACCTCACCTCCTCTTCTCTAGGTATGTCTCTGTCCTCCTTTGGGACTCCCCCACCCTGTTCTGACCCCAGACTCATATTCTATGCTTCCACCTCTCCCTCCGTGTGCTTCAGTGTTTCCCAAAACCCAAACCCTTGGGGCTGCTACATCTTTTTGCCCTCAATCCCACTCATATGAAACCTTCTCATTTAAGCATCTTACTTTCTTCCTAGGTATAGGGCTTTGCTGGGCTCTAAGGATTGGAGTAGGGGTGAGGGAATGTGGAATGTGGCCATAAAGTTTGTTAATTTGTGCCATGTCCCATTTCTATCTTCTCTATGTACCCCCATCTCTTTATCTGTGTGGTGGCTCAGCCTTCCCTGAATCTGTAGAGTCTGGCAGAAATAATGCCTGCTTGAGTGTGGTTGGTAGGGAAATAATATGAGTGTAGTAATTTATAGTTTTAATTTGAACATTTTACCTAAAATATCATATGGTGTGCTTGAGTGTGATATTGTTGTGTTACAGAATTACATGCTTAGGATTTTGTAATTAAAAAGGGGTGCTATTTGTGCCAGACCCTGTATATATGTATGCTGACCATGTGCCTCTTTGTCTGTGCCGTGGCTGTGATCATGTACTTTCTGACTTGGTGTTCATGAAGCGAGTCCACTCTGCACCGCTATGAGGTTCACCCATATGGGACTCTGCCAGTGGGTCCTGGCCCCGAATTCAAAACCACTCTTAAGGTGAGAAGCTGGAGGGGCCTTGGCATGAGCAGGGGGAGGGGGAGGAGTCCTGGGGAAAGAACAGGAAGAGTCTTATATTTCAATAGTATCTAGGATAAAGGGGAGCAGATGAGGAAGGGGCTTCTGTCTCCTGCCTCCTGCCTCTTCCCATTTCCAATTCTCCCATCAGGTTCAGAACCTTGGCTGCTATGTGGTCAGTGGCCTCATCATTTCAGCCTTCCTTCCGGCTGTGGCCCATGGGGGCAATTACTTCCTGTCACTGTCTCAAGTCATCTTTAACAATGTGAGTCTGGGCTAGGGGTATATAAAGCCCTCTTACCTAAATCTGGTGGACTCACTAGTTCCTTATCTGCTAGGTCACTGCTCTTAGGGCCCCTCCCCCAAGGGGACCTTTCTTTTACATATGTGGCTTCTTTGAGAAGAAAGGGGTTACCCCATCACAAGAGTATGGGTAGTATGCTGTTGCTGAGCTTGAAGTAGCTGGCCTCTCACCATCAAGGGAGTCTCTCAAGTTTGATCGTCCTCTAGGCAAGCTGCACAGTGCAGAACCTGACTGAGCCTCCAGGGCCCCCTGTACATCCAGAGGAGCTTCAGCATACAAGCAAACTGGTATGAGTCACAAGAATGTGAAAATGTGTCCAGAATGGGAAAGTAGAGTTTAGAGCCTTGGGATTGGGGGTAGAGCCTGAAGTGGTAAATGGGGGAGCTTTCCACCCCAGGTCCTGATCTGTCTCTCTCTTCTGGTAGAATGGGAGCAATACTCAGTGTCAGGTCGTGAGGTGCCACCTTGGGCGGCTCGCAAAGGGGACCGAGGTCTCTGTTGGACTACTGAGATTGGTTCACAATGAATTTTTCCAGAGGGTAAACCTTTTATTTTCTACTACTCTCACCTTCTGCTCCTATCTAGAACTTGAGAATAGGCTTTGGAGGTAAACAGACCTGGGTTCAAGTTCCACTATACCTCTTACTAGGCTGTTGGGCCTTGAGCAAGTTATTTCATCTATCTAAGCTTCTTTCATCTTATCTCAAAAGTGGGAATGATAATACCTATTTTAAGGAGTTGTAAAGAATAAATGAGACCTGGCTGGTAGCTCAGTGGACTGAGTGCGGGCCTGAGAACCAAAGGGTCACCCAGGGTTTGATTTCTGGTCAGGGCACATGCCTGGGTTGCGGGCCAGGTCTCCAGTAGTGGATGCGTGAGAGGCAACCACACATTGATGTTTCTGTCCTTCTCTTTCTCCTTCCCTTCCCCTCTATCTAAAAATAAATAAATAAAATCTTTTTAAAAAAGAATAAATGATTAATGAGACGGACTCATTAAAAGGTAGCTATTATCCTCCATTAATCATCCCTTAGTGCTATACCAATAATCAATCAACATTGATGGGATACCTAGATTCAATCAATTAATAATCCATCAAGTGCCTACTATATAAAAGGTCCTGTACAGACACTGAGGAGAAGATCCCCAACATTTAGCACCACGCTTAACTCATTGTAGTGACTTAATACATTTTTGTTAAGTGAATGAACAAATAGTTGATATTATATACAGTATATATATTGGGGTGGTTAGAAGTAAGATTATATAGTTGAGAGGGATCTACCTCATGAAAATTCTCTAAAGCTAGGGAGATAAAATTGAACTTAGTATGATTGGCAATTAGGAGTCATTGTGAATTCCTGAGTGGGGAAATGACATCTTAATTATAACAGTTGCATTTACTGCTATGGGTTTTTACTGTATATCTGCATATACCATCTACTTTGAATAACACAATATCTCTAGGATACAGGCATATGTTTTAGGGAAGTAAACTCCAACAGGTCATTCCTCTCTAAATCTGCTTATCTCTTTGGTATACTGTTTTTCACTCATTCATCTATTAATAAAGATTTATCAATAAACCACTAAGTATTTGGCACTGTGCTAAGTACTAGACACTAGGGACACATAATAAAACATAGTGCTTGACCTCAATGATCTTATAATTCAGTGGTGAAAGACAGAAAAGTAAACAGAATATTATAACCTTATCAGAGGTGGTGGGGGTTAGGAGGAAACATTTTCCTAATTCCCAGAAGAGATGACATCTAAACTTCAACCTTGCCCTGGCTGGTGTGGCTCAGTGTATTGAGTTCCGGCCTGCAAACCAAAAGGTCACCGGTTTGATTCCCAGCCAGGGCACATGCCTGGGTTGCAGGCCAGGCCCCCAGTGGGGTGGTGCATGACAGGCAACCACACATTGGTGTTTCTCTCCTTCTCTTCCTTCCTTCCCCTCTCTGTAAAAATAAATAAATAAATAAAATCTTTAAAAAAAACGAACTTCAACCTAAAGGAGGGGTAGGGGCTAGCCAAAGAAAAGGAAGTTGAATGCATTTTAGGTAGAGCAAACAGCACAATGAAGGGCTGGTGGCTTTTCATCTATTACCCTTCTTCTCTTTCCCCCTTGATCTCCAACCTTTTTTTCCTCATCCTAAGGGTCCTGAAAGTGTGTCTCATAGCCTCCTCTTTGCTGTTGGGGTTTCAGATGCCACACTACCTGATGATGGCTCACTTTAAATGTCTTCACATCCACTTGTTCCACAGGCCAAATTCAAGTCTCTGACAGTGGTCAGCACCTTTGAGTTGGGAACTGAGGAGAACAGTGTCCTTCAGCTAACTGAAACTTCCCGTTGGAGTGAGGTGGGGCTGGAGGATGACTTTAAGAGCTGTGAAAAGTAAGGGTGGGGATGGGGTAAGGACACCTGTGGGCTTTCTTTCAGAACAGAAATGTATTTATTAGGCATCAATCAGGGAGTCAGAAGTGATAAATCAGAATGCTACGGTCCCAGGGGATAAAGGGTAATGGAAAAAGTACAGTAAAAAATGAACTATTAAAAAAAAAAGAATAATGCTAGCATCTCATTGCCTCCATTCCTGCCTTAGTTTCATTCCTTTTAGTCTTCTATTTTGAGGCTGGCTTTGCTATAATGTGGGATGAGGCTAGCTGGGTGAAAGGGTGCAGGTAAAAAACAATTTTCCCCATATAGAGCCTCCTGGAAGTGATTCAGACCCGACCTGTCCTTATCTCCCTGTGGATCCTTACTGGCAGTGTCCTGGGAGGGCTGCTGCTGCTTGCTTTTCTTGTCTTCTGCCTTTGGAAGGTAAGCATGGCCGGCTTTAGTTAGAAGTATGGGGCATGGTGCCCATGAGTTAAAGGATCCTTGATTATAGCAGGGAAAACAGAGTTTGTGCTGGGTGTCATGCCTGGATCTCCTTTTCTGTACTCTACAAATATTGGTTGAATTAAACTAAGCCAAATAAAATAAATTTGAACCTCATGTTTGGAAGCAGAACAAAAGTGAAAACTTTAGATATGTCTGAGGGCTGTTGGCAAGGTCCCCAGGCAGGGCATTTGACAATAACTCTTATCTCTTCCCCTACAGCTTGGCTTCTTTGCCCGTAAGAAGATTCCCAAGGAAGAAAAAAGAGAAGAGAAATTAGAGCAATGAATGCAGAATAAAATCTGAGAAAGTCCTCCCTGGAAGCCTCTCCCAAAGACTTGCAAAAGAGTGGAGGGTTGGGGACTCAGAGGGGACAACAATAAGCCTCTGGACTGTCTCCCCAGACCTGAACCCTGGCTTGACTTTTGAGTCATGAGGAAGTTGCTGGCAAGAGATGAGGCCTTACCTCAGGCAAGAAGGGCTAGCACCCAAACTAGGAACACTCCCACTGTTGCTTTTCTCCTCATGATCCTGGTTCCACAGCCAACACTGGGGCCTTTTTCCCTATCCTTAGGAATCAAGAATTTTTTGTCTAGGTCCCTGACTCCTTTCAGATTCCTTCTACACTCCCCCTCACAATTTGAAAAGAATGAGGGTTAGCTTCCTCTATTCCCTGCCTCTCACCTTCCTGCCTGCTCCCCACTCCACAGGAGGGAGCTGATGTTGGCTTGAAAGAAGTAAAGTCAACATCTGCTGCTTTCCTCTGGAGTCTGGCCTTTCAGAAAGCCAGTTGGGGGAGAGTCAACAGGAAAAGAGGAGGGAGCAGGAAAAGCCACAAGAGACATTCTGTATAATTCCAAGAAACAGAGAAGCCTTTACACAGGCAACTGCCACCCCCCTGAAACCTGAGACTTCATGGTGCACTAGCCCGACCTCAGGTGCTGGTGAAACAGAGTTGACTCTGGCCTGCTGGGTATGGGTTTCCCAACTCCCCATCATTCCCTGGGAGCCAAGCAAGGTCCTTGATTCTCTGGAGCCAGGGGCCCCCAGGTGGCTAGAGCTGGAATAGCAGAGAAGACTATACCTCAGCAGTATTTTTTCCTCTCCGGCCTCAGATACTCTTTGAACTCTAAACTACAGAGAAGGGCAACGATTGCTGTTTGATGGTGGGAAACCCTTTCACCTTATCAGCTTTGGGAAGCAGCCCTGAAGTCTGACTGAATGGGGTCTGCATTAAGGAGGAAGCTGAAGTGAGTGGCCAGAGGTCTCTGGGGAGCAAGCCTTTCCTTGCCTGGCGCTGGTTGGTTAACACAAAATACTCCTAGAAAAATATTTCTAGGGCAACTTTAGTCATACTTTGTAGGGCTTCTCGGTTGGAGTCACTTTTCCAGCCCCTGCTTGATGTTTACCAGAAGTTCTCAAGTTAATTTCTATCACTGGGTTACCCCCAAATCCCTCCCATTTGTTGGCCATGACCAGTTAAGGGAATTGGATTCTCATCAACAAGTGGGTAATTTATACCTCTTTGTAATCAAGACTTTGAATACTAAAGTCAGTGATTGGTCTCTAGAGTGCAGCACCCATTTAGAGTTGAGAAGACAGGACTCCTGATCAGGCATTTGACTAGCAGACAACCTGTCCTCCAGAACTGTTCCTGAGGCCAACAATATTTATTTTGGCATATCTCTGATCTTTGGCATTGTCTCTGTTTCCCAGCATGGTGGACAGTATATCAGATGGCCAGAACAAATAAAGTTCAGTGTCAAATGACTTCTGACTCTATTTGAGTTGCTAGGATATGGACTGCTCAGGAATGGTGAGAGGTGATTCTTGATTCCCCTGAAGTGAGACCTTATATGATTGAGTCCCTGGAATATGAAATATTTGAGGTGTTTTCTGTGACTCACCCACTGGAGTGGTGCTCTAACCTGTGTAAAATGTGTAGGTTTTGTAACTACATAGGCCTAGATTGAAACCCCAGGTCTGCCATTTATTAGCTGTGTGGCCTTGGGCAAGTCATGACTACCCCAAGGCTCAGATAACAACATTAGGCTGTGTATAACTGTAGTTAAGAATGAAAACAGGCTTGGATTTCGTCTAAGCTATACTACTTAAAACTTCTTTGGCTTTGAACAGATTTAACTTCTCTAAGTCTTGGCTTTCTTGCCTTTAAACTTACAAGGGTTGTAAAGACTAAATTAGATAATTCAAGTAAAATAAGCATATGATAAGTTCATAAATGGTCATCGTTGTTATAAAAATATTTTGTTATTAAATAATCTACCTACCATGTTCTGTGCAGATAGAATGGGAGGTATATTGAAGCACCAGATAATACTCTTGGTCTACAACTCACTTTCCCTTCATAGACCCTGAACATTTGTTTCTTCTAGGTACTATGGTCCCCTCCCACTAGCTCTTACCCTGGGCCTCATCCCCTTTGAAATAAGCCCTCATGTGCACTAAGGTGATAATTAGCTATTTCACTTGATGTTCTAATGGTAGAAATCAAATCTATTTTATTTCTTTAGACACCCAGGGTTCTTTCTTCCAGTACCTCAGCAATGGCCTTCTAGAGACCATGTTTCTGCCTCTGTTACCTGACTCTGACTATGGTGGCCTGTCTGACCTATTAGGCAGGAACAACTATTTTGTGGCAAGCTGATGAGTTATTTTGTGGCAGGAAGAGTCCCTGGTGGCCCTCAGTGCGCACTTGATATGGGCAATAGCTTAACCTTTATGGAACATAACTGTTTATGGGGCTAGTAATGAGGCCATGGTTATAATCCTTGAGAACTGGTTCATCTAACTCTTTATCCATGTGATTTGAAGCGCAACTTTTAGTATTCTTATCCATCTACAGATACCTGTCCTCTCTATCCCTCAGTTCCAGAGTGGGACAATTTTTTTTTTTTAGAATGGGACTTCCTTTTACTCCAACCTATTCTTCAATAAGTCTGTCACCTTTTCCTTTGGAACAAAGCCAGTTTGAGAAACAACTGTAGAAACAACAGTCTCTCTCCATACACATATGTTCTTTCCTTTTCCTCATTGTTGTGCCTTCATTTCTTCAATCATTCATTCATTCTTTCATTCACTCATCATAAATTAAGCACCTAATATGTGCCAGGCAATGAGAATAATATAAAATACAACTCCTACCATCAAAGAACCCAGTCTAGTAGGGAAGACAGATGTAAACAAATACTAGCAAATACAGAGAGGTAGTTGCTATATAATATGGCAGGATTAAAATTGTATCACACAATTTGGCACACTTTTTTGAGGTGTGTTTATAGGGGGAGGGTGGTGGCAGGGTTGTAAGGGAAAATTTTACAGGAAAAAGAAAAACATTTGGCTTGAAGGACCACCAAGTGTGAGAGGAGGCATTCTGGGGGGATTACCGGTAATCCCCAGTCTGGAAGGAAATTGTAATAAACTAGAATAGACTGAGCATCGAACTGTGAAAGTAGTAGGAAATGAGACCGTGGAAGGCAGGGTGCAGCTCCTGGTGAGCCTTATAAACTTGGTGAAGCATTTTCAGCTGTATCCAGTGGGCATTTATGCATTTCAGTGGGTTTGCTCTGGCCGCCAGGTGGAGAAAGGAGAGATGGATAGACCTGTTGCCTGGGACTGACCATTCAAGCCAGAATTGCTAATTTTTTAATTTAAAGAGTAGTAGAAATTGTGTTTTGTTTTTTAAAGAACAGGGGGTGCTTAAAATAATTCTCTCCTCTCCCTCTGCCTTTTCTAATTTACAGGTTCTATAGAAGGTTAAACCTGATCCCCTTTCCCTCAAGTTTGGTTTCCCAAGTTGAGAGGAGTCATGCGCTATCCACACTAGAGAGTCTCCTCCCATTTCCAATCTGTTCTCTTAAAATTCTCTTTTGTGCCTGGTTTTTGGCTGGTGAATGGAGGAGGAAGCAGAGATCAACTAAGTTGACCAAAGGTTTCTGGATAATGAAAGCGCTGTCACCAGTGGTTAAACGAGGTAGTTGGGGCGCAGGGAGAGAAGCCAGGCCTGTCCTCCTCTTGCAGCGGCACTTTGCGGAGCCCGGCTCAGGCGGGGTCTGGGGTGGAGCTGCCGCCTAAAACTGCGGAGAGGGGCGGGGCCGGGGGAGGAGTTTTAGCCGAAGCTGGCCGAGGTTCCCTCTATTATTGAACAGGTCCGAGCTGGGGGCGGGTTCAGTTTGGGAGAGCAGGGACGGAGACCAAGCCCAAGTCGCAGCCAAAGATTGCTGGCACTGCACCTCTACAAAGGTGGATTGGGGCAGGGCCAGGGGCGGAGTTTTAAGCCCAGTCTCGGGTTTTTTTGTCTCGGACTGAGCAGAAAGGGACTTGGGGGCGGGTAGGCACTGCTTTTGACAGCTTTCTCTCTGTCAGACGCAACTGAGTTTGGTGGGTTCGGAAATCTGTGCCCCTCTCTCTGCGCGTTCCAGTCTCTCCCTGCTCCCCCCCAGCCCTGAGCCAACCTGTGGCTCTGGACCTGGCCATGAAGCGCCTCTTCTCCTGCTCCAGCTCACAGGTGGCGGTAGGTGCCAAAATGTCTGGGAGGATGGGCATGGAGTTAGTTAGGGTCCAAGCCCTGTGGTGACAGAAGTCCTGAGTCCTACCGCTGTGCACCATTTGCCTTTTGTTTTTATCAGTCTTTCCAGCTCTTTCGCTCCTGCAGTGCAGCCCACTAGTTCTGACTTCCTCCAGACCCTGTTCCCCAGCCTCTGGTTATCCTCTGACCAACCTCTGACCTCCCTAAGGTTCCTTCCTTTGACCCTTCCTTGTCCTCCTATCATCTACATTCCCAACTTCTGATGTTTCCTGTAGCCCTTGCCCCTCCTGAAGGACCTGACCTTTACTTTTGTTTTGTCTCTTAGTACTGGACCATTCTTAAGCATCTGCTCAGTCTCCAGGCCCTGCTCAGCTTCAACTTCCATTATGTCTCCCGAAGTCCTGCCTCAGGGTCTTATTTTCCAGCCCTGCTCTGTCCTCAAGGCCCTCCCGTCTCATATGGCCCTATTCTTGTTGTTTCCTCTCAGCCCAACAAGTAGTCCCAGCCCCATATCTTCTTCAAGCCCTTCTTCATAGAATCTTCTCTTTCCTTACCCCCATCTCACCCCATGCCACTTCCACTCTCATTATTACCACTCTCATTCTTTCGTTATTACCACTGGCTCTCACACATCACTCCAAACCTCTTTCTAATTAGTTCTCCCACAACAGCAGCCTTCTTTCGTTCTCCCCTTCAACCTCTGCTTCTCTCTGCCAAGTGGTTTTTCAATTTCACTTTTCCCCCTTTTGCCCTGACCTGCCTGCTCTCTGTGGGTTAATCGTGCAGTCTGGCCAGCCTGACAGGCACTGCCAGAGAAACGCACAGGTGCCTGATGGCTCCCCACGGACCTACATAAGGTGCTTGCACTGCAGTGCCTGGTCATCAGACTGATTCTTGTGCTAGTCAAGGCCTTCTGCCTGCTTCTCCCAAAATCTTTCTTCATTGTAAACCCTCACCCATTTGTTGAGGGTTTATACTCTCTGCTCCTTTTGACTGAGTTGGGGAAAGGTGGTGGTGAGAAAAGAAGAGAAGAGTTTATTCACTTTGAGAGTTCCCATAAAAAGTCACTCTACTCACAAAGTTCTCCCAGAACAAAACACAAGGAAGAAGATTACAGGATGTAGGGGCTTAGGGAGAGTATAATTTCTTCTTCTCTGAAGATCTCTTATAGAGAGACCCCCTATCTGGGACGACAATTTCTGTGGAGATGAGAATTATGGCTCATTTAGAACTGAAGTTGCTAATTACCTGTAGTAATACTTCTTAGTGGTGCCATTCATAAGGAAGCATGAAAAATGTTTAGTGCACTTTTTATGGGCAGGCCACAGAAGCCTGGAAGAGAGCTATGAGTCAATACCAGGAACTCTGTTGAGGCCTGCCCTTGTCCCACTTATATTTGCTTCTCTACTTAGTTTCTACACATTGGTCAAACAATAAAAAGGCACTCACTGAATAACTATTACGGCTACCAGAAAGGGAGGCTACCAAGACTCTCTCTTAACTCGTAATGGTTTTCTTATTCACATGGACTCTCCCTAGTTATTGGAAAATTCTTTACATTGCCCTTGCCTTTCAGGTTTGTGGAGTCTGCGTGCTCCTTAGGAATGGAAAAACTATTTCATTCTTCCTAACTCTCCAATCCTTGGTCAGTGCCTCCTTTTCAAGATGCTGTGGTGAGCAAAGGAGTGAATGTTGGAATTTGAAAGTATTCCTCTGTCCTTCTTCACCCCAGCTCTACAAAGGTTTGGCCAAGAAGAATTTCTACCCATTGTTAACTCTTCTTAGTGTAACAAAATTATAAGAAGTAAATTGGGTGGATTTAGAACTATCTAGCTCCTCAGGATGGGATCACAAAAAGCTTGATAATAAGCCAGTTTCAGTTGGAAATTGTTTCTTTATAAAATTTCCTCATACTTCTTATGATAAATTCCTCCACTCCCTTAGCAGCTAATCACTCTGGACCTGTTTGTCAGAGAAATAGTGTGACAACATTCCTGTCACTCCCAAAGCTTGGCTTCCCAGTGATACTGGAGATTGCCCCTGCCTATCCCCACTCCCACTCCTGGGGTCCAGGGCCAGAGTCCTGCATTCTCAAATTGAGATCAGGACTAAAAAATCAGTGATCATTTAAAAATTAATCTAAATTATCCAGAATATAGGAAATTCCGCAAACAGCCAGAAACCCAGTTTTTATAATCTCATTTTATTTTAATCAAGTAGAGGATGCCTTTGAGGATGTCTTACATATTATCTTACTCTGCCTGTGTAGGAAGTAAACCAGAAAATAGCTTTAACCAGTTGGAACTGAATTAGCTTACAGAAGTGTCAACTGCATTAAAAAAGTTAACAGTCATCTCCTGGTTCCTTCAGGGCAGCCTTTCTATTTCCATACACCTGTCCTACAGCGGTAGCCACTCTTCCTCTACTGTTGGTTTGATCCATCTTGATAGGAAACTTAAAGGCCTACAGCCAGAAATAAGGAGAAGCTGCAATTACTTTATTTTTTAAAAGGCACTCTAATTTTTTTTTTTGAGAGAAAGAGAGGAAGGGGGGCAGAGAGAGAAACATCAATTTTTGTTGTTTCACTTATATATGCATTCATTGTTTTTTTTAACCATCACCTGAGGATATACTTACCGATTTAGAGAGAGAGGAAGGGGTAGAGGGAGAAACATCGATGTGACAGAGAAACATTGACCGGCTGCCTCCCGTACATGCCCCTACTAGGGATCAGATCTCCAACCTTTTGGTGTACTGGAGGACACTCCAACCAACTGAGCCACTGAGCCAGGGCCATTGATTGATTATTTTATGTGTCATGACTGGGGATTGAACCCGCAACCCTGGCATATTGGGAGTACACTTGAACCAACTGAGTTACCCAGCCAGAGCAGAACCCCTATTTTTTTTTTTTTTAGATTTTATTTATTTCTAGAGAGAGGGGAAAGGAGGGAGAAAAAGAGGGAGAGAAACATCAATGTGCAAGAGATACATCATTCAGTTGCTTCTTCCATTCCTCCAACATTTCCACCTATTTTAAATTATTCTTAGGGTAACAAAATTATAGGAAGTAAATCAGGTGGATTTAGAACTCTCTAGCTGTAAAGAAAAGTATCTCCTTTGCTTGGAAACACCTTTACTATATGTACGGCCTGGCTGTTAAGCATTGGCTAATATGAGCAAGATCCCTTTCCCCCACTCCCCTGTATGGAGAATTATGAGCCCAGAAACATCCAAAATGTGCCCAGCAAGGCTAGAAAGGATGGGGATTGGAACTACCATTTATTGTGTACCTACTATGTGATGGACACAGTGTTAGGTGCTTTATATGATGTTATATCATTAAAAAACTGATGTTCAGAGAAGTTTTTACATGCCTAAATTCTCAAGGACAGAAAATGTTTGAATTAGGATTTTAAACAGAGGACTTCACATTGAGGTCAGCTGATGGCAGTGTCCTGTGCTGGGGGTGTAGTTCTAACTCTCTGCTTTGTCTGAGGGTGATCTGGCACCCAAGAGACATTGGATAATGTGTTCTTACATCTCATTCTCTTGGTATGTGGAACAATCATTTTGCTTGTTTTGTCCTTTGAGAATTAATCTGTTTAGAGACACTTCATGCAGAAGAGTAGCATCTGAAAGCGGGTGGCTCTGCCCTGGGGGCAATCTTAGACTGTTTATTTGGAAATGAGTAAAATATCTTCTATCACTCTGTAGTAGTGTGATCTGGTGATGAGAACAGGATTTGGCATTAGGTGGCCTGGGTTCTAATCTCAATTTTCTCACCATTCTGTGGTGTGTCTCTGCACAGTTATTTAACTTCAGTGTGCTTCAGTTACTTCTGTCAAATAGATAAAATAATATCAGCCTTAACTACTTTCCAGGGATGTTGAGAGACTAATTGAAATAGCACTTGAAAGGGCTGTGAGGAATTACAAGTGCTATATTGGAGTCTTACCTCAGAATTCATTTACCCTAGATGATTTTATGACTGGAACATTTAAAATCTTTCTTGTTTTTGATGAATAATTTGCCAATATTTGAAGATGAGTTATTTGGCTTTCGTTGACCCTATATTTTTCCACCTTCTCCCATAGCCTGTTTCTTGTTGAGATTATAGCTCATAAAATGCAATGTGCAACCACTAATCCCCCATCAGTTCCTGTTTTAAGGATACCATACACTTGTATAGCTCTTCACAGTTTACAAAGAGATTTTTATATATATTAGTTCATTTAATACTCACAACGTGATGAGGTAGTTATTATTTTCCACATTTTATAGGTGAGGAAACAGGTTACAGGGGTTTAATGGCTTACTCTAGGTCTCATAGCTGAGAAAGTATCTGAACCAGTCCCTGACAAAATTCCTCTGGGGCCCTTTTCGCCATACCACAAATTTTTGCATCCTTTCTTCCTTTCCTTTCCCTTCTCTGGGTCAAACCAAGCTCTCTGTGCTTTCAGCTCTGGGTATTTTTACACTGCTCTCTCTTTTGTGCCGTGTGGTACTTCAATTACTGTAATTACCCTACCACCTGAAAAAGTCAAGCTGGAATGATAGAACAATGCATGCCCAGGTGTGGCTTTTGTCTGGGACAGCTGCTCCCTGCCTGGAAAAGAGGAGGGAGGGGAGGAAGGAGGAGGGAAGAGACCTCTTGCTGCCTCCTCAAACCTAGCTAGAGACCTATATTTGCTGTTTGGTTGTTGCCATGAAATGGAAAGCAACTAGGTAATGGACAAAGATTTGAGATGGGAAAACAAAAACTTGTATTTCTCCTCCCCGTTTTGTGGCCCAAAGCTGATGGGTAGAGATGGTATGACTAGGTATTTGGACTCCTGACTGTGACCTGAAGCTAGGTGCCATGACTTCTCAAATATCTGAAGACAAAAAGCAGAGTAGCATGGGAAGCTTAGAGGGAATGTGAGCACAGTCAGGAGTGGTCACTTTGGTTCAGCTCGCTCTGGCAAGACCTAGAGAAAAAAAGGGAAAGGAGTCATGGCTAGGATTGCTCTATGGATGTCCTAACAACAATAATCATAATGATGATTTAAAGACATTTGAGCCCTGGCTGGTGTGGCTCAGTGGATTGAGCACCCACCTGCAAACCACAGGGTCACTGGTTCAATTCCCAGTCAGGGCACCTGATTGGGTTGCAGGCCAGGTCCCCAGTGAGGGGCACATGAGAGGCAACCACACATTGATATTTCTCTCCCTCTCTTTCTCCCTCCCTTTCCATCTAAAAATAAGTAAGTAAAATCTTTTTAAAAAGAAGACATTTGAAATACTCTGCACTCAAAAAATTGGAAATATCCAGCACTCAAAACTGATTTTTAAGTCAGTAGTCCAGGCACCTTTTGGTCCAGGGCTGGCAATAATTAGAGGTAGAATATGAATTGGTGATTATTTAACTGGCCCACCTAAGAAGGACTACATGATCTAGGCTGAGTGATTTGTGGAGCATTGAAAGGACCTTAGGGATTTCCCTTTCCTCTTGCTTGGCATCTTCCTATAACCATCTCTTTTAATTTCTTTCTCCACTTCATCCTCACCTAATTCACACAATCTGTGGCTCTGGACCAGGTAGAAAGATGGAACCACCGTGATCAGAAACTGCTGGAGGCAGTGAAGCAGGGGGATGTGGGACGCGTGGCTGCCCTGGCTTCCAGGAAGTCTGCTCGACCCACCAAGCTAGACTCGAACGGCCATTCCCCGTAAGTCCTCCTGACCCTATTTTTGGTATGTGGTTCCCTTTGAAAGCTCCAAACCCCAATATGATATAGGACCAGGGAATACCTCAATTTCAGAGCCCTTTTTGTCTTAGTAAATCTTTGCCACACATTAAGTGCTACACAAAATGAAGGAAGAAAATATTGTTCCTGAGCTCCATACACTTCACAACCCAGGTCAACAAAACTGACCAAAAAAGGACAAAAATCCCATGGAACAAACAGAAAACTGATATATACAATAAATAGAGTATTTCTTCCTTGAACAAAGAGGAGGGTGTGTGTGCTTGGGAAATTTGGAATGAAGTGGTAGCCACACAAGTCACATGGCTAGAAGGAATGAGCAGGATAAGAGGAATGTTACTCCTTGTTTCTGCCCAAGTCAGCCTTCACATGCCCACTCCCCTGCTCTGGTCTTTCTGCGACACTTCCAGTCTGGTAAGATCCCTACAATAATAGTCTGAGATTTCTTGAGACCTGTAGCTCTTATTTCTATTTTGCTTCTAGCTTCCTCTGATTTTATGACAGTAGGTCATAAAGCCTTCTCTTTTTCAGAAGGTCAGGTCAGGGGAGTTCCCTCTCTGCTTTTGGGATTGGCTTTGGAGTTAAGGGAGCATAGAAGGCAGTGATTATTAAGACTCTCCCATTCCTCATCCCTGGATCCCCTCATCATTCTGCCTCTCTGCCTTGATTCTGGCAGGTTTCATCTGGCAGCCTCCAAAGGCCTGACAGAATGTTTGACTATACTGCTTGCAAATGGGGCTGACATCAACAGCAAGAATGAGGACGGTGAGTTAGACTGAGCACTGGGTTATACTGCTTGCCTCTCCCTCTACAACAGCAATGGGGGCCAGTGCTGGGCCCTGCTGTAGGTTCCAACGGCAACCCCCTGCTTCTCTCCTCATAAATTCTGGCTGGCATCCTTCCAGAGGTTCCCATCCCTACCAGCTGGGTGTACTTTCACCCACCTCCCACCTCCACCATAGGGACTAGGCACTTGGGGAACAAGAATTTCTGGCCTCATATGGCTAAGATCTTCTCTCTCTAATTTCCCTCTGATTATCTGTGCATCTCTTGCCTTCCCTCCCTGTGAGTCATTGGCATGCATGGGGCTACACACCTCCCTCACCTGCTCTTTCTCTTTCCAGGAAGCACTGCTTTGCACTTGGCTACCATCTCCTGCCAGCCACAATGTGTCAAGGTCCTGCTCCAGGTAAGAGCAACCCCTTGATATTATTCCTGTGAAGGGAAGAAGCGGATCCAGGGTTTCTTAACTTTGTCTTGAAGTCACAAGCAATATTTGATCAAATATACCCATCTTATCCCCAATATGAGAGCTTGTAATAATTTATTTATTAATTCACAACATGTATTTAACATCTACTATGTGCAGGCACCACACTTAATGCTGCCCTTGAGAGCAGGTCATAAAGTGGAGTTGCCAGTCAATATGCATATATTGAGCACTGCCACTGGCAGAGCCACTTCAAAGACTAACTGCTGTGATGGTGATGGGTGGGCAGAAGGAGGACAGAGGTTTTCAAATTAGAACAAAATCCTGTCTGTTTTTGCGGTGTGTGTAGTCTAGGCACACACAGAGAAATATAGATGTGAAATGACATGTGGAAATTTATAAATAATTCTCCAAAAGTACAAAAGCCACAGTTCAATAGACCGTTGGGTGAATGGCTGTTCTGCTTTTGTTCTTCCCAGCACTTTCCAAATTTCCCAATTATGATCCTAAAGTACCAGTCATGGAATCAGGTGTTATTTTCCCTAGCATGTTTATTTATCTATAATCTGATGTTTCTTAGGCCCTAGGTTTAAGAATCAGGGTTGACATTTAAGGCTGCCTATCATTCAAAAAATTTATTGGGCTTGCCTAGCAGTTGAACAAAGCCAAGGTCCTTTCACCCCTCCCCATAGTAATCTGGAAGTTGGAGACCCAACAATGGGTATGGGGTGAGAATGATAACACCATGTTCTGTGCTGTTTCCCTTTGTGGCTCTTTACAGCATGGTGCCAATGAAGATGCTGTGGATGCAGAAAATCGTAGTCCATTGCACTGGGCAGGTGCGTGCCAGAGGACTGGTAGAAAGTAGGGCTGCAGGGATCATAGGGTAGGAAGGGAGAGGAGCATAACATTTGGTGGAAAGGGCAGGGCTGATTACTACAATGGTTGGAGGGGATATTGGGTCATGGTCTGACTAGATATACTTCCTGCTTCCCCTTAATCCAATCATCCTTCAACCCTCCCCAGCCTCCTCTGGCTGTGCCTCAAGTGTGCTCCTGCTGTGTGACCATGAAGCCTTTTTGGATGTCCTAGATAATGTGAGTATCAGCTGGGCCAGTGGGCAGTGTTCTACACAGGGAGGCTGTTGCTTTCTATGAGCTTGATTGGCCAATTTCTGTGACCAGATATTGTGCAGTACCACCTTCTCTTAACTCCTTCCCAACCCCACCCTGCTCCTTCTCTTCTTCCTCACAGAGAAGTTAAGCTTTATCTTCTTAAGAGCTTCTAACCCTTAGAAAAGGAACATTTAGCTCCAAGACTGGGGATTTTTCCTGGAGAGGTGTGGGGAGAGGGGAGCTGGTAGGATTGTGTCAAACCCCTGGCTCCCCTGGCTTCTCATGAACCCTCTCTCCACAACCTGTGTAGGATGGACGTACACCCTTGATGATTGCCTCACTGAGTGGTCATGCAGCTATCTGCTCACAGCTACTGCAGAGAGGTGCCCGAGTTAATGTTACAGACAAGGATGACAAGTGAGCCTTCCTCATCTTCCCACCCCAAATCCACACCCTGATCAATTTAGGAAGGTGCTGCTGGGCAGTGTGTGTGTGTGTGTGTGTGTGTGTGAGCAAGAAGGCAAGTTGGTCTCTGTGTTCTTGGTCTCCTTTCTTCTGAGTGGTGGTTTATAAGAACTCTGCCAACTGCTTCACTGTTTTCCTCTTGAGAAATTGAGAAAGTTTTCCTTATACTTTTTTTTTAGCTGCTACCAGCCCCATCTTCTTAACATAGAACTCTGGAAATAGAATCAATACCTCTGGACACATAGTTTAATTTACTGGTTTTCAAACTATCTTTTAAGCAATGGAATCCTTTTTTTCTGATAAAGAATTTATGCAGAACCTTAATATATAAAAATTGAGGAAAATAAATCCCTTTCAATTGGCCTCCTGCTTTCTGATGCTTCATTCAGCTCCAAGGACTGGCATTTGAAAAGTTCTGGTCTGGCCTAAATGCTTTGTCATTGGCTGGTGTTGGTCTATGTTTCTCCTGCCCACACTGAATGAGAGCTGATCCTGTGAATGAGATTTCTGGAACCAGGACACTCTGATTCCAGAAGGAAAGCCTATCCTCAGATTTGTCCTAACACACAGATCGGCTCTGATCCTGGCCTGTGAAAAAGGCAGCGCTGAAGTGGCTGAACTACTCCTGAGCCATGGAGCCAATGTGGGAGTGGTGGATAGCATGGAGCATGATGCTCTGTATTATGCTCTGCGCACACAAGACAAGGCACTGTGGAAGCCGGTACAGCAGGCCCTGAACTGGTGGAGGGGAGGTAAAGCCAGTTTCCTGTTGTAACTTCAAGATGCTCCTTTATAGCTCAAAGAAGCTGCTTAGACTCCCACTTGTTTGCATGGCAATAACCCATCTGACAAATAATTGTCACTTTAATCAAGAATTTACTTATTTATTGCTGCTACTATGAGATGACCCCAAATTCGCAAAAGCATAGTCACGAAGTTCCTTTGTCTCTCACTAAAGGCAACTCTGGCTAGTACTATCACTAGCATTTCTGAGTTATAATTGTATATCTCTTTGTGTGGTTTCTTGTTCAATATCTCTCTCCCCTACTACACTGTAGACCCCTCAGATGACAGGCCATTTCTGTTTTGTTTACCACTGATACCCTGGTGCCTATAACAGTGCCCTGGCACAGTGTCCAATAAAGTGAGTGAACAAAATGAATGAGCTGGAACATCTCTAGGATAGGGAATCAAGTTTGCTGGATTGAACAGGGGTGGCTCCCTGCTCTAGGAAGATATGTGTGATAAGGGTTATGACACTGAGGGGCCACTCCTCTCACTGAGAGTCTGATGAAAGAGTATGGGATAGAAACACATGGGACCTGTCCCTGCTCTCATTTTCCTCATGTCTTTTCATATAGACCAGGAGCTAGTTCAACACCCAGATGTTGCATCTAAGGTAAGACCCTAAGTACCTCCCCTTCTGACCCACTGCAGGCCATCCCACTGCAATATCTCCCAGGAAGTGATCTATGGGGGGTATTAAGGCAGTCTAAAAGAAGAAAGGCCCTCCTGGGTCTAGGATAGCTTGCAGGCTTTACTTCACTGTCTGTTTTCTACATAGGCCTCTCCATCTGAGCCTCAGGTGGATTTTCTACCTAAGAGTTCAAGGAGAGGAGAGCCCAAGGAAGAGCAGGAAGAAGAGAATCATGGAGGCACATGCTCAGAGGAATGGAGGTGGAAGTATGAAGAGGAGCAGAGGAAAGCTTCTCAGTTGGAGCAGGAGCTGGTACAAAAGACAGAAGAGTGTAAGGCTCAAGCTGCAGCCTACCTGGGTCTGGAGAAACAGATTCGAGAACATGTGCAGGAGCTGGGGCTCCTCCTTGCCCAAGAGCCCACAGCTTCAGAAGGGCAGAGTTCTAGTATCCATCCTGAAGAAGATGGCATGGAGCAGGGTTGTCTCCTGGACCTGCTGGCTGAGCACATACAAGAATTAAAGAAGCAGCAGCAGGCAGTAGCCACAGCCACAGCCACAGCCTCAGCCAACCCAGTATTAGCTTCCAAGAAGGCTGAGGATTCAGCTCAAGGAGAGATCCATTATGAAGCCCATGGTTGGTCCCAACCAGAAGAACAGGGGCCACCCCAGAGCCCAATGTCTGAGATCATGAGGAATGCCACAGGACAGCAACTGATCACCAACGGTGGACATGCCCTTAGCCCTGGTCATACTGACCAGCCGCATGCTGGCCAAAAGGAGAGGTCACAGGCCCTAGGGGCTGAACCAACAGGCACTGTGGCTGAATCAGTGGGCATGGCAGCCATGAACCAGCTCCTGCTACAACTGGGGGAGGAGTTGGCTGCAGTGTGGCGAGAAAAGGATGCTGCCCTGGGGGCTTTGTCAAGACCAGTCCTAGAGGGAGCTCTGGGGACAACAAGGGCTGAGGCTGCAGCAGCTGCCTGGGAGAAGATGGAGGCCAGGTTGGAGCAGGTGCTGGTGAGGCTGGATCGGGCAAAGGCAGGACTACAAGGGAAACCTGTGGCCCCTGCCCAGGAGCCCAGAGAAGGAGCACCAAAGAGAGGCTCAGAAACCATCACCAGAAAAGATGAAGGGAGAGAGAAAAGGGCTCCTGGAGCCCATGGGGAGACTCTAATGAACCCTGTCAGGGAACAGATGCCTGGAGGAGGACTGGCAAAGGGACCACTGGAGAAGGAGGTGTCAGCACTGAGACTGAGCAACAGTTACTTGCTAGAGGAGTTAAGGGAGCTGGGGCGGGAGCGGCAGCAGTTGCAAGGGGAGCTGCAGTCCCTGAGCCAGCGGCTGCAGCGGGAGTTTGTGCCCAAGCCAGAGGCACAGGTCCAGCTCCAGCAATTGCAGCAAAGTGTGGGGCTGCTGACAGATGAACTGGTGTTGGAGAAGGAGGCCAGTAAGAAGTTGCAGAAGCACCTGGCCTCCCAAAGCAGTGGCCTCCGAGGCCTGTGGGACTGCTTGCCCCCAGAGCTGGTGGGCAAAGCGAGTGCTGTGGGCACAGGTACTGAGTCCCCGGAGGAGCAGCAGGCCCGCATCAGCACCCTAGTAGGCAGGCACCGTGAGGCCCAGCAGGCACTGGCTAGGCTGGAGGAGGAAAACCAGTGGCTGCAGGGACCCTCTGCCCCACATAGGGAGCCAGGCACCTCCTCAAAGATGCCAGCATCCCCAGAAGTGGCTGCTTTAGAGCAAGAACTCAGGAAGCTCGAGGAAGAGCTGGGAGCCGTTCAGGCCACAATGAGTGGGAAGAGCCAGGAGATCAGGAAGCTGAAGAAACTGCTCTACCAAGCAACAGAGGAAGTAGCTGAGCTGAGGGCCAGGGAGGCAGCCAGCCTGAGGCAGCATGAGAAAACCCGGGGCTCGCTGGTGGCCCAGGCCCAAGCTTGGAGTCAGGAACTAAAGGCTCTGCTAGAAAAGTATAACACTGCCTGCTGGGAAATGGGCCGGCTGCAGGAGACTGTGGCCAAGGAGCACCACAGGAGTGGAGACCTGACTGCCAGGGCAACAGAGCAAGAACGCCAGGCCAGCGAGAAGCATGGGTGCTCAGAACAGTTTGAGAAAACAGTGGAGCTGCTGAAAGAAAAGATGGAGCATCTTTTGGGGACTTGCCAGGACAAGGACACCAAGGTGATCAGATCAGGCAGTGGTGGGGAGAAGTGGGGAAGGTTTCTGTGTGTTTATGGGTTTTGCTAACCTGCACCTACCTTTGGTTAGTCAGATAAATACCCCCTGCCCCGAAACAGAATGCCAATTATTATTGTTATTGTTTTTAAAGATTTTATTTATTTATTTTTCAAGAGGGGAAGGGAGGGAGAAAGACATCAATATTTGGTTGCCTCTCATGCGTGCCCCACACTGGGGACCTGGCCCACAACCCAGGCGTGTGCCCTGACTGGGAATCAAACTGGCGACCCTTTGGTTCTCAGGCTGGCACTCAATCCACTTGAGCCACACCAGCCAGGGCATGAATGCCAATTATTAGCAATTTGTCTGAGTCTGAGGTAGTTTGGGGTTAAGGTTGGAGGTAAGGTATAAATATAAGAGAACTTAGGTATTAAAACCTAAGAAGGGGACTTAGGTTGGGACTCTGGGTTCAGAAGCAGTGTGGTCAGGGCTACCACCCATGGAGTACTATGGTTTATTAGCATTTTGACTTAAATTGTGTGTATTAGCCTGAGGACAAGTCTAATAATATGGTAGGTGGCTGTGGTTTGGGTAGGGTTCTGAGGAAGTGACTCAAAGGCTGATTGATTGATTAAGAAAAGTAGACTAGGCTAAAGGCCCACTTCTCCCCTCCCACTTCAATCAGAGATTTCTATTGGCAAAGAGAGCCCCAATGCAAAAACAGAAATTTGAAAACCACCATGTTAGGTGCCCAAGTTTCCTAAAAAAATCAACTTGCAAATGAATTTAGTAATTCTAGAACTTTACTTATGAAATGAATTCAGAATTCTTATACAAATTTGTGTACATGATCCAATTTAGAATTATTGAAACATATGGGAAATATTATTACATAATATCGAGTACATAAAAACATAAGGAATGTTAAACAGAAGAGAAATCATTTTGGGTGGGGCTAATTAAAGAAAGGAAGAATTTTGTGTTGGTGTTGAAGGAGAAGAGGAAAGAGATCAAATGAGCAAAAGAAAATGGTACAGTGGAGGTTGTACTGAGATCATCTGGATTTTGATTTCAGCTTCAAAACTTACTGATTAATCATGAGTGAGTTATCTAAACCTCCAAGTCTCCAAGCCTCAGTTTTTTAAAATTTATAAGATAGGCTAATAATAGGGTTTTTGTGAAGGTTACATTACATAAGATTATATTTAAAATACTAAGAATAACTTCTTGAAAATTTTAAGTATTACAGTTAGCTATTTTTATTATTCTTGCTACCACCATTCCTATTACTGCTGGTTATCATTAACCGCATTTGTGACTTAGCCTCACAAACCACAAAAACTCATCTCCACTTTGCTCAGTAGTCAGCAGCTAGAAGTAGGTCAGGATCCAGTAGAGTTAACAGCATGGCCCCGGATGGTGTGGCTCAGTGGATTGAGCACTGGCCGAGAACCAAAGGGTCGCCAGTTCAATTCCCAGTCAGGGCACATGGGTGGGTTGTGGGCCAGGTCCCCAGTAAGGGGCATGTGAGAGGCAACCACACATTGATGTTTCTCTCCCTCTCTTCCTCCCTCCCTTCCTCTCTTTCTAAAATTAAATAAGTAAAATATTTTTAAAAATAATAAAGATTTTTAAAAAATAGTATGGACCATGATTTCCAAGAGATCTAAGTTCAAGTCATGGGTCATCACTTATTAGCTTATTAGTGTGATTTGACAAATTATTTAACTCAGGCTCCTTATCTACAAAATGTGAATAATAATGCTTCCTCTAGAGAAGTGTTGTTCTTCTCAGAACAGAAGTAGAGCTCATTTGAGTATTAAATGAGACAAGGTGTGTGTAAAAGTATCTGACACATATTATATATTCAGTAAAGGGAAGCTGACCTTGACTCTGGGTGGTAGTGGGGTAGGTGGGAAATGACTTGGGCCTCATTGGTTCCCTTTGGTTTCAGATCAAGGAACTGTTGAAGAAGCTGGAACAGCTTTCAGAGGAAGTCCTAGCAGTTCGAGGAGAAAATGCTCGCCTTGCCCTGCAGCTCCGGGTATGTTTCGGCTCTCAGGGAAATGGACAGAGCTAGAGAAGAGAGTGGAAATTGGAAATGATGTATATGTAAGAGAGATTCTGGGAATTTCAGAGACCTGTTCAGGCAGAGGTCCAGGCTGGGCCATTGATGGGCCAAGGGAGACTATCTGGCCCAGCTGACCACTTAATTTTATTGTTCCTCATGCTTGGAGTATCAGGGTGAGTATGGGAGGGTAGGCAATAACTCCTCATTGTTGCTTAAACTCCCAGGATTCCCAGAAGAACCATGAAGAGATCATCTCTACCTATAGGAACCATCTACTGAATGCTGCTCAGGTGAGCATGGGGGGAAGGAGAGACACAGAGTTGGGCAGGGGGTGTTGCATTTGGGGTTCCTTCTCTTACCTGCACATATTTGTCATTTCTTGGAAAGCTAGACTTTAGGTGTTCCAGTGCCAGGTCTCTGGATCTCATGAGGAAGAGCAAGAGAAATTGCACATGAATGTATGGGGAGAGAGGTGTTTGTCCCTCCTTTTCAATTCCCTGATCCACTGTAAAGCCTTTTCCTGTCCCTTTCCTCAGTTCCCTCCAGAGCCAAATGATCCCTCACCAAGGAAGTAGAGGTGGGTGGTGTGCTCCTTTATTAGGATTAATGATAACTACAAAGAATCGAACATTTATTGTATACCAAGTGCTTTGCTTCAGATTCAGAGTTGTAACCCTCATAGCAATCCTGAAGAGTAAACATTATCTTCCTTGAAAAGATTAGGAACCCTGGCTGGTGTGGCTCAGTGGGTTGGGTGTCATCCTGCTAACTGAAGTTTTGCTGGTTCTCAATAGGGACACGTGCCTGGGTTTCAGGCCAGGTCCCTGGTTCAGGGCGTGAGAGGGACAGCCAATTGATGTTTCTTGAGCATCATCAATGTTTCTGTCCCTCCCTTCCTTCCCCTGTGTCTGGGAATGAATAAATAAAATCTGAAAGAAAGAAAAGAAAGAAAGGAAGACAGAGAGGAAAAGAAAGAAGAGAAGATTAGGAAACAGCCATGGAGAAGTTAAATACTGTGAGTGCTCATAGTTAGCAAACAGCATTCCACTATACCACAGAGTCTCTCCCTCATCTCTCTCTCCCCATTTTTCTGTTCTTCATCTCCCTTCATTTATTTCCTGCCATCCACAGGGCTACATGGAACAAGATGTGTACAGGATCCTACTGCGAATCCTCGTCATGCAGGAGGAGTAAGGCAGCATGGGCCCTGAAGGGTCTGGGATTCCTCCCTTGTAAGTTGTGAACTCAGCCTGACAAGGAAGGGAGCTTGGAGAAAGGCCTTTGAAAGGTGGCTTAAGGATGGGTATTGGAGTTTCCTTTTGTCCCAGGTGGTAGCTGCATGTGGGCCATAGAGCATTTGAAGTGAGGTTAATTGAGAAGCCATAATTTGGGGAATCACTGGGTGGAGTCAGGAATCAGTGAACAGTTAGACTAAAGGGGGCTGAGATGGGTTGGAGACTGAAAAGAGTTGAGTGACTTTTACAGTCTGGGATGGAGAGATATCAGTGAATGATGAGTGATGGTGGGACAGTGGTACAAAATTGTTTCCTAGGGTGGTACTCTACAAACTCCAGAATCTCTCCTCCACTCCCATACCATTCATTCAAAGAATTGTCTTATACTATTCTTCTCCCCACCCCTATGCCCATGACCATCTTCTCAGTCCAGATACATGAGAATCCCCTTTAGCATCTTGGCATGGGCAGGAGGATTCTGAGGATGTGGAGGTGTGTGTATTTTATCCTTGAATTTCTTCTTTCAAGGAATAAGAGCATCCCTGGATGCCAGAGGCTCCATCAGGCTGTAGTGGATGGGGGGTTATCCACTAGGGGTAGTGTGTGTGGAGCTTCACCTGATGTTATGGACCCCAGACCTCAGAACCTGGACCCTGGAAGCCACATGGATGAGATCAGAGAAGATCTGAATGAAAATAAATATTTTTAAATAAATAAATAATATTTTCCTGCTCTGTGGAAAATAAAGTGGGAAGCAATATGATACTGGGTGTATTTTTCTGTTTAAAGGGGTATGGCGGGGAGCAGGGGAGGGAAAGAATTTTTTTCATTCCTTTTTTTTTTTTTTTTAACAACAAATGGTTCCATAAGCCAGCACTTTCAGACTTTTATTATGATTGCTTTGGTGGGGTAGCTCAGTTGGTTAGAGCATTATCCTGATGTGCCAAGGTTGCAGGTTCAATCCCTGGTCAGAGCACATACAAGAATCAAACAATGAGGGCATAAATAAATGAAACAACAAATCTCTCTTTCCCTTTCTCCCCACTCCTCTCTCTCTCTCTAAAAAGAAAGAATCAACCAATGAATATATAGGTAGGTGCAACAGTACATCAATGTTTCTGTCTTTCTTTTTCTGTCTCCCTTCCTGTCTCTCTAAAATCAATTATAAAGAAAAAATTAGACTTCCAGCCAAGATGGAGGCGTAGTAGACACGCTGTGCCTCCTCACACAACCAAAAGGACAATGACAATTTAAAAACAAAAAACAACCAGAACTGACAGAAAATTGAACTGTATGGAAGTATGACAACCAAGGAGTTAAAGAAGACACATTCATCCCGACTGGTAGGAGGGGCGGAGACATGTAGCTGGGCAGAGAGGACTCAGGGCAAAACTGCGGCTGGTGGACCCTGCAGTCCCACATTCGTGGGAAGATAAATGGGGAGGAATAAAGGGGGAGAGAAACAGACCACACAACCCCAGGGCTCCAGCACAGGGAAATAAAGCCTCAAAACCACTGACTGAAAACCCCTTGGGGGTTGAGGCAGCAGTGGGAGAAACTCCCAGCCTCACAGGCGAGTTTGTGGGAGAATCCCACAGGGTCCCAGAATGTACACAAACCCACTCACATGGGAATCAGCACCAGAAGGGCCCACTTTGCTTGTGGGTAGTGGGGGAAATGACTGAAAGCTGGCAGAGAGCAGAGCAAGCACCATTGTTCCCTCTTGGACCCCTTCCGCACATACAACGTCACAGTGCAGCACCATGGGTTGCCCCACCTGGGTGAATACCTAAGGCTCCGCCCCTTTACATAACAGGCACACCAAGACAAAAAAAAAAAAATGGCCCAAAGGAAAGAACAGATCAAAGCTCCAGAAAAAATATAACTAAGTGATGAAGAGCTAGCCAACCTATCAGATGCACAGTTCAAAACACTGGTAATCAGGATGCTCACAGAATTGGTTGAATTTGGTCGCAAATTAGATGAAAAAATGAAGGCTATGCTAAGTGAAATAAAGGAAAATGTATAGGGAACCAGTAGCAATGGGAAGGAAACTGGGACTCAATCATATGGACCAGGAGGAAGGAAGACACATCCAACCAGAAAAGAATGAAGAAACAAGAATTCAAACAAATGAGAGGCTTAGGAACCTCCAGGACATCTTTAAACGTTCCAACATCCGAATTATAGGGGTACCAGAAGGAGAAGAGGAAGAACAAGAAATTGAAAATTTATTTGAAAAAATAATGGAGAATTTCCCCAATCTGGCAAAGGAAATAGACTTCCAGGAAGTCTAGGAAGCTCAGAGTCCTAAAGAAGTTGGACCCAAGGAACCACACACCAAGGCACATCATAATTCCATTACCCAAGATTAAAGATAAGGAGAGAATCTTAGAAGCAGCAAGAGAAAAGGACAGTTACCTACAAAGGACTTCCCATAAGACTGTCAGCTGATTTCTCCAAAGAGACCTTACAGGCAAGAAGGGGCTGGAAAGAAATATTCAAAGTCATGAAAGACAAGGACCTACATCCAAGATTACTGTATCCAGCAAAGCTTTCATGTAGAATGGAAGGGCAGATAAAGTGCTTCCCAGATAAGGTCAAGTTAAAGGAGTTCATCATCAACAAGCCCTTATTATATGAAATGTTATAAGGATTTATCTAAGAAAAAGAAGATAAAAATATGAACAGTAAAGTGACAGCAAACTCACAGTTATTAACAACCACACCTAAAACAAAAGCAAAAGCAAACTAAGCAAACAACTAGAACAGGAACAGAATCACAGAAATGGAGATCACATGGAGGGTTATCAACAAGGGAGTGGGATGGGGAGAGAGAGGGAAAAGGTACAGAGAATAAGTAGCATAAATGGTAGGTAGGAAATAGACAGGGGGAGGGTAAGAATAGTATAGGAAATGTAGAAGCCAAAGAACTTATATGTATGATCCATGGACATGAACTAATGGGGCAGGGAATGTGGGCAGGAGGGGCTGTGTAGGGAGGAGGGGAGTGAAGGGGGGGAAATGGGACAACTGTAATAGCATAATCAATAAAATACATTAAAAAAAGAAAAAAATTAATTATGATCCATAGTAAGAATGCATTTTACCATATTTTGTTGTGTATAATATGCATTTTTGCCCAAATTTTTGAGGGAAAAATAAGGATATGCATTATACATGGGTAGTACCTGAAATACCTTACATCTGTTCTTGTGTTTTGTAATTATTTGTTACATAAATTTTCTTGTACCATAATATATTAAAAACAAATGCTAAAATTCCTTTGTAATACAAAAAACAAGTATCTAAATATAAATAAATACATAATTGATTAAAAAAATTAAAATGAAAGTTTTTCTGGAAAGTTTGAGCCAAAAACATGGGTGCTCAATGTACATGGCAAAATAGAGTATATCCTATGTGGACATACTTGAACTATGTCCTATTCTAGTCTGTTCTCTGCTATTGTACTCCACCAAAATAATATTGGTCAAAATATATCCACTCATGGGTCAAGGCCCACAGTTTGAAAAACAGCCCTCTGTGAAAATGGGGATTGACACTCTTCATTTGTCTTTCACAAATCTGTCTCTTACAGACTGACTCAGCTCTAATCATTCTTCTCTACCTTGGGACTCCTGAGTCTTCTCTTTGAGGAGGAAATATTGAGAGACATGGATTTTCTTTGAGATGTACAATCTAAAATATTCTATCATTTATTAAATCATGCGTTTAGATTTGAAGCACATGGTCTCATGTGGTCAGTGTTCTTTGTTCCAGGAGCAAAGAGGGATGAAAGGTCTGATTCCAGAGGAAGGGATGAAGGGACACTCATAATTGGCTTTTCCCCTTCAGTTCAGTTCTCAGACTGAAAAATGTATTTCTTCACCAAATTAGGCAAGTTTTCTTTATTATTATTTTTAAAAGATTTTTATTTATTTTTAGAGGGGAAGGGAGGGAGAGAGGGAGAGAGACATCAATGTGAGGTTGCCTGTCACGCGCCCCCTGCTGGGGGCCGGGCCTGCAACCCAGACATGTGCCCTGACTGGGAATTGAACTGCAACCCTTTGGCTCACAGGCCCATGCTCAATCCACTGAGCTACACCAGCCAGGGCTCTTTCGTTATTTTTTCAAATAGATTTCCAGTTTCTTGCGCTCTCTCTCTTCTCCGTCTGGTACCCCTATGATGCAAATGTTGGAATGCTTGAGGTTGTCCCAGAGGCTGCTTACTCAATCCTTGTTTTTTGGGGTTCTTTCTTTTCTCCTCTTGTTCTGATTGCTTGTTTTTTTGCTTCTTTATGTTCCAAATCACTGATTTGATTCTCGGCTTCCTACACTCTATTGTTGTTTCCCTGTAAATTGTTCTTTATTTCAATTAGTGTATCCTTCATTTCTGACTGGATCTTTTTTATGCTGTTGTGGTTCCTTGAGCATCCTTATAACCAGTGTTTTGAACTCTATATCTGATAGATTGCTTATCTCCATTTTGTTTAGTTCTTTTTCCAAGATTGCTCTACCCAGCAAAGCTATCATTTAGAGTTAAAGGGCAGATAAAAAGCTTTCCTGACAAGAAAAAACTAAAGGAGTTCATCATCAGCAAACCATTATTATATGAAATGTTAAAGGGACTTATTTAAGAAAAAGAATATCAAATCTATGAACAATAAAATGGTAATAAATACATATCTATCAACAATTGAATCTAAAAAACAAACTAAGCAAACAAGAAGAACAGAGACAGAATCATGGATACAGAGAGCATTTTGATGGTTGCCAGATGGGAGGGGTGTGGGGGAGTGGGTGAAAAGGTGAGGGCATTAAGAAGTACAAATAGGTAGTTACAGAATAGCCATGGTGATATACAGTACAGTATAGGAAATGGAGTAGCCAAAAAACTTATATGCATGACCCATGGACATGAACAATGGTGTGGGGATTGCCTGAGGCAGTGGTAGGTGCTGGATGGAGGGGGGCAAAACTGGGACAACTGTAATAGCATAGTCAATAAAATAGACTTTAAAAATATATAAAGCATAAAGAAAAAAGATCTCTCTTGGCCACTTCCCATGGATCTCTTCTCCTTCCTGTCTGTCCACCAGCCAGACTGCTAGGTGAGAGTGAGGCAAAGAAGCATTCCCAAATCTGGAATTTCAGTTTGGTGGCCCACACACTGATCCCTCCCCATTCCTTCTCTTAGTCTGCCCCCTGCTGGGTTATGCTGGGTCAGCCGACAGTGATTTGGCAGTAACAACTGGGTTAACAGAAGAGAAGGGAGGGGCTGCCATGGAAGACAGGGGGCCACACAAGGCCTGCAGAGTCTGGCTTCAGGGTTTGGCCAGGAAAAGAGCAGTGTAGATCAGGTACTAGAGAAGATGAGGGTCAGCTTTGGGGTTTGTATGAATGGGCTCAGGACTGCTTTAAGTTTGGGAGAATGGAGAAGGGTTGATGGAGAAAAGGAGAGGGGGTACAGCTGCCAAGAAAAAAAAGCATCAAAAAGGTGCAAGTCAGTTCTGTTAAGGGGAAGAAAACTCTCCTTCCTGCTTTCAGATTACTAAAGAATATAAAACAACTATTAGATTTCGTATTACATATGGGGTGTGGGGTGTGAAAAATGAAGAAACTGCCGAAATAAGGGTCCAGAGAAAGGTAGATCATTTGGCTAAGTTTAAGTATGAGTCAGGAAACAGCTTAATTAATGGCAGCCAGGCCTTTGGCTCCCTCTGGGGCTCCTGGAAGCTTATCCCAGGAGGGCTGAGCTTTTGGAATGGTCAGTGATGTTCAGGTTAACACAAAAGTGGAACCTTCTCCTGGTCTTCCCAATATCCCTCTCTACAACCCCATAAACTGCTACCCCGACAACCCAAATCTTTCCCAAAGTAAATGTAGTCCTAATGTCCCCCCATTCTTCCTGGGCTCTCCATTTAACAGGACTTCTGTAGGGGCTTATACTCCTGTTTCACTTCCCTCTTATTCCCTAATCTTTGGATGTAGGAGTTTTATGGGTGAAGCTTGATAAACCATGATACGGTTCCAACTGTCTTTGAACGCTCACAGTATTTCCATATTGGTCCTGATTTGCAGTTTCCCTCCTTTGGCTGGTGACATTAATTTATTAAATTGATATTTAAGGAGTCTACAATGTACCAGGCACTGGGGATAGAGAGGGAACAGCACCAAAAAGTTGCATATAGAATCAGATTCAGGTGTCCTGGTTCCTAGTTTTCTAGCATCCTGTAGGTATGCTAGAACTTACAACCTCAAGTAAACTACTAAAGGATACCCCTCCTTTATGAAATCACTAGGAATTAAGGTGAGGTTAGCTTTCTTTTTTTTTTTATTTTTACAGCTTTAACGAGGTATAATATAATTGACATACAGTAAACTGCACGTATTTAAAGAGTACAATCGGATGTTTTGACATATGTATATACTCATGAAATCATACAATCAAGGTAATAAATCTATCCATCACTCCAAAAGAGTTTCCCCGTCTCTCTCTTTTTTTTTAATCCTCCCTATCCTCCTGCCCTCGGAATCACTGAAAATTCTAGAAGGTACAAGTTAGTCCATAGTAAGTTTTGATATAGAACAAAAAATGAGCTCATGACCTATGAAGACTCAAGTGTTGAAGTGAGTTGTTGAAATTAGGAACCAAATGCTTGACCTTGAAGTTAGCTTGAAGTCCCACCATTGCTGGCAGCCAAGCAGCAAGGAAAGAACCTGAGCGTCAGGAGAAGGTTGACATCTTCCCAAGGGTCAAAATCCACAAAGTAATTGTGCTTGGTCCAGTTCACCAGGTACCTGGGATATTGGTAGGCTGGCACCTTCAGGCCTATGGTTTGAGTGGGTGTCATAGGGAGGAGTACACTGAAGATTTAAGCTAGATGAGAGATGTATTCATATTATTTATTAAAGCGCTCCTTTTGTATACTGGTTATAGGTTTAACTGTCTTGTCACTGCTGCTAGACTGAGAACTCCTGCAAGGGTTTTATGTCATCAGTACCCAACAATCTCTGAACAGCATTCAAACATTTATTGACCAAATACATTAACGTTGAGGTCCCAGCCAACTAACTATAAAATGCTGTATTTGCTGCAAGTACCTAGTTTGGGTATACTGCTCTAAAGTTGGTGCTTTCTCATGAGACCTGAATGTGAGTGATCATCTTGGTTGAGATTGGGAGTCTGGAGGGTTCAAGGCTTTGAAAGAAGGAAAGTAACTAGATTAGAGAGGTGGAAAGACCCTGTTTTAGTGGGGTAGGAAAATTTCCCCTCTGTTCATCTTCTACAACACCAAAGGTTCTCTCGTGTCTTTGGGGTAGAGGGTGGCAGAGCACAGGTAGAGTGAGGACTTAGGTAGGCTTTGGATTCTAGTAGCCCGTGCTTTTTTCCCAGGGGAGCCTCATTCCAAGTAGAAACCTCTTTATGCAGTCAGATCCTTGGTCCACACTGTCCCATTTCCAGCATGCCTCCACCCTAAGCCCATAACCAGAACAAGGGGTTAGAGCAGTAATGAGAATGCTCAGATCGAAGAAGGTCCCCACTCTCCAGACGCAATCACTGGAGGAGTGACTCTCCAGCGCCTTGACTCAGAGCCCCTCCCTCTCCTGCCCCAGGCTCCGCCCTATCGCCTCTTCCAAGTCCCGGCGGGCTCACGCAGAAGGGGGCGGCTCCAGCCCCAGTGCTTGGCCTGTCGAAGCTCCTACCCAGGCGGAGCTGCGGCAGCAGTGTCCAGTTGCGGCACTCACCTCCAGCTGTGTAGTCTGATCGAGCCTTGCCGGGCCCCTTCTCCCACCTCCCCAGCCCACCCTCTGAGCGCCCTCCCCGGCCTCAGGCAACTGTGCTGGTAAGTCACGCTCTTCGCACCAAACTTCTGCTGCCAAGTTGTAGTTCTACGGCCGGACCAGGAACTATATTGTAGTTGGTGGTGGTGGTTTGGGGCGGGGGTGGGGGTGGGGTAGAGAAATGAAGGATTGAGAATAGCCGTCCTGAACTATTTATGACTAAAATGGATCGGATTTCACCCATTTCCCAAGATGGTAAAACTCTTGATTTTAGCTGGTTAAACTTGGAGAGGGAACTTCGCTTCCCCCTCCCCCATTTCTCTCAGATTTAAGCAGTTCTCGGTACTTTCCTTCCGTATTTCACATCTCTTTGGCTTCCTAATAGCTCATCCCCTGCTCACTCCGGCGTGGCAAAACCTCCCTCTTGTAGGCACCTCTGGCTCGCCTCCTCTCCTTAACCCCTGGAGACCCCGCGATCTTTTGAGGAGCACACTTCCTTCGTGCCCACCCGTGTCGCATCCCAGCCAAAGACTTGCAGGAGCCAGTCCAGGGTGGTGGGAGGGGCCGAGGCTAAAGCTTGTCCGGAGCCCGGCGGGCGGGGCCTGCTAGGGGAGGTGTAGGGGCCGGACGGGGCGGAGCAGGCGGCAATTTGCGGCCGGCTCCGGGGTGGTGAGTTGTGCGCCGGTCCCTGGGCCTGAGCTTGAGCTTAGGCTCTCTCGCTTGCGATGTCTCAAGATGGCGGAGCTGGGCGAATTAAAGGTACTGGTCCCCTCCCCCATTCCCATCTGGACAGAGTCTGGCGGTCCGCCGAGTCAGGGGAGCGACTGAGACTGGGTCCTGAAGGTTCGGGTGGAGACGTGGCGGGGACCGGCTGCTAGGGATGGGAGAGAAGTGGCTGTGGGCGAAGAAGGGGCTGCGGCGGAGCTCCGGGGGCGGGGCCGCGGGGCAGATGGAGGGGTGGGGCCGAGGGGGAATTGCCGCGTAAGGGCCGATGCTCAGGGGGCGGGGACGCGGGGTAAAAGTCGGATTTGGTTGTAGACGCAGAGGTAGTGATAGGGCCAGAGGGAAAAGCTGCTGTAGAGGCGTAGAGGGCCAGTCTATCAAGGCCAAGAGATGCGACGGTAGGGGGCAGGTGTAGAGAATAATACTGGGGGTGCTGACGTACCGGAGGCTTTTCTGGGAAATGCAGCTGAAAGGTGGAGGCTTTGAGGCTGCTATTGGGATCTGAACCTTGGGAAGTACCAGTGGGCGACTGAGATCTAGGGGGCGGGGCCGTGCGGGCTCTAGATCGAGGGGTGGGGCAGAAGTATCCTGGAGCAATTTCAAGATGGGAAAGTCCTGCTTCTGTGAATCGGTATTTTCGGTCAGAGACCTAGGGGTGTGAAACTGTGGGGTAGAAAGATGCAAGTTCTTGACGAAGCTAGTAGGGAAAAAAAGACTATATAGAGGAAATAAGGATGGCAGAAAAGCAGAGGAGTAGGTTTTTCATCACCGTCCTCAAAAAGGGCCCAAAGCCATAAAGCCTCCTATGAAGGGAAGAATGTGGAAGGCTAGCAAGACCCTGCTAGAGATTCACAGAAGGGATTCACTGTTAAACACTTTGTCCCAAGTTTTGGTCTTGTTTCCCTCTCAGATAAGTAGGACTGAGGGAGGGGTGCTTATATGAATGACACTGAGAAAAGGATTTGGGGGAGTTAAAAGCATTGAACCTGACCTGAAAACCCTGGCCACAAAAGCTTCAGAAGCTTGGGGAAAATAGCTGAGGTGGACTGAGGTGTTGGGAGGTGGGGGCGATGGGACACGATCCTCCAGCCATCTAGCCCTTTTCTTCCCTGTTGGCTATCTGCCCTGACATCTTTTCTACCCCTTGTTTTCCTTGTCTCATACCCTCTTCCCAGGAGGCTGGGATGGGTCTGAGAGTCTGAGAAAGAGCAGGAAAGGAAATAAGCAGCTTAGAGTTCAGGTTGCAGGGTTATGGCTGTAGTGGGCTCAGAGGTGTGCCTGAGGATGGCTTGCTGTCTGTACCCTGCTCCAACCTGGTCAGCTTACAGGCATGGTGAGATAGGGTTGCTTAAGCTCTGGAGGTAGTGGTGAGGTTGACCTGAGGGTTGCTAAAGTGGGACTGAGATATCCCTTTGGCCAGGTTGGCTGTCTGGCAGTATACTACTGGCTGGAAAGGAAGACGCATTGCCCATCCAGTAGCTCAGCCCCAGTGCAGGACAAGCCTATGTGAGATAGGATTCTCAAGCTTCTCTGTTCTCTGCAGCACATGGTGATGAGTTTCCGGGTGTCTGAGCTCCAGGTGCTCCTTGGCTTTGCTGGCCGGAACAAGAGTGGACGAAAACACGAGCTCCTGGCCAAGGCCCTGCACCTCCTAAAGTCCAGCTGTGCCCCCAGTGTCCAGATGAAAATCAAAGAACTTTACCGCCGACGCTTCCCCCGGAAGACACTTGGGCCCTCTGATCTCTCCCTGCTCTCTTTGCCCCCTGGGACCCCTCCTGTAGGCTCCCCTGGTTCGCTAGCTCCCATCCCCCCAGTCCTCTTGGCCCCCGGTACCCTGCTGGGCCCCAAGCGGGAAGTGGACATGCACCCCCCTCTGCCCCAGCCTGTGCATCCTGATGTCACCATGAAACCATTGCCCTTCTATGAAGTCTACGGGGAGCTCATCCGGCCCACCACCCTCGGTATGGCTCTTTGTGGTCCTTCAGTCTTCCTGGCCTCCATGCCTCTTCCCCAAGCCTTTCCGAGTCTTTAGTCCTATGGGATCATCAGCTTGGGATGGGGGTAACTTCTGTCGCTGCCTATGCATGGTCTTGGGAATAACTGCCTCTTTGTGTTCTCAGCATCCACCTCTAGCCAGCGGTTTGAGGAAGCGCACTTTACTTTCGCGCTCACACCCCAGCAAGTTCAGCAGATTCTCACATCCAGGTACTTCAGGCCTCTTGCCTCACTGTAGGGTTGGTTACTTCTGGACTGTGCTCAGACTTTCTTCTCTTTTGCCCTGCTCTCCTTCCTATCCATCCTCCTGCACCTGTATTGTCTCTTCATTCTTTCAAATGTCTTTGCTATCCCCTGGATGTCTAACTTCCTGTGTTTCTGTCTGTTCACCCCTGCCCTCTGTGGGAGCCACATACTGACACCTCTCCCTCCCCCTCCCTGACAGAGAGGTTCTACCAGGGGCCAAATGTGATTATACTATACAGGTACAGCTAAGGTGAGTTGATTTTCCCTTCCTCCCTGCCAGGCGCTTCCTTTAGGGGCGGGAATGAAATAAGGGAATGTCAGATACCCCTAGGAGATATCCCTCGTACTGTTATTGAATACTGAGGGGTTCAGCTCAAGAAACTGCCCCCATCCTTTTATCTTCTCTCATCTCTTCCTAGGTTCTGTCTCTGTGAGACCAGCTGCCCCCAGGAGGACTATTTCCCTCCCAACCTCTTTGTCAAGGTCAATGGGAAACTGTGTCCTCTGCCGGTAAATACTCTTTCCTTTTTCTGGCAGCAACCCCTTCTGTTTAAGTTCCTACATGTTAACTAAAAAACCCTATTATGAAAGAGACATGCTTAGCACAGTGCCTGATACATAGTAGGTGCTCTGTTTCCTGGTTGAATCAATATAATCAAGAGAGCACTAAGATAGGACTGAACAAGGGTTCTGTCAGAACCCAGAGGAGTGATGTTAGTTCAACCCAAATGTTCAGGAAAGGCTTCTCAGAAGTGATGAATCCAGAGCTGAGAGTTGGACCAAGTAGGGTATCCCTATTCTTCTTCTTCCAGAACTCTGTGAGTGGGTTCCTATTTCGTTGGTCAATGAATAAGCTCTCTTTTACCCCCAGGAATGAACCCCATAGACAATAACAGTGCTCCAGTTTTTCGAGTGTCCTTGGTCAGTAAGCTGGCCTTCCCTCCAGGGAATGAGTAACCTGAGACAAGATGTCTTGACCAGTCCTTCCCTTCCCTAGGGTTACCTTCCCCCTACCAAGAATGGGGCTGAGCCCAAAAGGCCCAGCCGCCCCATCAACATCACACCCCTGGCTCGACTCTCAGCCACTGTTCCCAACACCATTGTGGTCAACTGGTCATCTGAGTTTGGACGGGTGAGCATGGCTGCGTCAGGGAGGATGAAGAAGCCTGAAATGCAGGGAATGAGAAGGAATCACCCAAGTGTTTTGTGTTTGGGAAATATCTTCCTCTTCATGGGTTTCTCTGGCTTAACCTACTGTCTTTGATCCTCACGGGACAAAGGGTATGGGGGTGGTGTGCAAATCAGAGGCTAATTGTCTCCCTCTACCTCCAAGTAGAATTACTCATTGTCTGTGTACCTGGTGAGGCAGTTGACTGCAGGGACCCTTCTACAAAAACTCAGAGCAAAGGGCATACGGAACCCAGACCACTCCCGAGCACTGAGTGAGTAGCATCCTACCCCTCTTCCCTACTCTGATCTGGATCCAGGTCTTCCTGGCCCTCTAGCCTTTTTAGACACACCCACACCCTGACAGTTTACCTCACCTCTCACATTAACCTCAACCCTCCCCTTACATCCCTTACCAGTCTTAGTGGTTGAGGAATTGGATCTTGCATTCCCAATTATACATCTGCTTTACACCTCCTGCACCCTAACCTTGGCTCTGCTGGAATATGGGTTCTTTGGTCTGGAAAGAATCTTAAGGATCATCTACTCTAACCCTCTCATGATGCTTTTTTAAAAGTTTTTTAACAATTTTTATTTTTGATTTTAGAGAGAGAAGGGCGGGAGAAAGAGAGGGAGAGAAACATCAATGTGAGAGAGAAATATCAATCGGTTGCCTTCCATATGGGCCCCCATTGAGGACTGAACCTGCATGTGCCCTGATTGTGAATCAAACTGGCAACCTTTTTTTTTTTTTAATTTTTAAAAAGATTTTTATTTATTTACTTTTCAAGAGGGGAAGGGAGGGAGAAAGACATCAATATGTGGTTGCCTCTCATGCGTGCCCTACACTGGGGACCTGGCCTGCAACCTAGGCATGTACCCTGACTGGGAATTGAACTGGCAACCCTTTAGTTCGCAGGCTGGTGCTCAATCCACTGAGCCACGCGAACCAGGAATGAACTGGCAGCCTTTTTGTTTGTGGGTAGATGCCCAACCAACTGAGCCACACTGGCTGAGACCCTCTTGTGATGCTTTAATTCCTTCTAGGTCATCTCTGCCAAAGTGTCACGAAGCTATATTTAAGCATCTTCGGGGACGGGGAAATCTTACCCACCCACTCACTTACCCACCTGGCCTTCATAATCCAGATCCCAGACTACCCCCATGTGACATCCAAAAGCCATCTGCTTCTGACCTCACCACCTCCCAGGCTTCCTCTCCAGCCTTGCTGACTCCATTTCTCTGGCTTCACTTCCGTTTCAGTCAAGGAGAAACTGACTGCTGACCCCGACAGTGAGGTGGCCACTACAAGTCTCCGGGTGTCACTCATGTGCCCGGTGAGTACAAGGGAGAAGAGGGGAGGAGGGTTCAGAGATACTAGAGTGAGGCTTTGTGGGACATGAGGATTCTGACCAGACAACTCATCTCTCCTCAGCTCGGAAAGATGCGCCTGACTGTCCCTTGTCGTGCTCTCACCTGTGCCCACCTGCAGAGCTTCGACGCTGCCCTGTATCTACAGATGAATGAGAAGAAGCCAACGTGGACTTGTCCTGTGTGTGACAAGAAGGCTCCCTATGAATCTCTTATCATTGACGGGTAGGGCCATTTTGCATTCTGCTTCATCTTACCTAGGACGGCCACTAGTTTTCTCTCTCTCTCATATGTGTATGTGTGTATAGATACATGTATATATGTGAGTGTGTATGTATACATATATATGTGTACTCTAACCCCCTTGATAATATTTCCAACACTGAGGACTTACATGGTGCTGAGCACTTTGCATGCCTTGTCTTATTGGGTCCTCATCATAACTCTGACATAGATATTGCTATTCCTCACATGTGAGGAAACTGAGGCCCGGAGAGACTGAATATTTTGCCTGAAGTTATACGGTTAGTAAGTGGCAAAGCTACTGTATCAAACTATAATATTGCTTATAACAACTACTTGGCCTCTCACTGAGCATAGCAATAAAGTTCTTTTGAGGGCTTAGATATGCTGATCTAGGGAGTCCTAATCCCTTTCCAGAACGTACATTACAGTCCTTGTTCCCAGTGCCCTTTTTAAAGTGGTTTATGGAGTTCTCTATCTCTGCTCCTTATTTTGTCCCTAGTACTACATGAAGTAGATGCTTAGAATATATTTATTTTAAAGGTTAGTATTAAAGGTTGCAAAGCTCTTTTATATACTGTACTTGATTCTACCAACAGCTCAGTTCAGTAGGATGGATAATATCTGTTTTACAGATGAGGCCTGGCTACTGTCTCAACACCATAAATTCCCTTCTCTCCCCTCCTCCAGTCTATTCATGGATATTCTTAATTCCTGCTCGGATTGTGATGAGATCCAGTTCATGGAAGATGGATCCTGGTGCCCAATGAAACCCAAGAAGGAGGCATCTGAGGTTTGCCCCCCGCCAGGGTATGGGCTGGATGGTGAGTGATCCCTTGTCCCCTAGCTGAGCTAAGTCGTGAATGGCCTCTTCTCTGAGACACAGTATTCTTACCATCCACAGGCCTCCAGTACAGCCCAGTCCAAGAGGGCAATCCATCAGAGAATAAGAAGAAGGTTGAAGTTATAGACCTGACAATAGAAAGCTCATCAGATGAAGAGGACCTGCCCCCAACCAAGAAGCACTGTCCTGTCACCTCAGCTGCCATCCTGGCCCTACCTGGAAGCAAAGGGTATGAAGAAATAGGCTGACTCTATAACAGAAGGGACAGAGGAAAAAGTCAGGAAGGCTTTCTGGTCACAGGGCAAAGCCTGGTACATAGAGGGGACTTGGGAGGCTGAGCTGGGTGAGGGCATTTATGGTTTGTTTGCTGGCTGCCCCAGCTCCTTGTTTCTCCTCACAGAGTCCTGACAGCTGGTCACCAGCCATCTTCAGTGCTACGGAGCCCTGCTGTGGGCACGTTGGGTGGAGATTTCCTGTCCAGTCTCCCATTACATGAGTACCCACCTGCCTTCCCACTGGGGGCGGACATCCAAGGTAGGACATTGATTACAAAACAGGACCCTAAACTGCCATGACCTTCCTCTGGGATCAAACCCCTGCTCCTTTTCAAAGTTTTCTGGCTCTCTTTGCAAAGGGCCACAATCCAAGGAAATTTTCTGTTGTTTTTGGCAGTGAAGGGGTCAGACAGGAGGTTGATTTTAATTTTTTTCTTACCAGGTTTAGATTTATTTTCTTTCCTTCACACTGAAAGTCAGGTAAGTGATCCCTTCTCTTATGAAGATCTCAGATCTCAGAAGATTCCTTTCTTAGGCACTAATGGGCACCCTCCCCCTCTCATTTTCCCTGGAGATCTAAATCTGTTTCTCTGTGAGGGGACAGTGAAAGCAGTTTATTTCCCTCTGAGGCCCCACTAGTACTTACTTAGATTTTCAGCTATGTCTTCCTCGACCCCTGTTACTGTTCTGTCTCCAGAGATTTTAGTGTAGTTCTGCCCCTTGCCTGCTCACCCCCCACGCCCATGTGTACTTGAGCACCATGCCTGCTTCAACCGGACATTCCATACATTTGGATGCCCACAAGGCCAAGAAACTAGCAAGCTGGAGGGGCTATCTCAAGACAGGGAACCAGGGTAGGGTATAGGGAAGCAGGGAATCGGAGAGAGGCTCTCCTTCTCACAGAGTACCTGGGGTCCAGAGGGGTTGATTTATCACATATGATATTTCTGATATGAGTGATGGGGGGAGGGGGGCAGATAAAGAAAGGATAAAATCTTAAACTTTGCCCTTGATTCCTCCCAGCACTATGGTCCCTCCGTCATCACCTCGCTAGATGAACAGGATGCCCTTGGCCATTTCTTCCAGTACCGAGGGACCCCTTCCCACTTCCTGGGCCCACTAGCCCCCACATTGGGGAGCTCTCACCGCAGCAGTACTCCAGCACCCCCTCCTGGCCGTATCAGTAGCATTGTGGCTCCTGGGGGCACCTTGAGGGAGGGGCACGGAGGGCCCCTGCCCCCAGGTCCCTCTTTGACTGGCTGCCGGTCAGACATCATTTCCTTGGACTGAGTCCTCTGGATTATGGAACCTGCACTGTCTCCCAATGCTGAACAAGTATACTCTGGAGTCCAGATCCCTGGCCACTTTTGACCCCTTAGAGGCTTTAGCCAAAGGCTGGGAAGACATTCATGGACACTTGTTTTTGGCATCATCTCTGTCTGACAAGGCCAGCACCCAAAGGGTTAATATTTAACCTCTTTTGAAGGATATTTGGGCTCTATTTTTTGAAGTGTTCTTTAGATGGCTGGCATGTTCCTTTGGGTACGTTAACCTAGGCAGTGGTAGGCAAATGGGATGTGATATGAGTTGGGGAAAGGGCTGACTTCTCATCCTTGACTATCTAGAGCCTTGTGGGGAAGGGGCCCTTCTGTTGACTCCCTAGATGCCCTCTCTTCCCATTTCCCAAACCCATGGCTCAGTTCCTTCCCCATAGCCATTGTCTCTTCATGTCCATTCTGTTCTCTTTGGCCAAACAGACAAGTAGAGAAACTGAGATAGACTCATGGACAAAGAACTCTATTTTGGTTTGAAGATTTTTTTATACTTAAACAAGGAAAACCAAAATACATCCAAAGATGACTTCCCCTGCCTCCTACTTCCTGGCATGCCTGAGGAGGAGATAAGGCCTTAGCCCTGATCCCCAGGGGTTTAGGAGCAGGGCCTGGCCTATTGTCTGGGGCCCTCTCTATTTATATATTAAGCTCACAATGTTTCTTATGCTGACCAGCCCAGGGTTGGAGCTTCAAAAGGCCCATAGCCCTGTGGTGAGGTCTGGATCATTCTGCACCTTTCCGGGGAGGTGGGATTACCTTTGTGCTCTCCCCATTCTCTTTTTTCAGGCTCCTCCAGGGCCTAGAACCTCTGTTGTAATTTTACTTTTTATTCCCAAAGTTGTAGCAAAGTTCTTAGCCACAATAAAGGTTGTGAATCTTCTGTGTCATACAGATAGACTGGAGAGGGGATTATGCACTGGCTTTCCAGATCCCTGGTTTGTGGGGAAGGGGTCCTTTGCAGGCTCAGGATCCAAATGAGCTCCAAATTCACATGGTAGAGGTGCCACACTGAGGACTTCCAATAGCACTAGTTTCTTCTTACCCCCTCCCCCAGTGCCCAGAAAAGCACTAGTACATTTAGCCCAACCCTGTGGAGCCCTCTTGCCCTTCTTCACCCTTATCTGCACAGATGTTGCAGCCAGAGCCTGAGGGCAAACTTGGTCCCAGTGCTGACCCTTTCTTTGACTTTTTCGGTGGTTGGGATTGTCTGCAGCAGTGTGGACATGGGCAAGGCCAGCGGTCGAGCTCTTCCATCCTCCTCTAGTTCCACCACACCAAATAATGACAGCTCCTGTCTAGGCTGTACCTTGTGGCTTAGCCCACTTTCATATCCATTGTCATAATCCTCCCAACTACCACAGGAGAAGGATGGGTGGATATTAACCTCATTTTACAGAAAGAAAACAGGTTCAAGGAGGGCTAAATGACTTGCCCCTAAGGGAGAGTAGGACACAAACCCAGGTCTTCAGGGCTAGCCAGTCAGAGCAGGAACCCTTGGAGTTTAATGTGTCTTTGATCTCATGTGCTCTCTTCAATTAGTTGACCAACTCACCACCTAAAACTCCCACCACACAAATCACCTCTCCTCCTGAGAGAGAGCTGAACTTCTCAATGTGTATGTGTTGGTGTGTTGGAGGGTCAGGGAAAAGCTTTTACTTACAGGACAGAGGGTGGTAGGTCCTGGGAGAGATGTCTCGGTGTCTCTGTCCCATCTTCTGTGGCGGCCACTGCAGCTGCTACATCTGGGTCCAGCCATATAAAGGCGCTCACCTCACTTGGATTTGGTTGGATCCATGCCTGGGGCCAGACAGGAAGCCTTTTCTGATCACAGTCTACCCACAGGTGGAATGGAGAGAAACTTGGAGCAGGGGGCAAGGCTATTGGATTTCTGACTTTCTCCCTCCCCCACCTTAGTCATAGTCAAAACCAATCTGGGCCTTCTGTGCCCCCATATCCTCCCTCCACTGCCAACCCTACCTGCAGCTGCTGCTGTGACTCCTGGGAGACCACAAGTAGATGGACAATGATGTGATGGTATTTGGGGAAACCCCAGCTCAGCCTAGGAGGGTAGGCAGACTAAGAGAAGAAAATGGCAAAAATGAGAACTTCCTGTTTCTTTCTGAGACTAAATACAGCTGAGGAAGTGGAGGGTAGAGATTGTAGAGGGTAGAGATGGTGCAGGACAGACACAGGTGAGGATTGTGGGTTTGGAGACTCCAAACTACCTACTCTCCATTATTTTTCCTGTGGCCAAAGCAGGAAAGGCTGTTCTATGGGACTTGGGGTACAAGTTGAGGGTTCTTGGTTAAATAGGGAGGGACCTCTCCCAGGTCCCTGTCTCACCTCCCATAACCCCAAAGGGACCCAAGAGAACTGGCCCTGGGGTAGCTGTAGTCCACTCTCCTCACAAAGCTCTCGAAGCCCTCCGTACAGCAGCTGGCAGAAAGAAGTTGAGTCAGAGAGCCAGTACCTGACCTCCAAGTCCTTGGTTTGCCCCTTTCTCAGGCCACACCCAAAGTGGTCCCAGATAGGTCTTTGGGTTCAGGACAGGGTACAGGTTGGTTCAGCTGAATAGCTACCTCTTCATTAAGTTCCACGTGCCCACCTGCAACAACAGTGGTCAGGTGCCACCACTATTTACATTGACCCCTCCAGTGGGCACAGATGCAGTTGCAGCCTCCTGTGAATATGGAACAAACCACATCTCTGTGCCTACTGTATTTCTGAAACTGGGAATGGCATGTTGGGTGAAGGGCAATTTTCTTCCCAGGACTTGGGGCCTTGTCCTCAGGGTGCTCACCTGGGGGTACCCAGAGGTTGGGGGAAACTCTGAGGGTGCTTGTCCTTCAGGTCAACAAGACAGTCTTATCCCTGGACTGCAGGATGATTGCCACACCCAGACCCACACCTCGATTCTTGGGCCGCTCAGTTTCCGGAGGCTTGGGCTGCTGGTTCAGGGCCACAAAAGGGCAGAAAGGGCGTTGCTGGCAGGAGGGCGTCCCTTGGGTTAAAGTTGTAGCAGTGGGTGATTGGGTGAAAATTGGGTGAAACTGCACAGGATAGGGGAGGAGGCTGAGTCGGGGCAATAGGCCCGGCCCCCTGACCTCGCGGGTAGCTCTCACCGGATCCAAGGCATAGCTGTACGTACAGCCCTTCCATCACTCCCCACCGCTGGAGCCCTCCTCCTAACCTGGAGCGGAAGCCTGGCTGTGAAGTGCCCAGGAATGGCCTGTCCGAAAGGAGGAGCTGTCCTCGCTGCAAGTCACAGTATGTGAGCCACGGCCCGAGCAGTGCCCCGGCGCTGGACTGGCCACACACTGCGCGAAGCTCACCGACTCCCGGCGCCCGGAAAAAAGCAGCAGCACCTGAGCTGAGCAGTGGCCATAATGGGGCTGTGGTTCGCTGCATCCTGGTTGGCGCCCCCTGGTGGCCCAGCGGTGCCTCCCCTAGGTCCGCGGGGTCGTAAGGCAGGCAGGCTTCCCCAACATCCTCGGGAAACTTAGGCATAACATTTGGGGATGAACCATCGGTGTAATATTAATAAATGACAAAGGAGACCACCTCTAAATCTTCAGTTCCTCTTTTCTTCCCATCTTGTTCAGGACAATGATCCCCGACTGAATGATTTCTGGACTCACATGTTCCCTGCCCCCCAACAGCCTTCCACAACGCTCTACACACTTGTTACAGCAGGGATTTCCTCAAATTAATTACACCTGTCTCCTAACCAGATACGCAGGGAACACTTTTGACACTTCCCCTTTATTTTTCCTCAAGTCTGGCAAGATTCATATGCCTTTTTTTCTAGTTATAGCCTTTATTCAGTTACCCCCAAAACCAGTCTCTGCTTCTCTCTGGGATCCTTGTCCCCTTCCATCTGGCAAATCCTCATTTTTCAAACTACAGATCAAGTGTCACTTTCTATATGGTCTTTCTGTACACGATACTTTCCATTATGTACCCCCCTCCATACTTCTTTGTCTCCTCCCACTAGCCTGTATGTGCAATGTGTAGTCATCTTTGTATCCTGAAGGTATGGCCTAGTACTGGGTATATAATATGTGCTCAGTAAATGAGTAGCCATCTTGTTTATCTTTGTATATTATACCTAGGATAATGGCCAGCAATTAATTGGCACTCATGTTTAATTAATTAGAACCAACACATTGGTAAGAGGAAACTAGAGATTATAAAACTTAACTGCTTTAGGTGAACTGAAGCTGCTATGATATTACATTGACTATTAATCATGGTTCTGAGAAAGCAAGCTTAGAATTGCCACTCTTAAGGAACTATGGAGAGGAGGAAGGCAATGATTTATTGAGTACTTACCATATGCTGGCCTTAATGAAATGTTTTACATACACAATTTCAGCCTGGAGCTGGCAAATGCGGCTTCTACCCATAGATTCTAGAGTAATTGCTTGGGCCAATGCACCTGCTAGTCCTGAAAATAGCTTTTCCCCCTACTTGGTGGTAGTCTTTCATATTCTTAACATTGTATGTATATGAACGTATGTATTTGAGATTACATTGTAACAAAATAGCCCCAGCTATTGTGGCTCAGAGGACTGAGTACGGGCCTGCGAACCAAAGGGTTGCCAGTTCTATTCCCGGTCTATGGCACATGCCTGGGGTGCAGGCCAGGTCCCCAGTGTGGGGCACACGAGAGGCAACCACACATCTATGTTTCTCTCCCTCTCTTCCCCCCTTCCCATCTCTCTAAAAATAAAATAAACTTTTAAAAAGATTACATTGTAACAAAATAAAGAACAGGTATAGCTTTTTGAAAATAGAATAAATTGGGAAGAAATTTCCATTTTCAAGGATGTTGAAACACAGGCTGAGCTAACTTCTTGGTGGGGACTGATGGATCTGATGATTACTATACTTGATTTTAAATTTCTCCTGCCAAGGAGGAGAGAATGTAGTGATGGATCAAAAAAGGATCAGCAAACTTTTTTAAAAATGTCTAACTCTTTCTGGTGTATTCTAGGAGGTGGGGATGAAGGATTTCAGTACAAGAATCTGTAACTTATCCCACTGCAAAGAATGCAACCAGGCACCTCCTTTATTTTTCCTTCCAATCCCTCTAGATCTTTGAGGAAGATGGTTCTTCAGGGTCATTGTCTCTTCATGGTGCTCTCTATGTATGACTCCAGCAAGAAGATAGTTTCATCCACCTGGATTTCACTGGCATCCAACCTGAGTGAAAAAGTGAAAGCATCTTCTCAGACTGAACATTTATTAGCATATTTATGGTTAGAGATTGGGCTGGGTGTGGCCATGGAGAAAAGCCTGGTTACCCTTGAGAGTCATGGGTAGAAAGCAGAACCAATAGATCATTCTCCCATTTACTGAGCATCTCTTAAATGCCAGACACTGAGAATTGCCAAGGATTCAAAAGATATACAGCCTCTGTCCTACGAGAAGTTACAGTCTTAACTTACAACCAGAAGAAAAAATTGCACATGTAAAGGCAGAGGTATAAAAGGATCTAGAGTGCTTTAAAGTAGAAGTTGAGAGTGGCTGAGGCTAAGTGTGTAGTGATTAGAAATAGAAAAAGAGTTTTCTGGACATGACTGAAGCCATCTGTAAAAACCCCACAGCTAATATCATACTTAATGGTGAAAAACTGAAAGCTTTTTCCTTAAGATCAGGAATAAGACAAGGATGTCTGTTTTTCACTTTCACTCAACCTATTACTGTAGGTTCTAGTGAGGGCAATTAGTTAAGAAAAAAATAAAAGGCATTCAGGTTGATATGATCCTATATATATAAAAATCTCAAAGGATCTGCAAACAAAAAAACTAGTCAATAAATTCTTTTTCTTTTTTAAAGATTTTATTTCTTTTTAGAGAGACGAGGAGGGGAGAAAGAGAGGGAGAGAAACACCAATGTGTGGTTGCCTCTCACACGCCCCACACTGGAGACCTGGCCAGCAACCCAGGCATGTACCCTGGACTGGGAATCGAACTGGTGACCCTTTGGTTCTCAGGCTGGTGCTCAATCCACTGAGCTACACCAGCCAGGGCGAGTCAACAAATTCTTAAAAGTTGCAGGATATCAATAAAAAAATCAAAATTAAAAAAGTTGCAGGATATAAAATCAAAACACAAAATTAGTTTCATTCCTATACACTATCAATTCAAAAATAAAGAAAATGCTAAAATAGCATCAAAACATAAAGTACTTAGGAATAAATGTAACAAAAGCAGTACATGAAGATGGAAAATGACAAAACATTGAGACATTAAAGACAAATAAATGGAAAGACGTCCCATGTTCATGGGTTGGAAAATTTAATATTGTTAAGATGGCAATACTCCCCAAAGGAATCTACAGATTCAAAGCAATCCCTATTAAGGCGGTGAGAAGTAAAAGGAAATGAGGATGGAAAGATAGGCAGCTATGAAACTGTAAAAGGTCCTAAATGTCACACCAAGGAGGCTGGTCTTTATACTATAAATATAGGAGTTTATAAAGCATTTAAAGTAGGAGAGTGATATCAATCATTTTAAAGACAGTAACTTTGAGAGCCTGTAAGAGATGGTTGGCAGGGGGTGAGGAGAGGTAGTGGTGGCGATTGTGAAGACCTAGGAAAGAGGTTATGAAGGCCTGCATAGGGGCCAAGGTGAAAGGCCAGATTTGAGCCCTGGCTGGTGTAGTTCAGCGGATTGAATGCAGGCTGTGAACCAAAGGGTAGCCGGTTCGATTCCCACTCAAGGCACATACCTGGGTTGCGGGCCAGGTCCCCAGTGGGGGCCACATGAGAAGCAACCACATGTTGATGTTTCTCCCTCCCTTCCCCTCTCTCTAAAAATAAATAAATAAAATCTTAAAGAAAAAAAAAGAAAGGCCAGTTTTGAGACACATTGCTGAAGTAAAAAATCACAACTTCTTCGGTGAACAAGAGTGTGTGGTGAGGGAGAAGAAGTTGAGGGTGTCTTCAGAGTTTTCAGCTTAGGGAAATAGGTGGATTCAATTCTGTTAACTGAGCTTAACAGAAGATAGTGAGTTTAGGTTTGGTTGTATTAACTTGGAGAGGTGGATTTGTCTCCAAGGTATTTTGAAACTGTATGATGCTTACTTGTTGACATTACGTTTTAGAGCCTCTAGCTGCTGGCGTTCAGGGGCTGTGATCATCTCCTCTATTTCTTGTAGCTGTGCCGCCTCTGCACCTGTAGCTTGCATAGATGCAATGATGGCTTCTACCCTCTGAGACTTTTCTAGTAGACGCCTGTCAGACAAACACAACTCTGAGGCTTGTCCCCTAGCCGTGGAGGTTCTTTTTACTCATTAGCCCTGGGGCATAATTCCCCCTTTACCACATTCCTGGTCAAAGTGGGTAATGTCACCCTCCAAGAATGTTTTTTATAAACTTAATTAGAAATGTGACTTCACTCCTGAAACTCTGTCTCATTTGCACTTTAAGTCTGGTGCCAGTTTGTACATTTCTCATTAATTTAATATACAAAATTATTTCACTGGGGGTATATTAGAAAAGTGCAGGCTAATGCATTATTTATACCAACCTAAGCCAACAATTCAATACAACTAGAGTGGTTATTGTCTCTATTGGTTTCTATTTCTATAGGAAATTTCTACTCAAGCCTTTGACCTTGAAAAAGTATAATTACTAAACTAAAATGCTACTCACTTGTTCTCTTTGGTTTCAAATTGCCTCCTTTCTATCAAGTTGGCTATGCTCTGAGGAGAGAGAAGACAAAAAATGCACATAGTTCTATTTAAGTAGCTCAGGTAAAATGGCTAAAGGGGGCCTGAGAGTAATAAGACTAGTTTGTATGGAGGGAATACAGAAAAGGTCCAGAGGAGTTACCTTGTAGCACCTGTGCAGCAACATTCGGGCAGCTGACAGGATGTTCACAGTATATAAATAGAAGGTCCTGGAAGGGGCATGGTCTGGCGTTTTGGGAATTTCCTACTTGTCCATAGAAAGAAAAATCAGAGAAATTATACTGTTCTTCAGAACTGGCAAAGTAAACTGGCAAAGTCGTGTCCCAGCTGACACTACTACACTCTCTTCTTTCCTTTTCCTCAGTCATTTAGCATCTGTGTTTATGGCATAATCAGACACAGGAGAACTGGGCTGCCGTTTTTTCCCTTTGACTGTAAACATCCTGAGTGGAGAAGAGAAGGCAACTAACATTTACTGAGCAATTCTTTTGTGCCATGTAGATTATATTTGATCTTTACCACAAACCACGTTATTTTTTATTACCATCACTCACCACCATTGGGAAAATTACGGTGGGTAATTTCCTTACTAGGTAAGAGGCAGAGTTATGATTCTAACTCCAAAATCCATTTTATCTCCTTACAGGGCCTATTACATGGGTCTGCACATAGTAAGAACTCACTAGATGTTGTTGATAGACTTAATCAATAATAAACTTAAGGTTCAAGGAAATGGCAAATTACAGAGACTAGGAGCTAAAGAAAAAGGGAGGGGTGATTTCTTGGCTGTGCTTCTTTTCTACTTGGCCAATTAAAGCTCCATAATTATCTTTCAAGTGCTTGCTGTGTCTTTATTAATCTTTTTTTTCTGTCTCAGAGCTGGATACAGAGTTTGCTTGGGGTTCAGGTGCATGCCTCAGGAGTTTCTCTCACTCTAGTCCAGCTCTGTTGGTTGATGATTATTACATCATTGGTTACCTGGAGTGATATGAAATTTTCTGAGAGCATCTTATAAAGCATATCCTTTGCCTCCTTTGCTGGAATCATTGCAAAGTCTTCTACCTGCTTCTGTTCCAGGTGTTTCTTTTGCAAAACTAGACGAAATATTCTGGCACAGCGAGACCCAAATCTGGAAAGGAATGAAGAAAGCAAATGGCATGCCAACATATATCAGCTTTAGCTCCTAGTCACAGATGGTGGCTGCTGTTTGCATGTGTGGAGCCAGGTCCACAGAAAAACAGCAATCAGAGAATTCTTTCACAACTCCACAGGTTGATGACGGTGCTGTTAATCATAAGGTAGTCACCAACTGCTGACACACTTCAGCACCTCAGTTCCTGCCCTGGTAAATAAAAGCTTTAGGAAGACTGGTTAATTGGAACCATTGGGAATTAAGCAGGAGGATATTTAGGGTGAAGAGTAATAGTAGATGGGATCCAAAGCAGTTGAGTGGAAAAATGCAGCAAGATATGCCAAGGTATGCCTATGCTGGTTGCTTACATAATGATTACATTACTTGTTCAAATGGGGCGTGGAAAGGAAGTGTCTGACCCCAACCCCAAACAGGGTGACCCTCTTACCTCTCCTGTACAACAGACTCCAGACTGGCTGTGGCTAGGGATCCGAGAGCCTTATGCAGGTCTTTATGTAGAGGATTAAGGTTACTCAATAATGTTTTGGCCTGGTTGTTGTGATCTTAGTTTTATTCCTAAGTCTCTAATTTAGAATTTAAATGTTATTTGTTTTTCATTGATCACATTTATGGTAAATAAGTATTTCTAAACCTTAATTAACTATGGTGTTCAAATCAGGATTTAGCTTAATAAAAATTTGGTTAATTAAAAGTCCCTTTTACTTCTTTATCATCAATGTGTTAGTCAACTTATTTAGTATACTAAATATTATCAAACCCTTTCTTTCCTAAGTCACCACTCTCTTTCAGTCTGGATGCCTGACTGCAAGGAAATCATTGGTAAGGATACTGATGATATACATTCCTCCACCACTGTCGCCAGACTTTCCAACAAACTCTAGCTATTAAAAAAGAGAGAGAGAGTGTGTGTGTTAACTGAATGGAAAATCCAGTGATTCTGTTTGTAGAGGAGCTAATCTGGCCAAGAGTTTGTAGAAGGTAACCCTCTTATTGTCTCAGTTGGCTATGTAGAGAATGAGGCTATAAGAGAATGATACCAGGTGTCAGTGGTAGAAATAAATCATAAACACAGCAGAAAAAAGAGACAAACAAACAACAAAAAAGCAAAAACAGACTTACTGGATCATCTGCCAGCAGAGTGAGATATTGATCAAGAACTTGCTTAGAGATGTTATAGCCAACAGGTAGGGATCTGAAGATCTATGGGAACAAAAAGAGACAGGGAAAATGGGTTTGGGAACTTAGAATTGCTGACATTACTAAAATAAAGATGTTTTAATTTTAGATGCCACAGTATAAAAATATCTAAAAATACAGCAGCATTGTTTGTAACAGTAAAAATCTAGAAACAATCCAAATATCCAATATAGATGAAATTGATTAAAATAAAGAACAGCATAGTCATTAAGTGGAATATGATGTAGCCATTATAAAGAATAAGACAGATGTATAACTGATGTGAAAAGAAGGTTTATATCATACTGGCATGTGAGAAACGCAAGTTTAGAACAGTAGAAAGAGTATAATCCATTATTTTTCGATTAAAAATGTACACATATACCTACACATATGTACAATGATACGTAAAAAAAAGGTCTGAATAAAGATACATATCAAACTATTAACAAAGTTCTCTGAGGTTGGAATTATGCAAAACTATATACAGGGTCTAGCAGAAGTAATGTCTGCTTGTGTGTGGTTGGTAGGGTAATAATATGGGTGTAATAATTTACATTTTTAATTTGAACCTAAAATGTCATATGGTGTGCTTGCATGTGATATTGTTGTTACAGAATTACATGCTTATGATTTTGTAATAAAAGAGGGGTGTTATTTGTACCGGACCCTGTATATATTTAAATTGAAGTATGTTATATATATAGAAGCACAGGTCTTAAGGATTTAATTTGATGAGTGTTGAAAATTGTATACACCCATTTAAGTACCATTCACAACAAATACAGAACGTATTCAGCATTCCTGAAAGTTTGGGGAACTACAACTTTTATTTTTTAATCCTTACCTAAGGACTTTTAGAAAGAGGGGTGGAGAAGAGAGAGAGAAACGTTGATTTGTTGTCTCTCATATGCACCCTGACCAGGGGGATCCAACCTGCAACCTAGGTATGTGACCTGACAGGGGACTGAACCTGCAGCCTTTCAGTCCATGGGATAACACTCCAACCAACTGAGCCATACTGGCCGGGGTGGAACTACAACTTTTTAAAAATTATACATGTCTATGCTGTTTGAATAAAGGTCATGTAATTACTTTTATCATCAGAAAAAAAACCTTTAATTTTTTGGCATACAGGTTAATAATTTTTTATATGAACAATATAAACGTTTACTAAATATATTTTATAGGAAAAATATAATTATGAAGGTAATAGAATATAAGTGAACATATTAGAAACATTAAATACTAAAATTTTAAGAAAGAGATATAATAAAACATTTAAAATGTGCAAAATTAATATACTGAAAAAAACAAATATAAGGAGCTAAATAATGTCCTGAGCACCAAGGCTCTCAGATTCCAAATAGTGCTTTCTTAGAATAGGAATAGTTTGTACTATGACTAATAGAATGGTTTAGGTTTTTATAGGCTGGATCCAAGAGACCAAATATTTTAGTACCTACTACCTGAAGGTAATCCCCATCTCACCTTAAACAACAAAGACTCTTTCTTTAAGGTTCAAAGCTCAACCTAACATGAGGGTGTATGTTATAATTATCCAAAAACCTGTCAGAAAGGTAGTACAACATCAAACTCACCTCATTGGAAGACAATGGCTGGGTGAAGGGGGCACTAGAGGGAGTGGTAATCTCACTCATCCGAAGCATGGTCCTCACAATCTCGCTGCTGGTCTGTATTTGAAAAGTGAGCTGGAATTCAGAATTCATTCTTCTGTGCTGGCTCTGGCTAAATACCAACAGCTACATCTGGCAAGTAAGAATGTCCCTGATGGTCACTGTCCCACCCACATAGATATAACCTGGTCCATCCTGTTGGCAACTGCGCTGACAATGGCTTGGTCTCGGAAGTGCTGGTGGAATCTGTCAAGGTTTGCCTGCCAATAAATTCCATCATCTGGAATGGGCTGAGGAGGAAAAAAAGGATTAGAAACATTTAGATGCAGTGAAAAATTTTCTGGTGGGGAGCTTGGATTGAACTAGTCACCATGTCTTTTCCTATAGAGTAGCAACAAATTGGCTGCAGAAAAACCATCCAGTCAGGTGGACTAGTGCCTCAATAAATTCAGTCTCAGACCAGATTCTCTAAGCCCACCTCCAACCTTTTTCTCTCTACTCATATTTTTACTCTTCTCTAGTATCCTCAGATCTCTTACCCAACCCTAACCACTCTCAGCAGATGACCTTTTCTCTCTTATTTCAGAGAGAAAACAGAAGTCTCATTAGGCCAGAACTCATTCAACTTTGTGCACATACCCCAGATTTCTTTCTTTCCTTCTTTAAAAAAAATTTTTTTTAAAGATTTTATTTATTTATTTTTAGAGAGAGAAGGAGGGAGGGTGGAAGAGAGAGAGAGAGAAACATCAATGCATGGTTGCCTCTCAAGCACCCCCAACTGGGGACCTGGCCCAAAACCCAGGCATGTGCTGTGACTGGGAATCAAACCCGTGACCCTTTGGTTCTCAGGCCAGCGCCCAATCCACTGAGCCACACCAGCCAGGGCTAAAAAATTTTTATATACATTTTATTTATTTATTTAGTTTTAGAGATAGGGGAATGAATGGAAAGAGGGTGAGAAACATCAATGTGTGGTTGCCTCTCAAGTGCCCCCTACTGGGGACCTGGCCCGCAACCTAGGCAGGTCCCCTGACTGGGAATTGAACCAGCAACCCTTTGGTTCACAGGCCAGCACTCAATCCACTGAGCTACTCCAGCCAGGACTCTTCCTTTTTTTAATTTCACTTTTATCATGGTGAAAAAAATGTTTCTCCTTTTACCTAAGGTTAATGCCCATACTGGTATGCTAGATTTTACCCTCTTCTGCATTCTCGGGGACCCAGCTCAGTTTTCCCTCCTCTCTCAATCTTCAGCTTCTCTTTCCTTACTGTCTTTTTCCCATCAGCCTTTACCTTATTCAAATCTATACTACTCTAAAATAATTCTTCAACACCATGCCTTTTCTCATATTCATTTTTGTCATAGCCAAGGTTTTCAAAGAGTTGACCATCCCAGCTGTATCCCCATTCACAGATGTACTCAACCCATTTCCAGCACTGTACTGAATGAAATGCCAAGGTCCCTGAGGACCTCCTTGTTGCTAAGTTCAAAGAATACTTTCCAGTTCTGATCATTTTTGATCTTTCTGAAACATATAACATGGATGGACATTTTTTTTCCTTCTTAACTCTGTGTGGTCCTTGGATTTTATGACACCATATTTTTTCATTTCCTAATTTTAAATTAAAAAAAAAATTGACTTTAGAGAGGGGAAGGGAGAAAGAAAGGGAGAAAAACACTGATGTGAGAGTAAAACATAGATCAGTTGTCTCTCATCAGTTGTCCCCCAACTGGGGAATGGAACCCATAACCTAGGAATGTGCCCTGACCTTTCAGTTTACAGGACAACTCCAACCATCTAAGCCACATTAGCCAGGGTCTATGATACCATTCTTTATTGGTGCTCCTCTTAACCATTCTGATTACTCTTCCTCAATCTGCAGATTCCTTTACCAGATGCCACCTGTAAATACTGGTATTCCTCAGGGTTCTGTCTATAGTTATTTACTTTTTTTGACTCTACGTATTGTGCTTAGGTGATTTTACCTATTCTTGAGGTTTTAACTATTGACGTATTCCTAAATCTATTCATTCTAGAACTCTCTATCAAGTTCCAGATGCATAGACTCAACTGCCTATTTGACATTTGCACCTGCTCCCCAAAACTGTTCTTTTTCAAAGTTTTCAGCTAACTATACTATAACCAACCCAATTTTTTAAGCTAGAAACTTGATTATCATCATTAACCCCTTGTTCTCCCTCATATACCATCCAATTATCAAGTTCTATCTGGTCTTTCTATTTATCAAATACATACTTTTCTTTATCTTAACTGACATTACCTTATTTCAGGCTCTAATTATGGCCCACATGGATTACTACAATAGTCTCCTAACTGGTTTTCACTTTTTCTTTTTAATATATTGGATGCTATAAAAATGGTAACTAGGTTTCCTACTTTTAATCTTGCTCCTTTTGTATCATTGTCCCCACTACTGAGAGAGCAGTGTTGTTGTTGTTGTCGTTCTTTTAACTTTTTGGGGTCACAATTCCCTTGAAGACTATGAAGTACTTTACAGAAAAACGCACGTGCATAAATTCAGGTAGACTCTTTCAAATCCATCCAAGGAGTCACACAAGTTATGAACCACTCTACTATAGTAATCTTTCTAAAATACAAATCTAGCCATTTTATTCCCCTGCTTAAAATTCATCAGTAGTTCCCCTGGCCTTCAGGATAGATTCCACACCTCTTAGTCAATCAAGCAATATTTATTGATGTCTTGCTAGTATTCCAGGTGCCAGGGTCAAAATACTTGAGGAATGTATAGCCTACTGAGAGTACAAAGACGAACAGGGCACACAAGTAAAAAATAATTTCAGCTACTTATAAAGGCGATGAATATGAAATGGAAAAATGTGGTGGTGACTCAGGAAGAGGGTGGGCAATGATGCATGAACTGTAAGAAAATATGATTTAAAAGAGGCAACTATATGAAGATCTGTGGGAAAAGCATTTGAAGCCAAAGAATTACTAAAGGCAAAGCCTGAAGACTGCAAAGAGTTTGACATGTTTTTTTAACCTTTAAAAAAAATTAATTGAGAGAGAGAAAGACAGACAGATCAATTTGTTTTTCCACTTATTTATGCATTCATTGGCTGATTCCTGTACATACCCTGACTGAGGGGTCAAACCTGCAACTTTGGTGTATCGGGATGGTGCTATCCAACTAAGCTACTCAGCCAGGGCGACTTTGACACGTTTGAGAAATGGAAAGAAAGAAGGTAGAACACAGGGAGCAAGAGGAAGATTGTGAAGTGCTGAGGTTGGAGAGCCTTGTCCCTAGCAGGTCATGTAAGGCTTAATAATCCATAGTTAAGATTTCTATTTCTTCTAAGAGTAATGGGAAGTTATTAAATGATTCTAAATCAGTGACATGTTGGGATTAAAGGAAACATCTTAGAAAGTCATTTTGGCTTTTAATAGGTATGAATGCAGGAAGAGAGACCATGTAGGAGAGTGTTGGCAAAGTGTTGATTAGAGATGGTAGTGGTTTGGACTAGGATGATAGCAGTGGAAATGGTGAGACACAGTTGGAGTTCAGGTAATTTTGGAAAATGGGCTGACAGGTTGTACTGGGGAACTGGAAGGTTCCTAGGATTTTGGCCTAAGCAAATGGTGGTGTCCTAGGTGGTGTCCTTTACTAAAATGAGGAAAGCTGAGAGAATAGATATTTGGATTGGAGGAAAGCAATTATTCTGTTTTGGCTATACTGAATTTGAGATGCTTATTAGACATCTTTGTAGACATTGGAAAGGCGTTTGAAGATAAAAGCTCAGGCTTACATATAGCTTTCTAGATGCATTTCTCACCACTGGCTCTCATGGGTCTCTATGTCCCAGCTATTCTGAATAACATAAACTTTTTGTAGGGTGTCCCCACTTTTTTGCATAAGCTGCTACCTCTGTCCAGTGGTTAAAGTAAGTTAAGCCTCAGAAGGGAGACAGCAATGGAGTTCACTCACTCTTCATTAGTCTATTGCTGGCTACTATTTAATGAAGTTCATAATCCTACCATACTTTTCAACCCAGGAATCTTTAAAGTCTCTTGGGGCTTATCTTAGTGCTCTTTCTGGCATGCCTCAGGGTGAGGACTCCTTATCAAAAAGCCCCATTACCTCTTTGTTATCTGTGGTATGTTTTGGTCTCTTGGCCTTGGGCTCCCCAGTAGCATCATCCTCCGATGATCTCCTCCTTTTACCTTTTCCTGCCAAATAAAACAGTTGGAATAGTTAGGCTACATCTCATATGATGACAGGAAATGATCAAACATGAGAGCAGATGTGTCCCTATTCCAAGGACATCTGTAGCTGCCTCTAGGTTAGAGTTGCTCAGGAGATGGAGTAGCTACAAGAAACTCACGTAAATGATGAAGTTATCTGAGATTCAACATGTTAAAAAAGAAATTACTAACCTTAATCCCTCAAACTACTCCTGTTCAATTGTACAATGACACTGGAGAGCTAATTGTTGAGAAGCTGCTGTTGATATGTTGAGTAAGGACACAAAGCGTTGTTTTTTTTAAGACCCAAAAGAAAAGGAGGAAAGATCTGCTCTAATGCTTCCTTTTACAGTGAATGGCAACATCATCCTCCCACATATGCAAATCAGACACATAGAAGTCATTCTTGATACCTGTCTCCTTCACCACTTCTATATCTAATCTTTCAATGGTTTGTCTACATTTACTCTTGCCCCATCCTTTCCGCACATAGAAAAATCTTTAAAAATGCAAATTAGATTATGTCACTCCACTGCTTAAAATCCTTTAGTGTTTTTCCTTTGCTCTTAGGATAAAGAACAGGTACTCTATGAGGTCTTGCATGGTGCAGCCCCTGCCTAGCTCCCTAGCCTTATTCTCATGGCTCTTTCCTTTTTTTCAACATGCTTTAACTGATCTTCTTTCACTTTCTCAAATATTCTTATTTTTTCCTCATTACATAATATTCCTTTTGTCATAAATGCTTATCCTTTGTACCTCTTTATACCTTACCTCTCTGGTTGGCTCCTACTTCTGCTTTAAATTTTAGGTCAAATACCACTTTCTTAAAGAAGCATTTGTCTCAAATCCCCGGATAACTCTAGTCCTGTTACATACTTTCAAAACACCTCACACTTTTCCTTCATAGTGTTTATCACAGTTTGTTAGTTATATGCCTATGTGGTTATTTAATTAATGTAAGTCTCCTATATTATCCTTAAGCTCCATAAAGGCAAAGATAATAAAGGTTTTTCGTATCTTATACCACAGTATCCGGCACAGAGTAAATACTTGGTAACTGCTTGATTGATTTATTATTCATGTAACAATCACTGAGGAAGAATCCGCAATTAGGGCAAACCACAGTTACAGGGGTCAAAATTTCTTACCTATCAAGCTCAGTTTAGGAACCAGGTACATGTCCTTTTCATTGATGACAAGAGTGGGGGCAGGTGGCGGTGGCCCAGGGTCTGAATTCTCAGTGGCATGCACCAATGGGCAACGCTGCACAAAGTGTGTGTCTGCTAGTCGCACAAATGTGCTTGATACCTCAGTGTAGTCCATGGTCTTGCCATCTGTACAACAGGAGAAAAAAGGCAGGTGAGATGGCCTAAGATAGCTGAGGGTCTGCTCCTGCAACCAGCCAATTTATGCTTTTGCTAATAGCTATTGATACAGTACTGACCCTCCATAGTTTCTGTGAGCCGGTCTGCCACTTTCTTCACGAGAGCTGACATGGTCATTTTGCCATTCAACAGCAACTCCTCAACAATCAGCTCTCCAGTGTCATTGTACAGTGTTTTGGCAGTATAGATGTAACGGGGATACCTGAGCATTCGCAACACCTGGCTGCACTGGGCTTCATATTCCACCATACCACGTCTGTGCACTTGATATATCACCAGGTTATGTTGGATGAGGACACAAAGGGCTTTTTTTACCTAGATAAGACCCAAAAGAAAGAGAGAAAAGATCTGAAGACACAACTTATTATTGCTGGCAATTTTTGCCCAACAGTTTACTAAGCATCAGGAGATGGCTGGATAAGAATCTGTGTGCTACCTTCCTCCTTCCATTGGAAGAGCTAATAAGAATCACACATCAGTGGAAGAAATCAGGAAGATTCCTTGCTCATGATGCTCATATTTCCTTTGATCTTTATCTTTCAAAGTACAATTTACTTCCCCTCTATTATTCTCATTCCTTAAAGGTAGTACTGAAATTCATGGACTCATTATGAAAAATGAGGTATGGCAAAGGAAGAGCAAAGATTTGCCTAAGAAGCAACAATGAGCCAGGAACACTTTGAGAAGCAGAACCTTGGGGCCTACGTCTCATCCTTTCCCCACAAATAATACTGTTCTGATCCTAGAACAGTCTTTCAAAGGTAGGTGAAAGAAACTGATGAAAGTAAAAGCAACTTATATCATCCAAACATACCTGATCCAGTGATGTTCCTGTGTCATGGACAATTACTCTTATTGGCTGGCTGCCAGTTCTGATTAGGTAGACTCCAATTTTTTCCACGATCTCTCCAAAATGCTCTTGCAGCAACAAAGAACATAGTTTAATTTCTGCTTGAGTCATCGTACTAAGGAATCTCAGAGCTGTAATGGAATAAAAAAAAAAAACACAACTGTATACTGGGAAGTTTTTCTTTTATGTTGGGAGTAGAACTGCTAAGTATAAATTCATGTACTTGGTAGAGGGTGATTTGATATATACATCAAAAGCCTTAATATTTTGCATATCTTCAACTTAGTAATTTTGTTTTGGATACTCTGTTCTAAGGAAATAATAAAAAGATACCACTGTAGTTCTCCTTAAAATACTAACATACTGGAAACAACCTAATGTCTAACAGTAAGGAATTAATTCAATAAATTATGGTATACCCATACAATGAAATACTACTCCAACACTTAAAATTACGTATAATGTTTTAGCATAGAAAATTGTTCACTAAATAAAAGACGGCTACAAAGCAAAATGTAGAGGAAAATTAAGAAAAAATGTATGAATAAAAAAAGACTGGACTATACATTACACTTATTTTTATGAGATTGTGTGTGATTCTAATTTTCTTTAAAGATTGGGTGTAGATGGCTTTGCAAAGTCACAGACTTTCGATTCTCTACTTCATTTTTTGGAAGAATTAAGGCCACTTCACAGCCTATTGGGAGTGAACAGGCAGCGTCATTCCCAGTCCATAAAGGTAATGGCAAATCCGAAAAAAATTAATAGGTAAAAGGAAGCTTCGAAACAGGGTGTTTCAAACAGGAGGTAAGGTTTGATGTTTGCAGGACGGTTATCTAATTCTGAAAATTCTACTTCTTGATAAAGTAGATACAAACAGATCATACTACATAAGTACTTGCTTTTTTTGTATCATCACAAGTGCTACCAAATGTTAGTTTGTTCATTTATTTCTCCCAATTCCTCAGAAGCCAAGTCTTTGCCTCTCAGCTTCAGCATCCCATCCACACGTCTTTAGGGAAGCATCCCCTGACTCTGCCATTTTCGAAAAGGCCTTCCAAGGAGCTTGGTTCTAGCTCTTTGCTCCCTGCACGCAGGTTCCCAGTTGGGGACTGGGTTCATTGATCCAGAGGCAGGGCCGCCCTGTTCAGACAGCGTTTTCCACTAACCTCTGGGTCACTGCAATTTAACGCCGCCAAGTCCCCCCCCCACCAGCTCGCGCGGCTCCCTCTCGCCGCCGGGGTAGACGGGGAGCCTTCGGCCCTCCCTCGCAAGACAGACAATGAGGAGGACCCGGAAAAGAGAAACGTGTAGACCACTCTACCCCAGAATTTCGGTGGTTTCCGGGGACGCTCTTTCTTTCCTCTCGCTGGGAGGCTGGAGGACTGGCGAGGGACTGTTGGAGGAGCGGCAGGCGGACTTTCGGTTTCGTGCCTATTAGGTGCTGGGGGCAGGCTTTGGGGTCGCGATCTGCGCCGCCGCCTCTTTGGGCCAGGCCGACTCACGTGACTGACGGGGCTCCGGAGCGGCGGAGAGCACGGAGGAAGCGGCAGCGGCGGCACAGGCAGGAGGCAGTGGCCTGGCGAGGGACTGGCCGCCTGCCCTCTCGGACCGCCGCGGCGGAAGAGAAAAATGGCGGAGGCCTCGGCAGCCGGGACGGGCTCAGGCGCCGCCCTCGCGGCGCACAGGTTTTTCTGCCACTTTTGCAAGGGCGAAGTCAGCCCCAAACTACCGGTAAGAGCCCCGTCACCCCTGCACTCGGGCATCATGGATTCCTCACCTCTAAATCCCGGAATGGGTTTTAAGCTTCCCGTTCATCCCTGAAATCGGTTTCCCAAATACTGCTAACCACCGTTCTCTGGTCGCTGGCCCCAGACTCTGGGCCCCGGTCTCCTAACTCCCCGAACCCCCACCCCTCGGACGCTCCGCCTGCCCCCTTCCTTTTTTTTTTACGTTCCCCCTCCATCTTTTTTTCTTCCTTAGCAGGTTCTCCCCTGGAAACTCTCCCCTCAATTTTCTTTCACTCTTCTTCACCTTGGCTCCTTGTTACGATGACTCTCCACCCCACTACATTATTTCCTCTGTTGCTTCTCACCTTCCTTTATTTTTTTTTTCACTTTTCACCAGAACTGCCCTCTCTCCCTCTTCAGTGAACCAAAATAGCAGATTGATGATGGTCCCTGTTGGGTCGTCTCTAGGGAAGGAAGAGAGCACAGAAAGAGAGGGTGGAAGGTAACTGCCGCGGCGGGGGATTTTGTTACGAGTGGTTTTCCAGGGTTCTTGTGAAAGTGAAAACAGCAGTGTACTTATGACTTGCAGACTGCCTGCGTTCCCTACCACTATTGAAGGAAATGGTTTTAGGAAGAAGGCAGGACATACTGTTTCAAATTGTCATGCGGTCAGGGTCTTCAGCACTATCTCCCCTATCAGCCCCTCTTCCTCATTCTGTCTTTACCTAATGAAAAGATCCGGGACAAAATGTAACTGCATCCTCTGACATAAATTGGTTTTCACCAGTTTCTGCTAGACTGCTAACCCCTGGAGAAGGAGTGTTAATGGTTGTGAAGAGAGTGCTCCTGCAGCGTGCTAGCAAAACCCTGAGGCTGTTTGGGATTGGGTTATGGCTACTGCAGGGAGACCCAACCCGGAGAATATGAATCCTTTGGCCAACCATCTTTAGGATTAGTTATGATGGTTCTACTTAGCGGTATAAAGGTTCACTATTAAGACAGGGTGGCTACCAAAAACGTAACTATTCATAGTGTCTCAGATAGTGTCTATGAGAAGGCCTTACAAAGCATGACTGTATGTCTTATTTATCAGAAACAAAAATGGAGTCTGTGAATAAGCATCTAAAGGGCATTTTAACCATATCACCTAAAAGTTATGCTTTTTCAGGCTTTTATGGCATTTTCTTTCCTTTCTACTCACAGTCAATTTCATCTTATGAAACAAAAATTTTTAACTTAGATGGATGAAAATCTTTTTTAAAAGAAGGGGTTTATTAGGCCAATGCTGGCCAAAAAGAAGACCGGTCTTTGGACATGAAGTCTAAATCACCAGCGTGGTAGGAAAGACATGTCCCTTGTCTTGAGGTTTGCAAACATTATTTTTATTAAGAAGATGTAAGCCGGCTGAAAGTATTTATATTAACTATAGGCAAAGAGGTGGGAGAAGGTGAAGTGGAGCCAGCTCTGGGATAGGCACAAAATCCACAAAAAGATATGTCCCCCCCTGTGGATTGGCTGTGGGCCACAGTCTAGAAAACCCACATGTAAACAAGAAGCGGAGGCTCCTGGAGTGCCATGGTGCCTGGCTAGGATTATTGCGGAAATAGCCACCTGCATATTAATATGAAGTTCCAACAGGGAATGGAAGGAATGTGAGCAGTCTTTTGTGAGAGCTGGTCCACAGCTATTAACAGGCTAATTGTTCTGTCACTTTCTCTCACCCTCTGGCCTCTATAATTTTGATTTAGAACATCTCAGAATTTTCTTCTTGTCATTCTACATGTTACTTAGTTTTGCTTGCCTATTCATGCTCTTGTGCACTTTGTGCCATATTTTAATGCTGAGAAGAGCAGGTGCCTTGTGTTTTTATTTTGTTTTTGCTTTGTTTTCGCTTTGTTTTTTTCTGGTGGACATTAGAGCCTCCAGACCTCTCTTACCACAAAGAGGGAGTCTGGAATGTCCACATGTGGTTGAATGTGATGCCTTGTTGAACATTGTGGCCTTAGCTCTTCTGATCTTTCCCCCACTGCCAACACCCTTGGAAGGTAAAGCTCTTTTTAAATTATAGTTGACATACAATATTATATTAGTTTCAGGTGTACAACATAGTGATCTGATATCTGTATACCTTTCAAAGTGATCACCACAAAAAATCCAGTATCCATCTGCTACTGTTGTTAGCTCTTCTGGTCCTTTAAGTTGGTCACTTAAGTGTTTTTAGGGTAAGAAAACAGTCTTAACTAGTTGTGGAATAGTCTTCCACAACTTACACCTTTTCTTTTTATTTACTACCTGAAGTCCTCACTGCATAGAGCAAAGGAATAATTTGAAAGATGTTAGATATTTTTCTAAGCCTTAATTTGATGCCTGGAGGCATCACATAATGTGTGATGCCCGATTTGTAAATTTAAGTCTAACACAAATATGACAGAATACTTATACATACATACAAGGTTCTCTGCTGGATGCCCTGAAGGCAGTACCTGGGAATATGGCCTCACAATTTTGTTGGAAAGATGAGACAGACATGGAAAAGTTAATGTAAGGTGAATGAAGATGGATAACATGTGCTTTAGAATTCAGAGAAAGGGAGATATGGTGGCTTTGGCGAGGTAAGGGAAAGAGTGAGAGATGGGTTTTAAATTGAGTTCTGCAGGACAGGTAGAATTCAGGTTGAGGAGAATAGCATAGATTGAGGTAGGAAAGGAAGAGTGATTTGAGGAAGAAAGGAGAAACATTTAGAAAATTGTTATGCATTTTTTTTTAGGAAAAGGTGCAGTGAGGTCAACAGTAGTTTTTATTCCTAGATAAGCCATTGAGTTTCTGGCTTGTTTCATGGCCATTTCTGTATCCTTAACCCAGACTGTCATCTTGAAAATGTTGGTTGTAAGAATGACCAACATTTGATTGTGACCAACAGTAAGTGGCTGGTTTAGTACAAGTCTGTCTCTGGTACTGAAAAATCAATTCAAACACTGGTAACTCAGTATGATTATTATATATATAGAACAACATTGAAAAGTTTTTATCTGGTCCTCTCATAAAAGGATAAAAATTTTCATTTAGAAAGAAGACATTATGAAATTTGGGGAAACCATGAAGGGAATTGTAAAATGAAAATAACAGTAGTGCTGTTATCTGTTAGGTTTCAAAAGAGTGTCTGTTTTACAAGTGAATATTGGTTTAGAAATTGTCTGTATTTAAGAGTGTTTTCGTATTTACAATGAAAATAATTTCAGTAAAATTTAGTGGGTACTAAACTTGGACTTTAAAATAAGAGGCTTTGATTATGTGGTCTGAAACACCAGGGTTTAAATTTTATGTATGATTGAGTAAATGTGTATGTTTTGGCCATCAGATGATACAAAAAATTAAATGAAAATAATTTTATTTTCAAAACACGAGAAGCTTCTACCTCACTTAACTATCCTATTGAGAGACAATGTGAAGTCAAAACTGATGGAGTTACTATGTTACATTGAGGGCTAAGTGGATAGTACCACAGAGGTACTATTTGATTATCTAGCATTGATCTGGTTCTGTATAGTAGTTGCTTATTAAATATTTCTTGAATGAATAAGTTTTATAATGAGTTCTATACCCAATAACTATTTGAAAAGTAGTGGCTTTAGTGTTGTGAGATCTAAAGGCTTCAGTGGTACAAAACGTAGGGGCTACCACATGAAGTTTGAACATACAGTGTCAGTAAATGTGTTCCCTTGAAGGATCTAGAAATAAGAAATGTGTATTTGTATGGGTAGAAGGCTCATTCTAGTCTTAATTCTACTGATAGACATGTATATACTGGGGAAATCTGTGGGACTTTTTCAGTATGGGGAAGAATAAAATCTTAAACTTACTGCAGATGAAATTTCTTGTATTTTGGGGGGAAGTACTGATTGGGTACTGACACTCCATGTTTCTTTATGTTTAGTTGGCTTTTTATGACCTTATGTTCAGGGAGAGGTCAAAGACAGCCATCTTAGAAGAGGAAAGGTGTGGACTGCTGCTTATTCTCTATAGTCAAGTTACAAGGGGTATAAAAATAATAAGCCTGTGGATGCTCAGTTTTTCTTCAGCTCTCCACAGCTTAGTAATGAGCAATAAAGGAGATAGTGTTGAGCAGTTGGTTCTCAGCCGAGGGCAGTTTTGCTCTACAGGAGATACTCAGCAATGTCTGTAGACCTTTTTCATTGTCAAATTGGGAGGAAGGTAGAGGGTTGATTCAGCCATAGTATGTACAGTCAGGGATACTGCTAAACATGCTACAGTTCACTGGACAGCCCCCAACATCAAAGAATTGTTGGGTGGAAAATACCAGGAGTGCTAAGGTTGAGGAACCCTGGTGTAGAAGGTTGAAGTGGGGATAGTCATTGCTGTCTTAAGTCAGTGTTGCTTAAGGTTTAGTTCTGATATGATTTTGATTTCTAATTTTGGGATCCTGATGAGAATTTTCAGTAAACTAATGAGAGCATGTAATTTTTGCCAAAGCCCTGATGGGAGGGATTGTTTAGAATAGTGGTTAATGGCTGCTATTCCATTTATAGCAGTGACTGTTGGGGTCACTTTATCTCCTTGTGGTTACTGAGACAGGAGGAATTGGATCACTCCTCTCAAGTTACACATTGTAGGACAGCTTCTGAAAGAAAAGTATCCAGATTTTTTTGTCAGTTGGGAATTGAGGTGGTAACATGTATGTAATATGCAGGAAATTGTAGTTTGAAAATAAAGTGAAAAGCAGACAACATGCCTAACTTGTAGTTTTCCTACAGCTCAGCTTAGCATGAATCAAGTTTTACTTGCTGTGTTTCTCTTAATACCTCTTAGACATTTAATGAGCCCAGGAGATTTTGTGGTTAAACTTTTAGTTCCTCAGAACTGTTGGTGGAGAGGGTGAATTAAAGTTATCAATCCTGTCCCTGGCTGGCTTGTGAACCAAAGGGGTGCCGGTTCAATTCCCAGTCAGGGCGCATGCTTGGGTTGTGGGCCAGGTTCCCAAGTAGGGGGCCATGGTGAGAGGCAACTGCGCATTGATGTTTCTATCCCTCTCTCTCCTTCCTTTCTCTCTCTAAAAATAAATAAATAAACTCTTAAAAATTTAAAAAATAAAAGGCAACATTGTATTTTTTAAAAAGTTATCTGTCCGTGCTTTAATACTAATTCTTCATGTGACTGGCGCCAAGTCATCTGACTCGGTTTATTGTGGTATGTCCTACTGTAAAATGATACTGAGGTGCCCTTATTGGAACATTGAATGATGGGCATTAAGAGAAATGGACCTATGTCATCTCTGATTGAAAGGTAGTGTAGAAGTGAGCAATCCTTATTTGTAGAGAAATAGGGCCTTTACCATAATTGAAACATTTGAGATAGTTCTTACAGTTTTACATGCAGAAGTTTAGGTTAGATTGTGAAAGATTTTTTAAGTTCAGTTGTTAGCAGTTCAGAGTTCCTTAAAGGTGCCCAGAGGAATGTATGTCAGATAGTTGGCTCTGGTGATTTTTAAACTAGGCACTCTTTTCTTCTATGTTACATAGGTTTTCTAGCCCCATTTCCCCAAATAGGCAGTTTTGTTTTTCTTGAAAAATCTGTCAAAATAGGTAATGTCTCTCCCTGATAATTTCAACTAGTGTTCAGGGAAGTTCTTCATAGACAAGGTATCTTTACCTCCTTGCTGCTCACTTAGATTTGAATAGATATTAAACCTAGAGGACCATTTTCTAGAAGACATTTCATTATATTTACTTTTAACCATGCTTAGAATTTACTTTCTCGAAAGAAAAAAAAAATCCCATAGTTACATGCCATTTCCTGCCTTTCTCTGTGTTAAACTGATACCTGCATGCATCCTACAGTGATGCTGATCTCCTATCCTGGAGGTTCTTAAACCTATCCAACCCAGTTCCCTATTTTTGTAATAACTATCTTCAAATAGTTCCTCTAAAGAAAGGAAATTCGTAGGCAATACAACTTTCTTACACATACGGTTTTTGAAAAATTATCTAGCTGTAAATAAAGAATAGAAAAAATAATTCATGACAAAATAACATACATTGCAATCTGCAAATACTTGGGTGTCCATAAAGGGAAGATATCTACATTGTTGTAGATACCGGCACCAAGCACAGACATAACAGCTACCTGAGTAGATTGCTGTAAGGCTATTTGCAACATAAATACCATGATAGGCAAACCACCAGAATGCTGAATAATTCTTGGTAAAGGTACAAGTAAAGTATTGGGTCGGCCAAAAAGTTCATTTTCTTTTTCCATAAAATAAGACAGATTTGTCATTTTCACCAATAACTTTACTGATTTGGATATTTTGAGTATGTTGGCTATCTCCCACGTGGTAGA